>NC_137259.1:5587233-6187233 GCF_965637545.1 Phallusia mammillata | reverse complement strand
CTGAGTGTGCTCGACCAAACAGAACGTAAGCATTTTTGGCCCATCCCTCGGCATCATACGGGACGCAATTTTACTAACTTTCATACCTTTTTCAGGTTTGGTTTCGTAAGTAATCGGGTTCGGTTCGGGTTTTGGACTCGGGCCTCATTTATAGGGTTGAGTGAGTGTCCTGAAACGCTTATGAAACCACTGTTATGAACACCAAATTTTTGTAAACGCAAATAACCACGACAATTGTTGCATCTAGTGCAGGGGTTCCCAACCTTTTTTGCTGCTCGTACCCCTTTGTCAGGTCAGAGCCTTCTACGTACCCCCCAAAAATTTCTGATGGATTTTTTTCAGATATATATTGCTAAATCTAATTGATCTTATAGCTCAATTAAACGTTAAAGCGGTATTTCACACAATAATGCAAAAATCAAAAAAGAAATTAAATGTCAGTTATTTTGTTTGTCACTTCTCAGTGAGATATTTGTTGCATTGTTATGAGACAATGAGGCTTGTTTTGAAACAATTATTTGTAGATAATTGGGTTTTTTTCAAAGCAAAGACAGTAATAATATCATTTACAATTCCAAAATAAAACTGTACTGTAAAATCTTTTTGAAATGGTGCTCTGTGGCCCAAGGATCTTCGTACCCCCAAGGGGTACCCCTGATCTAGTGGATCTATAGAACATCAAATAAACGTAGCAACAGATTGCTTAAATCGTTGTGTGGTTAATGATTGTACTGTACGACAATTAATTCGCATGTTTGTACTGCGTTATTAGGAGGAACACAGTGAAACACAGGACATGTCCCTATATGCACTAACAGAGGTCGGATACTGAAAACATGTTGCGTGGTAGAGAATTGACAAGTCGTTTCCCGGTAGCAATGTCAAATGTAAATTGTATTTACCGAAATTATTAGGGAAATGTGAACTGCGAGACCTTTTTTGGTGGGCTTGCTAATAGTGGGGGTATTTGTATAATACTGATGTTTTGTGTATTTGGAAACAATGATAAAACAAATTTAATGGAGCAAGAAACTCCCTACATATCAACTTGTGGATTATGTTGCTTAAAATCACTTTTCATTTTCAGATTTATTTAAGTCTGTTGTGCAAATCTTTACAGTTCTGCTCTTTACAAGTCGCGGTTTTAAATTTTTTTAGAAGTGAAATACCAGCAAGTATATCCAAAAAATTTTCTCTACTGCAATATTTACGATAAATTTCTACGTTTTCCTAAATTATGATCGTATTCTAAGAGGGCCGCTAAAAAATTTATAGGATTTCCTGGTTAATAGCCAAACAACGTTCTTGAAAACACAGTGTTAAATGCCAGTGCCAATGTTTGCAAAACAGTAAAACCTGTATGACTATATTAAAAGTTCAAAACATAAAACAGGGTTTCCGCGCAATTTTCGTTTATAAATTCCATGACTTTTCCAAAACTTTTCAAGAAAACAAAAACAAATTTCCATAACCTTATTCGAAAAAAATAGAGCAATACTCATCGTAAAACTAGTAAAGGGGCTTTGGTAGATGTAGCCAATTTACCATACTTGCAACGGATATACAAACGTTAGGCAATTTGAAGTTCTAACTGGCATTTTCAGGGTAAAACAGGCGCCAAATTTCATACTTTTTCAATGACTTTTGCAAAAGTTGGCTTTTTTCAAAACTTTTCCAGGCCTTAAAAATACAAATTTAAATTCCATAACCTTTCCAGGTTTTCCATACCCGCGGGAAACCTGATGAAAAACGTGAAAACATCTACTTAACAAACAGCTTCTTTCAACTTACGTCCGTGTCTGTAGTGCTATCCTCATCCGTTAAAAGATATTCTTCGGCATCGTAAAACATTTCTGATGCTGTCTCGGGGATCGACAGTTGACTTTCAGAGAACTGGCTTAACTGGCTTAACACAGGACGGTTGGTCTGCAAATCAGAAGACTGTAAAGGCAAGCAGAATACTTTACAAAAAGATAGGCCTCTCAGTTCCGCCGATACAAATTAGTTAGTTTTCGGGTATTAAAAAACACGTATGGCGCTATTTTGGCATACCCAGTTCCATAGTAATATAGAAAAGTTAAGTATACCACCATGTGCAATGTACAGTTACTTGCTGGTGTTGATTATAAGGGAATGAATCAAAAAAAAGAAAAAAAAGTTTTTTTGGTATAAATTTTTTAACTCACGCCAAATTTTCTTTTTGAAACACTGTGTGAGTTTTGTTCCGTGATGCATGAATCTTGATGAATACGTTGCAGCCGAGAACGTAGCTCCTGATTCTCATTTGTCAGCTGTAAAAAAAGTTAATTGCACTTTAAAAATTTCGTTGTGCTTTCGCGGAGACGCCTTTTTCTCAAATAAAATAGAAAACTTATTGTGTATCCTAAAGTCAGTTTAGATACAGATTTCTATGTCAAAATGTATGACCAGTGTTTTTTTTGGAAAGAATGGTCGTTTTGAAATGCTTAAGCTTTAGGGACCAGTAGGTAAACCGCTGAGACAATAAGGGTAAAAATTCATATTTCATGCATATATGTAAAACTTGGGCAGGAAAATTGAAAAAAAAAAACGTTAACAAACAATGTGTACCCCATAATATATTACGGAAAGAGACTCATGAATGAACGAAATAAACTTGCAACTTTCATGTAAATTGGGCTATTTCTATTTGAGATAAAAACCTTTTTACAATGGATTTTCAGTAGTGTCATGAACAACTAAATTTTTTCATGTAGTCCAGTGGTTCTTAAACTTGTCGTTGTTGCGACGCCCCTGGACAAGTTTTTCTGGACTTGCGACGCACCAGCAAATTTAATTAATGAGGAAACTTGTTGTTAAAGTTGTGTTTATTGATACAACAACAAAAAGCAACGAAACGGAACTATTCTGCGACGCCCTTGGAAAATTGAAACGACGCACCAGGGCGTCGCCACGCACAGTTTGAGAACTGCTGATGTAGTCCCTTGAACATACAATAAGTGAGGCAATTTCACAATTTTACACGACTTAGTGGTTAAAAAAAACGCTTGCCCAAAACAGGGTTTTTCAAAGATTTTCTTCTAGCATAAAACATGGATATATTTTTGTTTAGTGTTTGCGTTTTCACTTTATCCATAACTTGATTTTCTTGTCCCTTAAGAAAGCTTGCGTATCACATATAAGGTACTTACGTAGCACTATAATGGAACGCGTACCACAGTTTAGGACACATTGGTCTAAGACAATACACAGGCCGTTTTTAATAGATACTTATTAGCGGCGCGTGCTTGGTGCTGTGTGTGGATAATGCTCAATAATTCATGAAAACAACGACGCACGAGAGTGGAAAGCACATGGTCAAGGATTGATCAACTAAACATCATCAATTATTTAAAAATATACATTTAGGAAAATCACCTCTGCCCTTTTAACGCAAAACCCTATGTGGCAATTAAAATCTAGAGTCTACTCTAGATTCTAGACCTTTCTTTCAATTAGGAATTTTATCATTGGGAACTAAGTAGTTTTCAAAACTTGCAAGATAATGAACGCCAAATTAGGTTAGTTATACAAAATGCTGTGTAGCACAGTGGTTTCCAACCCTTTTTAACTGATTCCTGCCCTAACATCTCAAAACATTTTCCTTCCTTCCTAATATGCTACGTAGTAGATGCTAAACTAAACAAAGATCATTAAAAATTGGGTCTTTTATCAACTTCACAGGTTATATTCCCTGAGATGAAGTGTTTATCGACAAATCACATGTAAAAATTGGAAGCAATTCCTCCCCGGTTGTGAACCACTAGTGTAGAATATAGTAAGCAAAAAAGTAGGCAACGGTTGGATTCGAACCCATGACATTTGAATGTTCTTTTTAAAAAAATTACCAATCAAACGGAGAAATTTCGTAAGCATGCTTTTTAACCTTGAATTGTGGTGAAACTAAATGAGCTTAACAAATCAACAAAACAAAATCATGTATACCTGATGTACGCTGCTCTTCAATGCTGTCAGAGCGGAGAGGTTACGTTGGTTCTCCTCCTTTTGAGACAAGCTTTCCATAACGGTCGCAAGGGTATTGTGAACTGCGAAAACACACAAAGATAAATACACTGCGGGGTATTAAGTTTAAAACACAACCAGGGTGGTGAGGCGAAGTCGGTGGGCCGTTTTTGCGGTGAGTCGGAGTCCTGATATTCGAAAGTATGAATATACAAATGCAAGTATTTAATTCCGTTGGGCCATTGTGCAAAAGAACGTGCATTGCATTGTGTGTAAGAAACAAAATCAATACACAGAACCACCAAGCAAATCTGTTATTTTCAATGGTCTGCATTTATGAATTAACAATACAATAGGGATTAGGTAATTAAACATTTTACATTACAAAAAAACATATGCCCTGTGTGGCATGTACTAAGCTATAGCATCGATTTGGGTGTTGACCGTTTGGAAATAAGTCATTTTTAACAGAGTATCACACTTTAATAATGTTTAAAGTACATTTTTTGTGTAATGCTCTAACATCGTTGACGAATGGTTTGGTCATAAAATGAATGTCAAATTTTAATGCACTAATTCTCCACAGCTCAAATGGCAGCTATGAGGTGTCAACTCATTTCTTCTCATAGTTACCCACTGCATGACAAATCTGCCTTTGGGATTAAAGTGATCTTGGTTGAGGGCATCTAGCCTAGGTAGGTGCAACCTGCGGTCATGTGCGGCCCATTGAATAAAGGTTGTGCAGCCCGCAGAGACCTTTGGACTTATAGGTTGTGTGGCCTGATAAACTACTTCAATGCTGTGCTAGCAAGCAATTCAATTTTTTGTTTCTGAGCATATCAATGCGTTCTGTGTGCTTTATTTCTATGGGCTTGAAATACGGCTTGAAACACCTGCAAATTTTACTGATAGCTGTTAACACAATATAAATGGGTTCAGTGAGCTACAAAGTAAATAAACGTGCGGCCCGCGGTCTAATCATGTTAATGATCATTGGCCTATTAGTACTAAGGGTAGAAAACGTTTACTATAGCCGAAAAAATACTGTAACTAAAAAAACAGCTTTTGGACAGCCAGAAAAATTCTCTATCCAATTATATCGCCATGATTACGGAAACACTACATTGCGTCCAAAACAATTAGCATTAATAGGATTGAATGCTCCCAGCGGAGTAAAGGCTTGGACTGAAAAAAATCGATTTGAACCAACAAGAGCTTAAGGCCAATTTAGTGAAAGTGGTTGGTGCGTGTCATTAAGGCTCTTGTAATCGACAATGCTCGGCTTTGTGACATGTTTTAAAGGGTGTTTCGTTGTGTTGGGGCATACTATGACAAAGAAGTTATCTTCCGCACCATTAGAATTTTAATACGTTTTCTATGGACAAACTGATTCAGTAAACTTGGTGGCTATGTGTTGTAGTACCTTGCATCGCTATTTTTGATGGTCGGTGCTCGGGCAAGCAGTTGAAAAAATGACCCAAGGACAAAAAAATAACTGTTTTTTTAATGCGTTAGATGGTGGAAAACGCGTACTTCTAGAGTAGTGGTTCTCAACCAATGGGCCATGGCCCACTGGTGGGCCATGGAAGCATTTTGATTGGGCCACAGACCAACCAAATAGAAAGCTTTTTTAAAAAAATACTTTCCTTTGTGTCACTACACTCAATTTTACAAGAATAATGGCTTGGGGAGGAATTGAGAAGGAATGTTTTTGTTTTGTTCTTTGTTCTGAACCTATTTTATAGTTGTTTTCTTTCTATCTTAAAAATTTACTGGGCCAGAGAATTTTTTTGCAATGAAAGTGGGCCACGAAAGAAAAAAGGTTGAGAACCACTGTTCTAGAGCCTTGACAGCTTAATACACCGCTGGTGACGTAAGGGACCTTGGAAAGCTACAAAACTAGCGTGGAATTGGAAATATTTGTGACGTCACAATGCACCAAACGTTACGTGAGATGCTCGGTGTTCAACCAAACAGAACATTCACACTTTGGGCACATCCCTAATGAGTTCTACATTATATAATCACGAGTCACCAGAGATCTAGTATGAACGAAATAGACGACACTCACGTATAATAACATACTGTAAACTTGGATAAGACTCGAGTCATTCACCGGTCATTTATGATGTACATATTTTTTTTTTTTTGTAAGTAATAGGCATCTTCAGTTACTTTTTTAATTAGAATCAAAGATTGGCCAAAACATTACAAAACGGTAATGAAGCAATACACATTTGGTCCTGCAATAAACCCTCCCGAAAAAGATGTGTAAAATGTCGGTTTGCCTCATAGGAAAGGCAAATGATACGAAATAGCTGTCAAAACACATCCCCAAATAGCTGTCAAAATAACGTTTCTTTCATAGAAATTGTTCGAAAGGCTAATATTACGCGATTAATACGTCTGGCAAGCACAGTCTGCTTAAAGTGGTCATACTTCTTTGATTTTTTGGCATTTCCGTTGCACGTATTCTCCCTAATGGGCAACTCTGCATAGAATTTGTGCCCAAGAAAAAAACAACAACAATACAATGTAACTCAAGTATCGTCCTTCCGGTTTTAACCATACGGCATTGTATGCCTTGTTATGCGAGCTTAAACACGTTTATCTATGTAAGGCTATACCTAACAAACCAGGAAACACTTTGTACCTAAAACTGTATGGGCAATTTAGACCCTATGGGCATATGGATCATTGCGTTGTCCCAGTGCTTGAAACTAAATAAATGCACAAAAATTCAAAGGCAAGATTACCCGCTGACGCTAATTAATTTGCAATATACACTAGGACTTCTTTGCTGTAAAGTGCAACTGTTTATATTACTTTGGGAAATGTGACTTTAGAAGCGAGGCGTGTAAAGACTTGCTACACATAAGATATTTAGTGATTTGGTATTAAAAACTGGTTTAAACACTAAACGCCGTACACAGAGCTGGTGGCTGTAAAAAGTCTGTTTACATTTTTTCGAAGGAAGAAAAACACCTGAAGTGGTGTACAGGTTGGCTTGAATATAACACCATAAATCACTTGCTACTGCCTCTGGCATCAAAAATTGCCTTTGTGTAAGGTTTCATTGAAAAAATATTTTGAAAGGCCCTGCATGAGGGACAATAACAGGGCACTTACAGACACATACAAGTACCAAAGATTGCACAAAATAAAACGGCCCTATTGTAACTCAGTATAATTTAAACCTGAATTAGTCATGTATTGGCACTTCTAGTCATAAAAAAGAACTATTGGCCGAAAATGTTAATGCATATCACCACAAACAAACAGAAAAGGATTTTAACATCAGTAAAAGTTGACATAACAAAAGGTGTAAATAGCAGTTATTGGTTCATTTGAATATACAATACCTGTTTTCTTAGCAGTGCAATTATGAAAATTATAAAAAGGGGATGCAAGAACGGATTGAGTATTTCTAAGAGGGTATGACAATGAAAAAAGGTTAAGAACCACTGATTTAAATAGACATGTACATAGTTTTTACCTTTCACTGCAGTTGTCAGAAACTTTTCATGAGTGTTTGTCAGTTCACAAACTCGAACAGATACATTGTTATTGACAGAAGTGGATGAAACTGAAAACGTGGCAGCTCGTGGTGGGTGAGGGTGAGTGGGGGTTGAATGTTGAGACTTGGACATCTGAAAAATAAAAGTTTATTCGATTTTCTGTGTTAAAGGCAAAAAGTCGTTTGGTTACATTATGTATACATAAGTGTAAGACATTATCCAAAAAAACCATTGGCATGTGCATTTTTAACTAATCATTTTTCGAAATTTAAGTAGTAGTGTATTTGACCTACTTTTATCGAAATTCGAACACAGAGTTTGTTAAAACCAAATAGTTGATGCTTAGCTACGCACAAATTTATTATGATTTACATTAGTATCTGTACCAATACATAATTTTCATTCAGTAAAAAATAGAGTACATGTAAAATGCATTCATCACAAAAATGTTCACACATACTAATAAAAATACTGCAGTTTGAAAAAATACACAAAATCCAAATTAGATAATTTTTTCCAACAAGGAATTTAATTTTGACATTAAGGGATAAAATAAAAGTTCAATTCTGACAATCGGTTTGCAACTAAGTAACATTCACCTTCAGTTCATGCCAGTCATCTTCACCATAAGTTGATCTTGATGCAAGTGACACGTCACTTAAGTCTGGATTACTGTGGCTTAAACTGTGCATGGTGTCAAGAGAGTCAGGAACCTGAGGGACCTTGAATAAAACATCTTCCTTTTTAACACGAGTATTAATATGATGATTAGGGTGGCTCCAAACTCTACATACAATACATATTGCATCAACTTAGGCTACTATTATGCTAGACATGCATACTTTTTGTAATATACCATTATATTTCTTTGGCAAAAAAAATTAAAGCTTCCAAAACACTTAAATAAACGACTGTCCTGTTTATCAAATTGCCCAGCCAAACGTAGAGACTGATTCAAGTGTACTGAAAGCAGTAGTTTTGTGTAATAACTGCAACTAATTGTCTACATTTAGCAAGCGCATTTAGGGAGGATTTCTTTCATAGCACAGTTTGTGACATATTTCTTGCAATTTAGCACTAAATAGTTCAATTATATTTTTAAAATTGATTTAATTGTCTACAAAAGTAGCCAGTCATAGGAAGAAAATTGTTGAACCTTTTCCAAAAGCATGACTTTCTTAAAATTGTACTTATCAATTAAAATACTTCAGCAGATTGTGGTTGTACAGAGCACTTTACCACACACAATGTAATGGTAGTTGCACCATATTCCTGGACAGAGGAAAGGCTGAAAGTGTCTATCGCCTGACAATCACATTGGTCTTGATGTGAATGACAGATGATAGTTGGATGGTTTGTGTAAGTGGCCTGTATACTACTTAAAGATTCTAGACCCCATTAAACATGTTTCTCAACAGATTACAACTTCTACTTGACAAACTCATTTCAAAGATTAAAAGCTCAATATCTAATTAGGGACAAGTATGCTGCTAGTTTTTAAAAATTCATAAGTTGCTAGTTGTTGTGCAAATTCAGTTGACAATAGTAATGTTTGTGGCCCAAACTTGTTTCCTAGGTGTAAATCATTAGGACATCGATGTACAAAGACAACATAAACTTACTTATAGCATATGAAACACATTTTTTACCTTAAAACCATCTGGAGACAGAGTATTGGTGTGATTCGGGGTCACAGGGCTGGTAGGGGCTTGGCTGCTTGCCGATGAAAGGCTGTTAGCTGCTTTCAGGTTTTTCTTGGCCGCTTTCTTTGATTGTTTCTTTTCTTTCTTGCTTAGACTTGGTGAGGGTGGGACGTTAGATATTGTCATCAGTTGCGTTGTTGAGTCAAGTTGAAGTTGCTTGAGCAAGTCACTCAGTTTAAATAAATCCCGCTCAACTCGCTGAAGATCTGTATCAAACACAAAAACAAATTGAATGGTGCATTGAACTTTTAAGAAAGGTTTGCAGAAAGGTCGCAAATAATTCTGTTTAGTTTATGGTTCAAATTACCTTCTGTTTTATCCCAACAAGAATGCTAATAAGTAACTGTATCTAGCTAAGGACTGAAACTATATCTGAGTTTATAAACAAAGCTAATTGTTTGACCTTAGATTTGTAATTTGATTTAGTGTGATGAAACATTGTCAAGAAAAGGACAAAGTATTTTTTATGGTTTTCATAACACTACTTTTTCGGTTTATAGGACCGTACACCCAACTCATTTTTTTAATATATTTTATGTTTAGTGGGCCATTGGGTGAACCGATGGGTATATTCAGCGCCAAACTATAGATAACTAACTAACATGTATTTAAATACTTATCAGTTATCTATCCCTTTCAGGGAAAGCACCCATAATAACGTATTTAAATATTTTTTTTTTTTAATTTATTTATGTATACAACTGTATGAAGCAAATCAACATGTAACAAAAACATCATAGTTTTACAATTACTAAAAGTTTAGAAAGATACTGATTAGGTTAACTTACCTTGCGAACAGGATTCAAACACACTTTCTTGATCTTTTACTAGTCCATCAACATCTTCTATAGGTGATGAAGGACTCTAAATAATATACAACAGCTTGCAATATTGCACTAACACAATATACTAAACGATTGCATGCATACATGTAACGAAAACTGAAACAATCGCATGTCTGACTCATGAATTGACAATATACTGATAAATATCGCACAGTTGGTAATTGCGACTGATATAATACGACCTACCTTAAATGTATCCAGTGTGTTAGAACTGGTCAGAGTAGCATCTTTTTTCAGTTCACTTTGTCTAAATTCTCTGTGTTGCCGAAGGTGTGTGACCCACGTTAGATACATTTCTGAGCTTTTAATCTGCAAAAATTCATATTGAATAGATATCTTGTGTACTGACATGAAATAAAACTAAACCGTTCTCATTGAAACGATATACTTAATTGAGCCCTATATTTTTATCACATACTTATCATGTATAGTAGGTCATAATTACAGGGCAATTTATGGTATGAAACAATAGGCCATTTGGTTTAAAAATAAAATTAAACTGAAAAATCTAGACATTACAGTAATTAGCTGATAGACCATTACATGTTGCATTGATATTTTTGTTAAATAATAATCAATGGTGTTAAATATATAAGTCATAGTTACTCATTACCTTTATGTGAAAAATTGTGTCCTCTGCATCAAGGTCTATAGTTTTGCTGTTCTTTTTGGTTGACATAACACTCATACCCACGTCCATCATACCATGAAGTTTGTTTTTTGCAATCTACAACAAATCTGACATTAAACTAGTGTTCAAACAATATAGGTCAGTATTTTGAACCAGATATAGCTTGTAAAGTACAGTAAACCATGGTTAATATGGATCTTTGTCCAATTCAGACAAAACTTGAGATGCAAATGATTTGTAATGTGGTAAGGCTTAACTAATCGACATCTGTTAATCTGGATCTTTGCCTAATCCGGATAAATTTTTTGGTCCAAATTAACCAATGTTTACTGTATAAGATACTATAAAACTGTATGGCCAGGTGTTTTTATGTTTTTGCGATGGTGTTTTTGTCAAATATTTTCCCTAAAATGAAATATAATAATTGAACATTTGTACAATAAGTCAAATTAAAAACACAAATGAATAGGAACATAGATTTAACAAATACAAAATTGTAAATTTAACAGTTTGCACCCTCAAAAACAGTTGGTGTATAAATAATTCTTTACTGATTCGTTTGTTATTGGTATTGATTAACCATCACCTAATGTTATTTTTTGGAAATGCACATACTGCAACAGAGCACAGAGTCCAATTTTTTTCAAAAAAACATCTGTTCACAAAATCCCTTAGCAACCACAGTTACACCCTTGGATAAAAACTACCTGTGTAAAATTAAAAGCTATTTATAGAAGTGTCCCATGATAGTAGGATGAGCACAAACACATGTGACAAAAAACATTAAAAATCAGAAATCCTTTTCTAATGCCTATCAATGAGTCACATGGGAAGGGCACATAAAGAGCAAATATTTGACATGTGACCACCAGTAACCAGATAGTCACCGCACAGAAACCTGCTATAAAAGAAATGTCAATAACAATATCCTTAGTATGGGGAAAAATTCTACTTACGCTGTGTGGTGACTTGGCGTACTTCAAAAATCCACTGTCAAGCAGAAAGTAACGCTGTAAAATATTAAATGTTAGTGTAAAATTATTAAATAATGTAAAAATAGACAATAATCAAAAAAACATTGTTATATAATTGATTAATTATGGCAACATGGCACAGTCCATTTGGGGGGTCTATCTTACCACCGCTTTGATATTACTGGATTATACATAGAAATAGCAAATGTTAAAGGATATAGTATATTGTTTAAAGGGAACTGGCTAGGTTCACTGAAACATGTTAACATGATTAGGATGTTGTTTTGCTACAGGAAATAGAAAGACCACAACATAAGTGTAATTTCCTTTCCACATTTCCTTACCTGCAGGTTATATGACTTCAGTCAAAACTTTGCAACATAAACAACAAACCACAAATAATAGGAAAAATGGTTTAAAGCAGTGTTTCATACCAGAATGGCACAAAATAACATTATTCGTTCTGAGCATATTTTTTATTTTGTTGCGGTATGGATATTATTATTTTCTTCTGGTCTTAAACGAAATAAATTTATAACAGTATTTTTTGGAACTTCAAACTTAGTAAAGAATATTTCATCTAAACCGAACAAAAAATAAAGGTGCAACAAAAAACAAATGTTGTCTGGTGGTTATTACATCAAATAACATTTTACATATCAAACAAAAGACACAATAACAGTTTGCTTAGAGCTTATCTTATAAACAATTTTTTCAGCTTTCTTTTTTTTTTAATTTTTCAGCCAACTCTTTCATGCTAAATTTCAAGAAGGATACACCAGAGTAAAAAATAACTGTATCTCATTCTGTTCTGGTAGTTTGAATATATTATATTTTGGTGTTAAGTTCTGGTCTTTCGGCAAAAATGTATTTATTCAGCTCCGGCATAATGTTTTGTTTTGGTATGAAACACTGGTTTAAAGACAAATTTTAACGTTGCTAAAACCAAATTCACACCTTGTGCCAACCCTTCATGGGCCATTTCTTCTTTTTCATTAAGTAACCTTCACATTTTTTGGGAATGTTTTTGCCTGGTGCAGACATTTCTCTCTGTGAAAAAAAAACATTGTAAACCTGAAACTTTCTAAATTTTCACAGCTAATAATGATATTTCAAATTGCCTATATAAGCCTTCTAAAACACTAAAACTCTTAATTTATTAAATCACGCAAATTGCAATACATTATAAGTTTAATGAGGGGTTGCAGCAACAATAAATGTAAAAAGCAACATGGTATATTAGTGAGGTGTTGATTAAATAAAAAAATACATAAAAAATCATCAAACAACATATCTAACATAAAATTCAGAACAGGTATCTAATGAAAAGTGTAGTTATGATATGATTCTTTTGTATTTCAAAATTGTCAACATCAAATTAGCACAACTTTTTTCCCATAGCTGATACTGTATGAAAAACTATATTTAGTTATTTACAACATATTTATACAACATAAATCACAAAATAGCCCAATTAGTTTGAATTGTTTGTGATCTAAAAATATGTTTCAGATACAACCATACCTCTGAATCTATTACTGGAGCAGCAGCCATTCCAAGAGTATTTCCTACTTCCAAAGCATGTTTGATAGTAGACATTCTAATCCCAGAACACAAAACTAAAAATGAACCACAACTCCCCAAGAACTACAGAACAGTATTTAGGTCTTTGATTAAAACTAACCAAAAATATCTGTAAGAAATAAAGATTTTGAATAAATTTAGATAATTTAAAATTTACACCATTTGAACATCTGAAATTGTATGAGATTATTGATGCATTAACAGAATACAATCAGACAGTTTCATGTACACCCACATTTGTAAGCACAAAGCTTTAGATTTAATGTGATTGAAACACCAGATAAGTAGATTTACACGTTCGCTTGATATCTCATACCACTCTAAGTACAGGCAGATTATGTGATTAACCAGGCCAATATCAATGGCTACAGTTGAGATATGGGGTCCATATAAAAAAATTATTTACTTTTTTTATTTTTATGCAAAAAATCAAGAAATGTATTTTGGAACACCATACACGGATCTGTTCATAAGTTTAATGATAAATATAACAGCCCGCACACCTCGCTACAACCTTGCTCACGGCTGCGCACCTATTTACCTATCTACTTCAAGAGACCCTTGTTTTGAATCTTTTTATCAATCTTTTATCTGACTTAAGTGGTTATAAATGGGTGACTAATGTGGCCCCTCACACCACTGATAATCACATGTGCATGCAAAAACGTTTGAAGAACAAAGCATGTGACTTTTTATGTCTATTTGGGGTCATGATTGTTAAACTTATCAAATATGTTGAGAAATAAATTTTACAGGAAAATGTCCTACATTTTTTAGGATATTAAAAAACAAAAAGGCTACAACAACATGTTTGTTTAACACAAGTTTTTGAAAAATCTCGAGGATATTTTTTAAAACATATTATCAAGACAATAGGCAATGTCTGCTGCTGTCAATTTGTGAGCAGCAATTAAGACTAATTCGTTTAGTTAAAAAAGCAAGCATTAAGCAGTTAAGCACTTCATGTACAACATCTCCCATAAATGAAAACACATTATACAACCCTATACCACTTTTAAAAGTCACATGATACACAAAGAAACAAACAAACAACGAATTTCCGGCATATGGCACATGAAAAATAAAAACACAAATATAAATCTGAAACACCAGCGCACAGTGATACCACTGTTATTGTTTTATTTGTAACAACTAACTTTTGCAAGTACTGAATGAATGAAACGTATTCGTTCTTGTTCTTGGACCGGCCTTCCCAGCTCAGCCAGTCAGCTGGCCAACTACGATTCTTTACCTTCTTTTGCAAACTTGCTTTGACATGGTCATAAAAATCTTAAAAATGCGTGAGTTGTCACTTCGTCACTTTTAATATAATGGACCTAATAGTCTAAAATGTGGCCACTGTGCCTTACGCGAATCATGTAAATAGTTTTTTTTTAGTACATGATAATATAGATAACCTTTACATATTATAAGTAGAGCGCATCTTGCATTTGTGTCGATTGCTCTTTCAACTACACTAAACGTTTTTTTGGACTATTATTTTATTTGCACTTTATGTTTGCATTTTATAGTAGATAAAAGCAAAATACAACGACTTATTCGTTTGAAAAAATACAATCAACAAAGATAAATTTCCGATTTCCGTAGATACACCTTCCGCATGTGTGGTTGCCGACTACGTCCACGTGTTGAACTTTTTATTTCAGACTTCTGAACAGGGAACTGAGGGAAGTGTGTGAAAAGTAATTTTACTGTATATTTAAAGATATTCTACTGTTTCGCAAATGTTCCAATACACGGTGTACGTATGTTTTTTATTGTGTTTTTTTAAAGGTATTGCTGGTTTAACATTTTTACTGGCAAAGCAATTGTTTGTAAAAAATACCTCGTACGTTTTTTTTAACGTAAAAATCTGAAATGGTTGAACTTAGTGAAAGTCCAATTGCGTCCCCCGACAAACCGATACTTGAAACTTCTTTGGAAGATATTCCAGTGGTAAAGACGAAAAAGATAAAAAAGGTAAAGAAATCTTCAACCAAAAAGGCAACACCATCCAAGAAAGAAAAGAAAAAGGTAGGAGGATAGGCTAATGAGCCATATCTACTGTTTGTATAGGACTATTACTTATATTCTGATAATTTCTTGTTGTAGAAAAGTTCCACAGAAAACAATGAAGAATCAGTTGATGATGAACCTCCGAAAAAGAAAAAGAAGTCTGAAACCCCACAAAAGAAAGTAAAAAAGGTAACCACCTTATCCCAAAATTATAGGGTTCAGTGATTTTTTTGCATCCTGCTAATCTTTGAAAACAGAGTTTGTCTCAGCTATTACTATAGTAATATTGTATACAATATTGATTACTTTGTCAGTGCATGTAAAATATACAGGATCACTTGAATGATGCGTGCATTTAATATTACCACTGCTTGGTACATTTTTATATCATTTGTTGCATTTTATATTGCTTGGTGGGCCGTCAAGTTGGTTGATGCACCTTTGTGTAGTTTGACGGACTTGTAACTGTGCACCAAACAATCCAAGTGTTCCTGTATATTTTAAATGGCCCCAAAATATTTTTTTGTATTTGATGGCTTTTAAAGAAGTAGCTTGAAGTTATTGTAGTTCGCAAGTTATAACTTTTAGTTTTTATTTGAAGGCGAAAAAAGTTGATGAAGATGTGTCCGAAGAAGAAAATAATAGTGTCACAGTTGTTGATGAAAACTCACCAGAATATATCGGCGACTTTTCTCATTTTCGGATTACTGAAAACACCAAACCCTTGCTGCTGAAACAAGGGGTTAAATACTTGTTTCCAATTCAAGTAAAGACTTTCGATCATGTGTTTGATGGAGAAGATCTGATTGCTCAAGCCAGTAAGTTTCATTAGTTGTCAGGGGAAGGTCGAACCAGTTAGAAAAAAAAAATTGTGTGTGAAAAATAATGTTTCTTTTAAATATCATTCTGACACTTTTTTTTTTAAATAGGAACTGGAACTGGAAAAACTGTAAGCAAACTCATATTCTTGGTACTCATTTTTGCTTACTATTTCTGACACATTTAATCTTTTACAGCTATCTTTTGCTCTTCCTTTGATTGAGAAGTTATTGTCAAAAAACTTTAAACGAACAAGGGGTCGAGCTCCGCAGGTACAGAAACTAAAATATTTTGTAAAATTCCTTACTTTTGTGCATATTCTTTGTTGTCATTTGAAAACCTTTTTTTCCCATAAGGTTTTGGTGATGACCCCCACAAGAGAGTTAGCCATTCAAGTCCATGATGATTTCAAATCTATTTGTCAATCCCTCGCATTGGTGTGTGTTTATGGTGGTTCTCCCTACTACCCACAAGGTAAGATAAATTTACAATATATATCTTTAACGTGACATTTTTGTCATATCATGGCAGATCAATTGTTATCCTTTTGTACAACATTTTACCATGCCCAATTGTTTTCAGAAAGTGCAATGCGTAGTGGAGTGGATATTGTGGTGGGAACTCCTGGGAGAATTCTGGATCATTTAAAGTATAGCAACCCTTGTTAAACTCTCTTTATGATGATAATTAAACGCTGACAACATTTTTTGCTTTGTAAGGAAAGGCAATCTACGGTTGGATGAAGTCAATCATGTGGTTCTGGATGAGGTAGACAATATGTTGGACATGGGCTTTGCCCCAACTGTGGAAGAGATTTTACAATATGGATACACACAAGGTTGGTAAAATGGTTTGAATTAAGCAAACAGCAGACAGTGTAAGCAGTTTTGACCTATAAGGTATCATCAGTGCAGGTGGTAACAAGACATAGCCTGTATAGTTAAGTGTTTATATAAAACCCAAGTTGTCCAACCCATTGTTAAACAACTGAGCCTTAGGTGTCCAAAATAATGCAAATGGTATTGGAAACAGCACAAAAAATGTTTATTGTCCAATAAATGAAACTTTTGGGTTCTAATATTTAAGCAGGTGTTTTGTGTTGTAAATCACCTTTGGTCTGGTATTACTTTATTAGACACTTCAGTTTGTTGGAAATAACAGGGTCATCAGCCATGCCTCACCAAAAATCTGTTTATAAATTAACTTGTGTTAAATTTATGCCTTGTTTTGTATGTTATCATGTTCTCATCTTTAGAAAGGGAAAATCCTCCCCAAACTCTGCTGTTTTCTGCCACCTGTCCTCAATGGGTCTACAAGACAGCTGAAAAGTATATGCGAGGTGATAAAACTGCCCATGTGGATACGATTGGAACATCATTAAATAGAACTGCTACTACTGTGGAACATCTTGCCATAAGATGCCAGTACAGTGACAGAGCCGGAATAATAGGTAAATAAACTTTTATTTTTGTTTATCAGTAGCTATGCAATCCAAAGTGTTGAGTACAAAATGGATATAATCAGTTTCCATTTTGATAATTTGCCTTTGGGAAATTATACTTGTGTCTTTGCTTAACAATAGTGCAACGTAGTTTGCAATTTTGCCAAGGCACAGACAGTTTTTGTATCTATTACTTGGTTGAACGCTTTTTTATGCTGGGTTTTAACTATTGCCCAAATAATATTCACCTTTACATGAGGTCATATGTACAATTTTAGGCAACCATCAAACACTCAGGTTTAATGCTGACTGTAATTTTGTAGGTGGTGTAGTCCAATTGCATAGTGGAATGCATGGACGTGCAATGATATTCACTGATACCAAGCGAGAGGCAAATGAGCTTGTAGTCTGTGATGCTTTACAGCAACTGAAAGCTCAAGTCTTGCATGGTGATATTGAACAAAAACAGCGTGAAATTACATTAAAGGTATGTACGTTACTTCTGCTTTGTAATGCCGTTTTTAACAGATGTTTATATTTAGGCATATAGAGATGGAACTGTAAAGTGTTTAGTTGCTACCAATGTGGCTGCAAGAGGCCTTGATATCCCCGAAATAGATCTGGTTATTCAAACAAGTCCCCCACAGGTAAGCAGAGTAAATAATATTATGCACATTGTAGCTCTATTCCTCATTGTAAATTTGGCATGATGCTTGCTCTGATCAATAAATTTGACTGTAAGTTATATCATATCACCTACAATATGTTACATCATTTTTAGCCACTATAGTTCAATTTGCGTTAAATTTGAATTTTGTGTTCATAAATAAACCACCTCTGTTATCAAGTAATGATTGTTATATGACTTCAAATGATGTGTGATTTATAGCTTAATATTTAGTTAGCAAAGATATTTTGAACACAGGATATTGAATCTTACATTCACCGATCTGGGCGTACAGGCAGAGCTGGCCGAACAGGTGTCTGTGTTTGCTTGTATAAACCCAGGGAGGATGGAGCAATAAGAAAAGTAGAATGGACTGCAGGCATTAAGTTTAAATTTGTTGGACCACCCCAACCAAAGGTAAAAATATGTACTACGTATATTTTTTATAGTCAAATGCTATACATTGGAATATTAAATGAAAGTTACAAAGTTGTGTTGGTTATGTTAGCCCGTTTCAACATTATTAGAGATGCAGCACCCTTTTCACAATGAAATGATAAAATGTATGCACTCTAGTAATTCTTTTCATATTATTGAAATCTCCTTGCAAGTAAAACAACCGCGACGATTCAGGGTCATCAAAATCAGATCAAGAAAATTCAGTGTAAAAACCACTAAATCTGTCGCTATATTTTATTTGTTTGATCAAAACAAATGCATTTCGCTATAAAAAGCATCATCAGTGTCTAAAAACAAAATAAAAAATAAAAAGCGGGATAAGAGCAAAAAATGCAAAAAACACACACCCCCAGACCAACCGCAAAAAGCCTTTCCTCTGTCTTACAGGACTGCAAATGCAGACCGGCAGGTATGGCGTTGATAAAACACACGAAAAAAGGCCGAGGAAAAGATAAGGGCGCAAAACGAAAAAACAAACACGATTGCAAATGTATGCACTCTGTAGCCTAATTCATCTGATACAATTTATAACTTGTCCAAAACTGTTAGTGTTTGAATGTAGCACTACCATTTCATACTTATTTTGTGCTTTGAAAGGATATTGTAAAAGCTTCCATACAAGATGCAATGACTTCCCTGGAGTCTGTGGAAAAAGCTATTTCTGCTGAATTTATGGAACAGGCAGAAATAGTGGCTGCCAAACACGAAGGGGGTAAGTAAAATGTCTCCTTCATAAGTTTAGCAAGTAAGACCATTCTAAACACAATAATGACATATTTGCCTATGCATTACGTTTGTTGGTAAAATATTTTGTTTGTGTTAATTTGCAGGTGCGGTGGAAGCCCTCGCTGCTGCCCTTGCCTGGATATCTGGGGCTGGAAAAGTCAAATCTCGATCATTGCTTAGTTCACAATTGGTAAGTGTAAATTATCACTTGATAAGCAAAAACAAAGGAATGAAAGATGTCTATTTTGGTTTGTTGCCTTTTTATGTACAATAATGATATTTATTAATTTGTCAAAACAATAGCCGTAATGTAAGGCAGTGGTTGGCGGTTTCAGGCTAAATGCTTCGAAGTCTGCAGTTGAAAAAAGGTTGCCGACCCCTGATGTAAGAGATACATTCCTGAAACACCACAGAGCAATGATTGTGTAATATGTTTGAATGAAGCAAAATTGCTTACTTTAAACACTTTCAGTTTTGGGATATAATGATGACATTTGTGCTTGTTTAACGATTATCCTTATGAAATTTTTTAGTGTGAAAAATTCATGTGATTAAAAAGTAAAATAATTTTTGCTCGAAGGGATACACATCATGGGTAATGAAAGCCGACTTTGAGGTGCGTTATGCTGGATTCTTCTACACCACATTAGAAAAGAACACAACCAGAGAATTAAGAGATGCTGTTAAAGGACTTCGTTTAACTGCTGATAAAATGGTACGACCTGCTACTATCTTACGTTTTCAGTGATAATGTTTTTAGAATCAGTTTATTTCACCATTTTGACAAGAGTTTTAGTGTTTTTTGATCACATACAAATTTCTTTAACATTTGTACCTTGCTATGTTCTTACTAAGAGTTTCAGAGCTCATAATTGTAAAGTTTTCAATTAAACTGTTTCATAAGCATATGACCAGTGTTCTTGTCAAACTTTGCAAATAACGAAATTCAATTACAGGGTGCTGTGTTCGATCTTCCAAACCATTGTACAGAAGATTTACAACGTCTGTGGACCGATTCCAGTACAATGACACTTGCCAAAGCTGAAGAGTTACCCGAATTACTAGAAGATAACCGAAATTCACAACGTTCAAATAACCGCTATGGCGACAGGAGTAACTCCAGTTATTCGAGGGGCCGATTCAGTGGAGGCGGATCTAGGGGTAACGGCGGGGGCCGTGGACGTTCCTGGGGTAATAATAACTTTGGTGGCCGTAGCCAGGGGGGTAACAGTCGAGGGGGTGGGGGTTTTCGGGGCGGAAACAGGGGTGGGGGTTTCAAGCGAAAGTGGGTTGATATTTAATGTATGTAAATTATTGCGCGTTTTTTCCTTTGCATTTTAGGAACACATTTTTTTCTGGTTTTGCCTAAAAAGTTGGTGAAATAAAAAGAACTAACAGAAAAGTTTGATGTCGTATTTTTTGAACAAGTGGTTTTTAGCGTTAGGGTATTTTAGTGGTTATCAAACTCTGGTTCACGATGCCTTTCGGGTTGTTTTAGTGACTAAAGTCCCCCAATTTGCTGCAGAGAATCCTTTTTATGAATGACAGACACTGACAATTCCTTTAAAACTTTTTAATCGTTATGTTTAAAAAATGACAAAATAATTGCGATGCAGCCATTACAACCATCACTAAACTGAAACTTTAATGCGCAAGGTGTGTTGTGATTGGTTAAAAGGTGCCGTTACCTGCAAACTTTCTCAATCGTGATTGGCTTAAAAACCCCGTTGCTCGAATTCGAAAACATTTTGGAAATATGTTTACCGTAGTATACTCGTTTTTTGCTTTGAAATAATTCAAAAGCGTGGCGTTGGATGTAACTAAGTGTTATAGCTTTAGGAATGGGGACTAAACTTCCAAGTCTTACTCTCAATTTGAAATTTGCCGAGATCACCTTGGCACTGAGGTGTGATTAGGTCGAACAAGGTTTCACGCGTTTTGCCGAACAAGCGTTTGTTTGTGTTTTGGCGCCCTTTTCTAGGTGTCAAACCTCCCTCGTTGCTGCTGTTTATTCTGTACTGAGAAAAAATGTCATTTTTAACGGACAAAGTTGACTGACAAGCTTTCAATTGGGAACTACCTTTGGCTTCAGGCCGGCGCCATGTTGTCCGCTTTGGAAACTAAGGCGTCAATTTTGTCTCGAAGTCGTGCAACAGTTGCTAAGAAATAAGTGAGCGGCATTTACAATCAGCTACTTTTCAGTTAGTACCGTAAAGTTCGGCTAACATGCAGTTATTACATAAACTTGGATAAAATCAGTATGTTGTCTTGTACAGAAACGATGTTTAACAATGGAAGTGTTGGCGCAAAACGTATTGGGTTTTACTAGTTTTTGATGCACTTTACTTGGTCTATTACAATTTACGCTGTACCCATTTATCTTCGAAACGTTTTTTCAGCGATATAAGCAGAATGCAGCATAGACTAGGGGCAAAAGTACTACTTGTAGATATTGTCCTAGTATTGTGTCAAGTTTTAGCTGTGAAAGGAATTAACCAAATAGAATCAAGACATCATGTTCCGGAACCAAACGCAACACTGCATCCTACTAAACCACTAGTATTTAATCACAAATACAGGTATGTGTTTCGTTCGTTTATGTGCTGGTCAAGTGTTGATGGTTTAACGTATTATGTGCATTTGCAGTGCGTATAAGAATACCTCTTGCTTAATACTTTGAGTTAAAAGTAGTAATGTACCGAAATTATTCGGCATAATCGGCAATTTTTACAAAGATTCGGTTTCGGACGAATTATTTGTTGCGACTGGGCCGAAACCGATTGTTTTACGAAACCAAATTTAAAGCGTAAAACGTATCTTTTCTGTCTAACAAGTAACCACACTACACAATAAGTAAAATCGCCTCAACTATTATGATTTTTAAAACGTTATCGTATAGTCCCCTCCACACAAAAAAAACAGTAGCCTACTTCATTGGCAGACTGAACATCTTAAAACCCACCGGTCCGCGAGGAGTTCGTTACCGGGCCGTATAATTTTTCAGGTTAAATGCTATGAGCATTTTGCCCATGTATTCCGGGATGATAAACTAATTTAAGCGTGTTTATTGCTAAATATTTGTAGTTTTTTTTATGACCGGTCCACGGTAAAATTTTACTTTCAAAAGCGGTCCCCGGTGCAAAAAGGTTTCCGACCCCTGTCATAAATGATTAGGTTGATTGGGACGAATTTATTCAGCAAACCAGCGGAATATTTGGTTTTGGCCGATACGCAAACTAAGCCGATTCAGGGCATCTCTAGTTTATAGGAAGATTTATCCGCCTGCCTCCACTTAGTATTTTTGTCAAAGACAAAATAAAACAATACACACGAGGTATTTAAAGATACAGCGCAGGGAGTTAAGGTAAAAGTGTAATTTGCACAAACGTTGCTTTCCTGTAAAAGTGACATTTAAAAAAATTGGCATCTGACAGGGTTTTCGGCTGGAAAATAATCTTAAACTTTACATTTTAATTGTTATATTTCATAGCATCAACATACCGGGAAACAAATTGTGCAAATGTCCGCCCTTCATGCAAGGAGGTGTTGATGGTGATAATCGTAACGAAAACTCAGAAGAATTCAGCTTTGAAACGAGTTACGATACTGCACTGCAGAATGGGAGCGATGGTAAGTATTCAACCTTGTTTCTTTGGAAGGTTAATGGTTCGATTCCCATTCCTACCGTTTGCGCTTTATGGAGATTGGTTTAAAAAGCGTGATCACTATTCATGCATTTAAAATATGCGTGATCAAAGTTGTAGGCGGTCAAAAAATCGGGACCGAGCCCGAATCGTTTTTAAAAAGTTCGTTTAGGCCCGAAAGTTTTATTGACAGGCCTATACATGTAAACCTACAAAAAGTACAGAATAAGTAATATAGTAGGAACAGAAGGGAAAAATAATGTTTTATAGGGTTGTTAGGCATTATAGTTTAAGTCCAGCAACTAGATATTAAATGAGGTAATTATATTATTTGAAAGTTTTTGACACACAATTTGAAGACAGGCACGAATCAAGCCCGTTAGTTAAAAAAACACCTAAGCCCGAAACCGGCCCGACTTGCAACTCAGTGTGTGATTATAGCGCATTTAAAAAATGGCTTTCAAATGAACATATGAATAAACTTTCAAATTAAAATAACGTACACTTTTCTATTGCAGGATTTGTTCACGTTAACCGTGGATACGTCACGCCGTCTCAGTATGATGTAGACGAGCATGGAAGACCTTATGCGGATTTATTTCATTTCGATCATCGGATTGAGATACCACACAAAAAGTAAGCATGTTTCTGCGACAGAGAACTTGACAAGCACACAACATAGAATAAAGACTTTTAAGAAAAGCTCTTCAATATATTCACTGTTCGGGAAATTTTAGGCTTCGAAACCCATTAATAAATGGGAAGAAGTAGTGGTTTGAATTTTTAACGACAAACTTTAAAAACACTCAGAAGTTACAGATGTTTGTTCAAAGTGTTCTGATTCAAGGACTATGTCAGGAGTTAAATAAATGTCGTATTTTTCTACTCACTTTAATTTTTAGTAAACTGAGAACAGTTTTTACAATCTGCCTTTTGGCACAAAAACGCTTGTTTCTTAAAGGCAAAGAAACAACATTGAGAAAAATTGTAGAAATAATTATTTAAATTGAAATATTTAATCCCAGGTGCCTTTGCGAGGGACGGGACCTTCAAAAGCTCAAACTGCAGAACAAGAACTTACGCGCCGAGCTCAGCTTGCTGGAGAAAACCTTCCTGAAACGAATTAAGGCAGTGGAAAGACAACTGAAGGTGAAATTATATCACAGCTTTTCGATGATAACTTTATTTAAAGCTTACACTATCGAGTTTTCTGAGTCACAGCAATAGGTTTCTTAATAAACCTAAATAAACGTACATGTATTATTGGGATAACCGAGTATGGGTATCTCTAGTCAACTAATCAAAGAGGCTTCTGTCGTGGGCTAAATTTCTCTAGCCTTTGCTATCATGGGAGACCGATTTGATTCGATATAACACCTTCGATTACCCTGGTGTACTAAAAGATGTTTCACCTTAACTTTCCGTCTCGGAATTTGTGTTCGTTAGATCTGAAGGGGTTTAATTAAGTTTAAATAGGCAAGAAAAGGGTGAGACTCAAAGTTGTAAACGGGCCTGAAATTGGAGCCCGAACCCGAACGTACAAGATCGAAACCCGGCCTGAGCCCGTATTGTTTTTGACAAGCCCGTTTAGGTCCGAAAGTTTGATTCACAGTGCTTAACATTAAAGCCTCAGGAAAGACCAAGACAACAAACACAATAGACATTTTGTCTTAAACAAGGCGTTTTCGGGTTGTTTGACATTAGGTCAGTTCCTTGGACAAAGCCTAAGCTCAACCGATTATAGCCTATATTCACTTCATATAGAATCAGGGATCACAAAAGTGTAGAAGTTGCCAGGAGGAACCACTGCTGGATATTATTCAGGGGACTGAGGAGGATCAGGCTGTGATAGAAGTTTCCGCCAGGGGATATTGCCCGTTGAACTGTTCAGGTAAAATACGCATTGTTTCAGTTTGGCGAATGTCCGGTAACTTATACGCAACATTATAAGATCGACTTAAGGCATTCATTTGTGACATACACTAAACCTCGGTTAAACCGGATTCAGTAACCAGGACCTAATTCGGACAAAACTTACAAATGTGTAACGTCCCGTGAACGCGCCCCGGTTACAGCGCGGAACGTCACACGAGGGGGATTGAAACGCGATTCCTAAAGGTCTCCAGCAAGCACTCCACACAGATAGGGTGTTTTGTAGATCTTATATTCAAACACTTTCAATGAAGAATGAACAGGACGGTGGGAGGCGATAGAAACGAATGGGAAACGGATAGGAAGCGGTTTCTACAAAGACATGGCATTAGCACTGCGCTTTAATTGTAGGAATGTAACTTTAAGCTCACCAACTGTTATGGGAACCGGAAGACAACAAATAACATGGGCGATCCCAGAAATCACTGTCACACACCTAAATACACAATAAAACATGAAACCACAATATGCCATTATGACGTCATACACAATGCTTACCAAGCTATGTAGAGCAACAGTGTAGAAAGTCACGCTTCACGTGAATATCGTACAAAAACGCTGCGTAAACAAATACAACTTAAATAAACCCAACTACACGTACAGCACGACTATTAAAAAAGGGGAATGACATTTTAGGTCATTGCAGTTTAGGTCAAGTTAACAACGGTTAGCAGTCATTATGGTAATTCACAATATTGAGTCATTAAACACATATATACAAAGTGACTCACCAATAATCGTCAATAAACAGCTTTTCTACAAAAACCGACGCAGCACCGTGCTCCACGGAAGTCGGCAACGAAAAGAACTAAACCACGTTGCGTTATCACACAAAACTGGCAGTCCATTGTTACGTCACACAACGCAATAGATTACAACACAAGTTGTACTGAGGAAATGCGGGAATCTATAGAAATCGGCAATTACTGGCAAATAAGATGTAACAAAATGGGTCCGGTTTAAGCGAGGGTTACGGTGATAAAAGTTGACAATTGGGAAACATTTACGCCAATCAAAGATTGTAAGTTACTATCCCACAAAACGGTAAATTATCATTTTGTAATTCAAAAACATTTAACAGAATCTGAGCAAAAAAAATCAGAGCCACTATTTGTGTATGAGACATGATGATGACAATAGTGTCGAAAACTTGTCAAAGCTTAGTAATGTTTAGTACACCAATACTGATGGCTCTGATTCTTTAAAGCCGTGAATAGCGTATTTAACAGAATGTTTCAAAACGATGAGGCTATGTTATTAACCAGAGTTAAACCATCTTTAGAAAGAAAACAGCGCTTAACAGTAACACTTCCTAGTGGTTCTTTTAACTATGGTGTCAACTCTAAACAACTGAAGCCACTACATCAGGGGTGGCCAACCCGCGGCTCGCGAGCCGCATGCGGCTCTTTGCCTGGTTTTATGCGGCTCTTACGTTGTTGTGGAAGTTAGGGGTCACTGCAGATTTTTTGGTTAGTTTGTGGCTATGACATTTTGCTTTTAAACAAATTTACTATCGGTATGGCCACAAACCTTGCCTTGAAACTGCAACCTTATTAGGTAAATGGCTTGATTATGATGGCACATATTCAATTGTTGAACAATGAATGATTCCTCATTGTTTCGTACAATGCAAACAAGGCACAAAGCAACAGCAATATTTACAACAACGTGTTCCAAAATTAATAATGTTTCAATCCGTTGTTTTTCGGGTTATGGCCAACGTTATTTTATGGGCAGTCTGTCTCTTGGTCGTGGGTTTGAGTTGAGCGATTGTTGCTGTTGAATGCATTAGTGACGTCGCAATGAATTTAGTTTCACCACCTTGCATTTTTGTAAAACTCGACGCCTACTTTGGGGCGCGTGCGCGTTAGATGAAAGTACCGCTAAGTTCAAAGCAGGGAAAATCTTTTAAGTACCGGTAAGCAATTTTTGTCAAGTTTGCCTTCAAAATGGCAGAGAAAAAAAATTTCAGTACATCACCAGACATGAATCTCACCGTCCGTTACTGATAGTAAGAGAAAAAAGAAAATTTTAATTTGTATTTTTTTGTTTGTAGGATTCGTTAAAATTAAAGAGATTGTGTGTAAGACAGTGCAAATCATTCATTGTTAAAAATGACTGGCCCGTGGTCTGTACAAGTCAAATTGTGTCATTATTATGTTTGTGTGCGACATTTAGAATAAATCTTGCTAATACAGGTCGCTCATGTTGGCCAATGTTTATAATGCGGCTCTTTGTGGTAACACAATAACAAATGTGGCTCTTAGGCATTGGCCGGGTGGCCACCCCTGCACTACATCGTCTAAAACACATACTGTTTTCAGGAAACGGTGCATGTGTTGATGGGCTTTGTAAATGTCGACCAGGTTTCATTGGTAAAGACTGCTCGAAATCGAGATGTCCGAACGCTTGCTCTGGTCACGGAAATTGCGACAAACACGGAAAGTGTAAATGCTGGGTAAGACTGAAAAACTTTATATTTTTGTTTTTTGTGTTAAGTTAGTAGGGGAAAATGCACCTGATTTGAATGTGCTCGAAATTTCTTCCTATTAGGGCTGTGTTAGATCAGTTAAAACGTATTTTGCTCATATTTTCAATTTATGTAAGCGGGATTTAAACCCACAAACATTCGATCTCATAGGGTTTAACCAATTCTGGCGATCGCATCATCTTGTTTGTGGTTTTCATTTACATTTGAAACTATTATTTATCGATATTAATCATTTTAATAAAGCCGTTTTTTACTCTGTAATAAAAACACACAACTATAATATTGCGTTATATAAGGACTCATACAATATCGCCAAACTTTTCTGTTCTCATTCTCAGGGCAAGTGGACGGAGAAAGACTGCTCAGAACGAGCTTGCACAAAAGACTGCAATGGTAATGGTGTTTGTCAAAACGGAAAATGCATTTGCAACAAAGACTATACAGGTACAAAACAAAAACTTTTCATGGTATGTAGCCTATATCACACCAAAGACATTCCAAGACCCGAATATGATATAGCCTACTTTAAGGTGTTTTTGCAAATATGTGATTTGGCAATTGGTGCGAGTTTGCCTAAAACAGTTACGTTTTAAAGTAACGATTTTGGTACATAACAGGCAAAGAAAACTGTCTTTAAATGGATCTGTGTCGTTTTACAATATGATTTGGTACATGATTCCTCACAATAACATACAATATGGTTTCTTGTAAAGCAGTTTGTCACATTGCTTGTTAGGAAAAAAAATCTGTCATTGATGGCAGTGTTTTTGGTAATTAAAATAGTGAAAAATAATTATAATATTTTTGGTAAATAGTAAGTACAATCATAACTTACCTTTAAAATATGTAACTGACCTCTGTGTCCCAAAATATAGCCTATATTAGAAGTTATTGCTACCCAAACAATTTGCAATATGGTAAAAAAACAAAGGTACACAAGTAAACGCGCAAAACTAATTGTGATTTCCGTCAGGCCGGGACTGCTCTGTAGCGAAATGCATCAACAGTTGCTCCAAGCACGGAAAGTGTGTGAAAGGTCAATGTCAGTGCCAGGTGCTGTGGACTGGCGAAGACTGTTCTGTTAAGAGATGTCCAAGAAATTGTTCCGGTCATGGATCATGCCAGAAAGGCAAATGCAATTGTGATGAGCCGTGGGCAGGTAAACAAAATTTTTTGGAATGAACTTTAAAACTATGTTCCAGTTACAATACGTACCACAGCTATTATAAATATTTGCTTGTGCAATTTACTACGTTTTATTATCCGATTAACTTTTAAATTCAACAAGACTGGCGTTTTTACAATATTCAATAAAACGGAATATGCGATTAAGCGCTATGCAATTAACCACATTTATTGATATTTGGAATCCAACCTTTGGAAAAGATAGCTTTTCCTCGCAAATGTAACACAACCAACAACAGATAGTATCACATTTTGTATGTGGGCTTTCATTTTTAGTCACATATGTCCCTGACTTAACTTCATATAGTGGTAGTTAAAGATCAAAGTTATAAACCTTCAAAACAGGTTACTTTATTACGTTCTAAACCCACAGGAAAAGCGTGCAACATCAAACGCTGTTTAAACGACTGCAATCTAAATGGAAGATGTCGTAACGGAACATGTCACTGTACTAACGAATGGAGTGGTGAGGATTGCAATACCCTAAGATGCCCCAGTGACTGCTCTGGTAAGCCAATGTGCATAAATTTTCATGCAAAAATCAAGAATAGACTCACTAAATTTGTACCTTTTTGCGTTTTAGCCGCTGCTTTTGTATAGCATCTGCATTCTTAGTAGGTTTAAAATGAGTCCATTTACATTGGATGTATTAGTGCAGTGGTTCTCAATCAGTGGCACGCGAGCCAACGCTGCTATACTCAATTTAAGTCAGATCAAGATTAGAAACAAATTAGTGTAGGGTAGGTAAAAATCGCCAACGCTTTCTATTCCTTGAACATTCTGTTGAGCCCAATTTTCCACGTTTTCAAGTGGTTTTCAGTCCCAACTGATCAGCCATCGTCTTATGCTAAACTCATGTTTTTGACGTTCTTTTGGAATTGCCACCTTGCTGTTTGCAGAAAATTGCTCATTTAGTTGAAAAGAAAAGGTCACTGTCTCTGTAGTCACTTAAATCAGATTGAGATGGTCAGTATAGGGTGGAGAACCATTGCTGGGGCAAACAAATAGAAATAACCCAAAAATGTTGTAGGTTTCGGTACATGTCATAATGGTACCTGCAACTGTCAAGAAGGCTGGACAGGAAACGACTGCACCATATTACACTGCCCTGATATGTGCTCCAACAACGGAAGGTACTTATACAAATCGACCGTTTTCTGCTTTTGTGCTAATCCAGATCTTTTCCGTTAATTGGGTTTAGTAAATATTTTTGCTCACATCTTTTTGGTAGCATATCGTTTGAGTTCATCTGAACTAATGTTTTGTATTGTTTGAAATGTAAATAGGCTACATTAAACCTCGGTTAATTAGGTTCCGTTTGGGCCCAAAAATGTCCGGATTAGACAAATATGGGATTAACCGGTTTCGATTAATTTAAGCCTTGCCGCAATACAAACCATTTGTAACTCAAGTTTTGCTTGGAAGTTAAAAACGGGCAAACTAAACATTTTTATTGTTAAAATTTCTGCGCCTACACCATAATCCTATGTGTTACGCGTACAGGTGTGTGAACCATCTATGTGTGTGTGACGACGGTTGGGAAGGATTAAACTGCGCTTCACTGCAAAGTCCGAGCAATCTACAAGTCACTAACGTTCAACCAACAACTATTGATATCTCATGGAGTCCATCTTTGGCCAAAATCACGGGCAACCAGGTAATATTGAAAACAAAACCAACACCAAGAAGTGATGTATAATAGATTGTTAAACATACGATCAATGCAACCAAGGTTTGTGCCAGCAAGTGTCTCTATCAGATTGGAATGCATTAAAAATACCATACTATGATGGTTGTAACAGCTAATACTGAACAACTGTTTTATCAACTAGCGCAAAATTATGAAAATAATTGCTTTCCACAAGTTAGACGAAAAACTTCACCAAATGCATAGTAGTTGCCAATTGCGCACATTAACTTTGGGACAAACGATTTTACTATTTCAGGTTAATTGCATTCCTATGAGTGGAACAGCAAACGCAGTGTATCAGTCAGTAAGTCCAAATGTCACCAAAGTTACAATTCGCGATTTGGACAGTGGCACTCAATATTCGGTGTTCGTGTACGCCATGGTAGAAGATGCACTTAGTACTCCAATTACAGCGTCAGTTAAGACAGGTTTGTTTCGTTATTTGTTTTCAAAATTAGCAATAGCGTTATTTTTTTCAAAATTATAGTTTTGTTAAACATAGATCTTAGACATAAGACAGTGACAAATTTTATCGCAAATAAATTAGGAATTCTTGCCAATTTTTTACAAAAATTTTGATTCCCTATCCGTTTCGTCAAGTTTGATCACATTTATTGAACTAATTTTTGTCTTTGCAGAGCTAAAAAAATGACAGACCATTTTATGTTCAACAAACTGTAATATTTTTTTCATTTGCTGTCTTAAAAAACGACATGTAACTTATGTATTTTTAGCTGTGGATGCTCCTTCCACTTTGAGCTGGTTGCGCATCGGTCCAACATTCGTCGAGATCAGCTGGAGTCCAGCCAAAGCGAAAATTGACAGATACAAAGTTGTTTGCAGTTGTAAGCAAGGGGGTGCCGAGTTCAGCGGTAGAGTAAACGTTCCTTTTTTTCATTCATTTGATTAAGTGGAGTGTTATATGTTTTAATCTATAACTTAAAAGCAAGACAAAAAATGAATTGGTTGTACTACACACCAAGCTGGGTATTTGCGTATTCCGTTTACTTTAACGGGGAACGTAAATCCTATCCGTAGCCATTTTTAAATCACATAATAGTCAATTGCAGAAAATAAGCTTAGCAAATTGGTTATGCGAGTAACCGGATTCCTATGTGGTGGATAGGTGCACTGTACAACATTATGAAATTTTTCTGTTTGTATTTAGTGCTTGTCTTTCAGGTTTTGTGTTGTGGAATGAACGAAAAGCTTATAAATTGCAGAGATTTCCTGTTTTTGAGACATTTCTCGGTCTCTTTACAAACTAACTTCATGTTATATGCAGTGCTGCCCAACAAGACATCAGTGCTGATAAAAGACCTCCGGCCCGGCGATACTTACACTGTGGCGCTGTATGCGGTGCAGGGCGTGGATGTCAGCGAACCAATCAATATCAATTTTACAACATGTAAGTTTGTAAACAGTTTTCTACGGTTTTGTCAAGGAGATAAATTTGCAACTAACTACTTTTAGCATTTAAATTACAAAACAAATCGTTTAGTCTTTGGAGATGGGAGCAATATCAATAGTTAGGAAGAACAACAACAATAAAGAAAACTAATAAACAAATTTCTTGTCTAATTTCGACATTTTTTGACTGTAGCTCTTGACGCACCTGAAGATATAGAGTTTATCAACGTCACTGCTACGTCAGCGGTGACGCAATGGAGCAGATCAAAAGCAAGCGTGGATGGATACGAGATCACGTTTCTAGAGGCAGATGTAAACAATGCAGAACCAATTAGCAAAAAGGTAAGAAATATATAATAAATATTTACCTACGATCACCTCATTACTCAGGCTTGTGATTAGTTCACGAATGGTTATCATTTCAACTTGTATGCAATGGTTACACGATTTTGCAAAACATTGTCGACTTGTATCATACCAGCAATAAAATGTAAATTGGAGAATAATGCGCAAATATACGCTACCTTTGTATCAAGCGAAATCATGTCATGAACCTTTTACCATTTTTGGCTTTCGTTAAAAGGTACCAAGTTCAAGCAACCAGTTGATCTTGAGCGGATTGAAGCCTGACACTCAACACAACGTTACTCTGATTGCATACAGAAATGATATGAGAAGCCTTCCACTAAACGCTACACTTATTGCAGGTAATTACACCCCACGCCGTAAAATAAGCATTTTTTCAATTTTGTTCGTGCATAGTTAAAATCTACAATCTGTTTCATATATGGTTAAATATGTTTTCTCGGTGTTCGTTGTCGGAGCCCTACGAAATCGTAAAATTTAATTTTGCTTTTAATTTGTTGATATTACTTTGTATGAATCATATTTATATAGATGGTGCCCTTCAAAGTTTTGGTTATTGCATAATATCAGGGGTAAAAACTTTGAGAAACACAGTCTGACCGTTTTGATTTGAATTAGGAATCGAATCTCCCCATCATGTCCACGTGACCAGGTTGTCACATGACAGCGTGACGTTGCGTTGGACATCTCCGAACGAAAAGATTAAACAATTTCGAATTAAAGTGAGCACCCGGGAAGATTTTGACACAGGTAAGAGATTTTGATTTGAATTTTTCACTGTTCGTTGCATCCATATGTTTTAAAAGTAAGCTTTTGCTTGATGTCACAAGAACGAATATGCGGATAATTCACTTAGACGCATCATTTACATAAACGTAGGCTACACTTCACTTCATTTTTCGCAAAGGCATAAGTCACTTAAATGCATCAATCACCTTAACGTATCAATCGCTTAAACGCATCAATCATCAAAACTGATTAATCACTTAAACGCACAATTCACTTAAAGGCATCACTCAGATGCATAAAGATATAACTCACTCAGATGCATAAAGATAGACATAAACCAAATTTTTTGTTAAACTATCAACTGAAAGAAGAGTGATAGTAACACATGAAAACAATTTAATAGATAGATTAAGTTGAAAAAGCAGACTTCCGCAACCTTTTACAAGTCAAACTCTTCACACAAAGCAAAAACCTAAAAAAGTCAGTAATAACTGTTTCGAAAATTCGCCAAATAATAACAACGCTCTTTGTGCAGGTCCAGCTCCTCTGGTGGACACCATTTTGCCCGAAACTATCAATCACGCGACTTTTGGTGACCTTTTACCCGGAACGGAACACGTAATCCAGTTGTACTCTATCGATGGCAAGCGAGAAAGTGGAGCATTGCTTAAGTTCTTTGTTACAGGTAAACATATCCTGAAATTAGCCATTCCCTTAATACAGCCTTGCACCGTTATCCCAAGAGTTTGGACCGGGTTTCGGGCTTTACTTTTGGGTTCGGCCTCCAGTTTTAGTCATGCTTACAACTATGCATTGGAGATATATATGAAATCGTATGACCTGACAAAGTCCGTTTTTCGCCAGGTGTTGACGCTCCAAGCAATCTTCGTCCTGTAGAAATTACTCCTACTAGTCTCACGGTGGAATGGAAAGCTTCCGAAGCTGATGTGGAAAGTTACACACTTAATTGCAGAGACGTGGTTTCGGGAATTACACACGAACTGAGAATAGACGCAACAGGTAAGTGAGACTTTACACCAAAGTTTTGGCGCAAAATGTGGACTATATGGCTTTTGTCAAGAATTGGAGAAAAATAAGTTTTTTTTGTCGAGGTTTCTGGTCTTTAAACAACTTATTCCATTTTAGCACTAAATATGGTTTTAATAAGCCACTGAAAAATTATTGACCTAACGTTCACCTGATTGAAAAAGTTGCAATTTATATGTACAGTAAATCTGGGCTAATCAGGACCCATTTGGACAAAAAAAAATTGTCCGGGTTAGTCAAAAATCCGGATTAACCGCTGTCGATTAGTTCAAGCCTTACCACATTACAAATCATTTGTACCTCGAGTTTTGTCCGAATTAGGTGAAGACCTGGATTTATCGAAAACCGAGGTTTACTTGTACATCCGTAAAACCCACACAAACCAGTATACAACATTGTAAACAATTGTTTTTAGACAATCTGCGTGCAACATTCAGCGCTTTACAAGCTCTTAACCGCTACAACATAAGTGTTCGTGCCGACTCGGGCCAGAGTAGCAGTGAAATGACTTCAATCACTCAACTAACTGCTCTGCCCACACCGAACAATCTCGACGTTGTCATGCCGACATACGAGGACTTACTGATCACGTGGAACCCTGTGATCGGATTGGCTGAGACCGGTTTCATGGGCTTGTACAACGTCACTGTGATTAACCCGACCATGCCTGATCCTATTGAATTTCTGGTGGGTTTTGCAATTTTTGTTTTCAATGGAGTTTATTACTGGTATTATGACCCGAATAATATTTATGTAAAAATTGCCTATTTTACTTTTTTGACCATAAACACAAGCAGCAGGTTGATTTTCGTTTTTATGTTTGAATATTTGGTTGTAGTTTAAAATTTTAAATTCTAATCAATCTTGTTCTTTAGACTTTCGGTCTACATTTTAACACAATATATTTTGGTTTGTTTGAAATAGTTTCAGATTTAAGAACAGGTAACAGCGTGGTAATCCATACAACGTAACTTGAGGGGTTATCTCAAAATAAAGCTGACTTTCCAACATATGTTCAGTAATGTAAAAAGTAGACAAACGCGGTATTGGAACCAATGGCATCAACGTTGTCTGTACCAACAAACTTTACAAGCTCAGTAAAATTGCCAAATAAAACTTAAATTGCTTCCACTATTACCAGAAATTTTTAACCGTAGATTTTTGGCTGGATTCGAATCCGACTGCTTGAAGCACAAGTTTACAAAATACTCAATTTTTGATTGATTCACCATTTGCTTTTCTTGCAGGTGCCAGGTAGTAACACTGAAATTCTTGTGCCCAACATATCACCTGGGTTGATCTACAATATTTCATTGAAAGCACAATCTAATAATCCCAGGGTCCCACCCAGTCCCCCAGCTCAAATATCATTTATATCACCCGTTGACCCACCCACTGGGGTAACGGTGTCAATGGTCGGATACAACAACGCAACGGTGTATTGGAATCAAGTGACAGCCCCAATAACGGGATACTTGGTAAGTGATCGAAGTTCTTCACCATCTTTGAACTTATCCGTAGGTTGTTCATACTTTATGGTGCAAAAAACACCCACGATCTTTGTATAAATTTACAAGTCAAAGTTTACGCCAACACCATTTGGAAACACAAGTTTAGAGATTTTTGAAAACAATACAAAATCAAGTTTCCGTTTAGATTGAATACAGGGACTTTGACGAAACAGTTGATAAGATTTCGCTGCAACTTTCGGCCAATCAAACCTACGTGACCTTAGATGACCTCTCCGACGACACAACGTACATTGTCAACGTCACAGCAGTCATGCATGAGCGGTTTAGCAAGCAAGGAACTGCAATTCTTACTACTGACATCATGTGTAAGAACAATCTTTCTTTGTTTTGGGCAATAGTATTATGTAGTTTTTTGAAGAATATAGTCGGATATAAAGCAGTTGTTTGATTTAAATACGCAAGGTTTATGCATGTTTGCGTTTGTATAGAAGCGATTAACCCCGAGAGGTAAATTTGAAGCGCTCTGGTGTAAATATAATAAGCAACTTTTAAAGGATGCGCGATTAGGTTGTTACAACCGGGAGAAAACTTTATCTATGGAACCTGTCAGTAGATAAACAGGAGACAAATATCTTGAGAACTTATGTTGCAAACAAAACAAGGTAGTTTTCTGTACAAAGATTTACATTGATTTTTGCAGTGGTAGAGCCTCCAGAACTTCTGCGCGTCGTGGAAGTCACGTGGGACAAGATTGAAATCGAGTGGATGACATCAATCACTGAAAGCGTTCAAGCGTATCTGGTCACGTGCACAACTAGCAACTCAATGGACAGTGACCGAAATATAACTGTTAGCAAAGGTATGCTAAAAGTTTTTTTGAAAGACCCTTTGACATACTATGCAGTTCTTAATAGCGTTTAACCAAAACGTTGAGTTTAAAAACAATAGCACTCAGACCCATCAGAGAATCGTGTACAATCCGTAACCGAGAGTTTAAGCAAAACAAAGCATCTGATTTTTTTCAGATGAAACGTCGGCGGTGATGACTTCACTACTTCCAGGGACGCTGTATCAACTAAATGTGTATGCTTTGTTGCAACACAGGTTCAGCACACCAGCACAGATCGCCGTCAGAACAGGTTTGAGTTAAAATGTTTAAAGTTGGTCACCAATTGGAGCCGTTTAAAACGTCGTTTACGTTTTAGCGTGCAGTTTTGATTTTGAAACTTATGATTATTTGCCAGATCTATGTGAAGGAAACTGATTTACAGTTTTACATTTCATGTTTTTGGTTGTTAATTATTTAGCACTGGATGCACCACGTGACCTAATGTTTGTCACGGTTTCTGACCAATCTTTCACCATCCACTGGATGGCGCCATATGTACCTGTTACGAGCTACCTCATGACGTACTACCGAAGTGACGTCGAAGACGAAAGGTGAAACTGAATACACTGTTGCTGCCAGGCATAACGTATCAACAAAAAAACATTTTTTTGTGTGTGTTTCGCCGCCCTTTTCGCTTTATAATAACTTGTGTTTGCAATGTATGTCATTACCCTGATGAAGGTGTTTCGTATGGGACATCGAAACGTTGGCACATTAGAATAAAAAACTGCCGGAAGAGCTGAAAATTTTGTTGAAAGGTGAAACTTTTTGTACATTCGCCATATTTGGGCAAAGTAAACCTACCACCTAGTCAGATCTGTCAATCAACTCGGAAATCAATTTATTGCAGAGCGGACGTGGATATATCCGGTACGAGTAGCGTGTACTCGATTCACAGACTCGAACCAGCCACCGACTATACTGTGGAGTTGTACTCGGTAGCAAACGGATCACAGAGCCTTCCGACGGTTGCTATGGTTATAACACGTAAGATTTGTATTATTTTGTGGGAGTTAAAATATATGAGCCTATAGCTACCATCAGGTGAGTATCCTAACGAATATGTTCACATTCTAAAACCTTAGGTCACCAGATAAACAAAAAACAGTAATTATCAAGTGACAATGACATACAGCAAAACGAACAATTTCATTACCTTAAAAAGAAAGAATCGGCTATCCAGTCAAAAAGTGTTGATCAAGTGTCTCTTATATTCCAGTTCCTTCGCCTGTGACACGATTAAGATCAATTAAGCAAGGCGTCAACACCATCGTGATCACGTGGTCTCCGCCGGACCGTGGGGAAATCACCGGATACGAGATCAGCTATCATCCTGTCGGAGATACAGAAAGTCAGAGAAAAACTGAACTAACAAACGACAAGGTACTTAATATCGATGTTTTACGATATATGTTAGTTATGCTCGCGTTCTCTTTAAAGTTTGTTTGATATTCTATTTCTATATTAAGGTAATGTAAAAACGGTAGCCACAGAAGGAAAGAGTTTGGGAAGCAGAATCATTGTTGTTAGAAGTAGCGCGCAGTACATTTGTTTGCAATCCTTTGTAGCTTTGGTCGAATCTTGATTTCACCAAGAACTGATGTAAACAATAGAGTTAAAACATATGTAAGTTATATAAGTCGTGAGATGGTTCACGAAAACCTTCCACAGTCCACAGACTCAGGGTTGGGAGACACTGAAATAGTACTACGTGAAGCATATTAACCGCATCAATTTCGCAGACCCGATATACTCTGCGCGACCTGACACCTGCTACATTTTACCGCATCACAATGCAATCTAAAAGAGCTCTTGATTCCAGCGAAGCAAGGACAATCACGCAGGGAACAAGTAAGTTACAACTTTAAGGTCAACGATACATGATTTTTTAGTTCAAACGCTTCTTCCCTTTGCAGTGATTCCAGCTGTAAAATCTCTTCGCACCCAACCACTAGATGACGCCAGAGTAACAGTAAGCTGGAATGCACCACCTGGGGTCGCTGTTCAAGGGTATCGAATTTCACACAGGTTTGAAATTAGTTCGACAGGTTGCACTTGAGTCAAACACTCTGATCATTTTGAATGAACTGCAATTTTTCAATTTTTACCCGTTGATGCAGGTCATTGGACGACCTTGCAGATTACGTCACAAAGACGGTGTCACGTGATGCAACGACGTCGACAGTAACTGGTTTGACCGCCGATACCCAATACTCGATACAAGTTACACCGATGGTGGATGGTTTAGTTGGCAAGACACGCCAAGCAAAAGCTACCACAGGTAAAACCTAACCGCACAACCGGCTGACCAAACTATACTACAGGAAAGCTTGAAAAAATATTCGCTCAAATACATAAAAACGTTTCGCTGTTAAAGAGATTAAAATAAAGTTTGCTATACTATGTGGCTTCTACAACTATCAATTTAGGGATTAGGGTGACAATTAGAAAAATATGTCATATACATTAAAATCTTGAAGCAAGGTATATGCGACGTTTATTCACCTCTAAGCGTTTTGTAACATTAGGTGGGCAGTGCCCAAGTTGGTCATATAATACAAGTTGAGCTGTGGGCAGAACGTTTAAAAGTGGCCTGTAGGTTAAGCCCTAGCCTGCGTCTTGACCATAAAACAATAAAATCAGAGATTCATACTTTAAAACATAGAAAAATTTTCAAAGGCTCCCAACTTGAATCTCCGGAGCAGTTGCACGTGACAAACATCCGGGACACCAGTGCCGAGGTCACGTGGGATGCAATTAACGACAAAACGATTACCGGCTACCTCGTTACGTACAAGTAAGGCAAATCATTTATAATTTACTTTGAAGCATAGCTGCTGACTGCTGTACATATTAGTAAAATCCAAGCCTTCCGCCCTGCTTTGTGCCACCTTTTGCTGACAATTTGGTAAAAAAAATGTTATTCATGCTTGTTTGGGCTTATTGTTATCATTGTTTAGATGCAAAAAGTTTTAGTTGTTGAAACTTGCAATGTTGGTTTTTCAAAAACTCATTTCTTTTTTCCAGACCGTTAGGTGACAGCACTGAGGATGCAACAGAAAAGACAGTGCTTGGAAGAAAACGTACGTCACTGATGCTGATGTCACTTCATCCAGCAACCGTCCATTACGTCACATTAGCAACATTACGTCATGGCCTTGTTAGCTACCCCCCAGCCCACCAACGGTTTCTTACAGCCGCAATTCTGACGCCTCCAACGGATGTTAAGGTAAGCGAAAGGCTGCGGGTTCGATTCCCACCGTTTACACATACAATGAGTCTTTTGTAAGATACAGTACATTTCTGACCCTGAAACGGTGTTTTTGTCTTTAGTATTTGCCAGGAATGTATAGAAAACTTGGGTCGCACAATTTTTCACATTGCAAATAACCAACTAAAACTGTCCAGATTTTTAAAGGCGAAATTCGCTGCAAGTTTTCCGAGACCCCCCGTTCTGCCATTGTTTTTGAATAATTCTTTTTTGAATTTAGCCTATTCAACAACGCTTAATTGTTTAAGGTGGTTCTTAACCTTACTGGTGTAGGTTTCCACAAAAGTTAATCACCAAGTTCGGATTCACCCCTCTGTTACTTTTGTGATGATGGTTTGTGCCATATATTAACAATTAGGAACACTACACACGAAATTGAAAAGTAAAATATTCAAATTTTTTTTTTACGACAATCAGACGACAGTCCGGAAACTGAAAACTGTCCTTTGTCGTGTCACCATACAAGAAATAAACGTATTTTCAGATAAAGGATAGACGACAATAATATAAACAAAAGCGGAAAAGCGAACGAAAGAGGTTAAATGTCAATAAATCGGTAGCAGAAATCAAAATATATTACATGCACGCAAATATTTGTGAACAGCATAGAATAATGACAGTGTGTGAGCGTCTGTTAAATCAGGATGACCAAATAGCATGAAACGAGTAATTGCACCAGGAGAAAGATTGGAAAGAAATGATGCGTTAAACTTAGCGCTTTCTGTCAGAATATTCGAAACAGTAGAGAACAAAATTGTGCGAGGACCAACCAATAGTGGACAATTGAGAAACAAATGTTGCGTGGTTTCTACGGCCTGACATGCACAAGGGCGAAAGTGCCTGGGATTGGTTATGTTCTCTGGCAGTTATGGTTTTGATTAAAATAACCATTGAAATACTTAACTTTGTGTTTAAACATCAGATTTACGACCTATAAATATTAAAGTAAAACTTAAAATAACAATGTATGTACCATTGACTTGAAATTTCCCACCGGTTAAGAACCACTGGTTTAATAAAACTTTGTTGAACTCTTTAGAACTAATATCTTTTTGTAACACATTCTCAAACTATAAACTTCTGCATTAAAGGTTTACGAATTAACGGAAACAACAATTGGACTGGGATGGACGACACAAAAATCCGAACAGGTCCAGGAATATCACGTGACATATTCATCCATGCTTAGCGGCAGGACAAGCGAAATCATTCAAGCAGGCGATGACGTCAGTCAAATACTCATTGAAGGTTAGTGACGTCGTCAAAAGGTTTAGAAAATTAACAAACGAATACTAGTGGGTATCAAATTTGGAGCAGATATAAACTATCATACCATATGGTGCGCCAGGCCCATTGAAGGCGCTATACTAAACCAAGTCGGTCTCCCAAGCATTTCCACAGGCAGGGACCGGCAAACCCTGCCACGAGGTGATTTTTCATGGCACGCCAACTGATTTGCGTGTTTATATTGAAGTGCTTCACTGCTTGTTTTCAGTTTTGTATCATGTCCTTGACTCAAAATTCAGCCGACATGCACAAAACTCTCTGGTTTCTCCTTATTATTGATATCAGCTGGGACAAGCCACTGTTACCCAGAAAAATGTCGGCACGCGAAATCATTACCACATGAAAATAACAACTAAATCGATACGAGCCGCTTAAAAGGTTGCTGGCCCCTGCCATAAGGCAAGGCACAGGCGGTGGAATTCGAACCCACGACAGAGGTCTTTTCGGGACTTGCGCTCTAGAGATGTTCCCAGTAGGCTACGGGTGTATGTATGTTCAGATATAAACTGCCAAACTAACTTATCACTTGGCAAAAAATGGATGTTGGTTTTAGGTCTTATTCTGGCTGCTCTAATACATGAGGTATGCGTTATTCTTCTTCGTGCACAATACATTTCCATTTTTTCTCAGACTTGCAAAGTGGTCATTCCTATCGAGTGAACATCCGGTCATTCAGATGGGGAACGGACAGCGCCAAAGATGTAGAGGTTAACGTTACAACTCTGTACCGTCTCCTACCTCCCAAATCTATGTCAATCATCAACAAAACTCAAACCGAAGCACTGATCACGTGGCAATCGAGCACACCCGATGCAGAGGAATATGACGTCAATATTACGTCACAATTGATAGAAGGAAACCCAATTCAACTAAGGTTGGTAAACTTGTGTGAAATAAGATCAGGTGTATTCTAACTGTTAATGATATCAAGCAGAGATTTGTGTTGAGAGTTTGTGATTTGTAATGAGTAACAAATAGTTTCAAAACCAGTTGATTTGTTGCAGAGTTGCTTCAACCGAAGTTGCTGTGGACAATCTCATCCCAGGGACAAGTTATACGGTTTCAGTGAGTACCAGAAGAGCCGGAAAACTGAGCAAAGCCGAAACTGTAACCCTTGTCACAGGTAGATGAACATTTATAAGCAAGTTTGTTTTCATAAGTTGTTTTTCTTTGAGAGTTAAATGTGCTTTACAACTAGACTGCAAGCAGAAACGTACTATCCGTAATCAGTTTTTCCATTTATTTTTTTCATTTCACTTGTTTACTTGATTGGTTCAAACTAAACTTTACAGATGAACGTCTCGACCCACCAACTAATATTACAATTGAGTTAATCGGAGAATCAGGCGCGAGATTGAATTGGGCGCTTCCTGAACAGAGTTATGATGCAATTTGGTTAGGACATCGCTCTGATGATGGTCTAGGTAAGGCATATTTTGAAGAATTCTTCAAGTTGTTTCTGTAACTGCCAGTTTAATGATTTTGCCAAATTGTTTGCAGAGGGAAATATTACACGACTTGACGTAGGCGTGACGTCATATAGATTGGGCTCGCTGCGTCCAGACACCTTGTACCACGTATGGTTGACGTCATCACTTAAGTCACGCGAAAGCGTCGAGGAGCGAACTAGTTTCACAACAGGTTAGTTGTATTGTATTTATTACTGATTTTTAGCCCGATGAAATCACCAAAAAGCCGCAAAGTACGTTCAATTGGGTGGATACTTTTTGTGTACCTTTTCAGCTGTATATTTTGCAAAATTTATGTAATATCTTGTTCATCACATTTTGAATTGTTACCGTTTGACATTTGAATTTGGAACATTAACTAATGGCAGTTATGTTTGTCCAGACTACATCATACCGCCGCCGGCGTCGCTTCGATTCAGTGACGTCACCGAAACGTCACTGACCCTCAACTGGCGTCGAACAAGCGACAGGGCACGTTATTTTCGCGTGGTTTGTCGATCGGAAGATGGCGATATTAGTAAGTTGGAACCTTTTTACATTTTTGGCCGAAGAAAAATAATGACAAAATTCTTGATAAAACTTAAGCTGTGCATTAAAGCTATCGCAAGATTGTTTAAAACAGTGGTTCTTAACTTTTTTTGGTGTAGTTTCTGACTAAAGTCAATCATCATGTTCGAATTTACCCGCCTGTTATTTTTAGGACGGTATTTTGCGCCGTACATTAACAAGGATGAACCACTGGTTTAAAACCTCAATGGATTTAAGTTATTTACAATTGGTTTTGAACAACAAGAATATTTTTAGAACATTACCATCACCCACCGAAATCTATTTGCTTCGGCTTTTTTTAACGTCACATTTCAAGACAATACTTTACAAATGACCTGTTGTTTCTTAGGGACGATTACAGTGTCTGGGATACAAACTGAACTTCCAATGCGTTCACTTCAGAGTGCCACAACATACAACCTTACAGTGCATGGTCTTGGAAAAGGAAGAGAGAGTCAGCCTTTGTTTGGATACATCACTACCCGTAAGTAAAATGCACAAAAAATCACAGTAACTAAAATATCGAGACATGGCCTCAAATATCCCACATAATTTTGTTTTCTGTGTAAAACCCACGATAGTTTGTGCATTTATTGGCGGGATCATAGCAAAACAGTATTTTTTCACAGTTCTAGGAGCAGTACGAAAGCTATCTGTCACAGAAGTTACAAGTGAGAGTGTTCATCTCACCTGGCGCCCTCCTGTGGGGATTGTTAACCGTTACGATGTGGTGTATTATGAGGAAGGCGACAGCAGTAACCCTACGGCGCTACAAGTGGTCAATAAAACTTATCACAACGTGACAGGTAATAAAAACTTCTAATAATTACCCAACATTAAGAGTTTAACATTTTATTTAAATTTAGGTTTATTCCCTGGAACACAGTACATCTTCCAAATTGTCGCGTATAAGAAAACGCAGAGGAGTTTGTCAAGCCTGAAACCAGTTGAAACAAGTAAGTACTACTAGCCACAACGCATTTTTTGCCGCTTTATAGGTAAAATGGAAGAAGATAGATACAAGGTTTGCAAATGTAATTTTGAAAGTGACTACAAAATTAAATTGCTTTCAGCAACAACTAATGCACTTAAACGCGACAAAAAAATGTTTACGCGGGCCAAAACAATAGTATTGTTGTTTAGAGGTGTTTGGAGACATGTACTGTATCCACTAGCAAAAAAATTAAACAACGACAAATTTCCTTGCAGAACTCGACCCACCATCGATAGTCAGAACATCAGAAATCAGTCGTCGAACAGCGAACGTTACCTGGCAACCAGCCAGAGCTAAACACGTGACCGGTTATCACGTGACTGTTGTTGCTGTCAAAAGTAAGTTGAAAATGGCGTTTGCAATAAGTACTTAGCTGTAATTTCTGTGCTTTCATGTACTTGAGCTACTGCCCGCAGCCTTAGGAGAGGAAGAGATTTGTAACTAACTTACGTTGCATCATGCCTTGAAAAAATAATTTGAATTTGCGCAATGTAAACATTGACGATAAGTTAAGTATTTTTACGGTTCCATTGCAATTGCGTTGTGGAAACCCTCTGTAAAAGTAGTGCGCAAATAAAATCGTTCCAAATTTGGCATCCGATTATTCCATTCATGATTTTTTATAATCTTTACATAAGTTATGACATTTTTTTCACTATATACATATTCTGTCAGGCAACAGTAGTTTGTCACGAGCAATTATTTTGTTACTTAGATATCTTCCGACGAGAGTATAACGTCACGGGAACACTTAGACACATCTGGCTACGTCACTTGTTGCCCAACATCAATTACGTCGTCAGTGTGAGGACGATACGAGGCGATGACGCAAGCGTGGCATCCACAACCCGATTCAAAACTGGAACTGTTCCTTTTCCGAAACCGAAAGATTGTGCGGAGATTTTGCTTAACGGTGACCGAACAAACGGAGCTTACACTGTTTTCTTTGACCACGGTTCCGAAACAAGAGTACGTATATAAACCTCTTTACTGTTTTTAAACATGGTTTCAAAGTCATTTTTAGAACCTTTACAATAGGTATAATCAGGTTTTTTTTTTAAGGTTTGGTTTGGGTGACCGCTAAGTAGTTTTAAGAGACCGCAAGTGTTTCATTTAAATACCAAAAAATCCAAAATTTTCCAAATTGGTCCAAAGTCCAAATTTTTGGGAAACCGCTGGAAAAAAAATTTTTTTTCAAAACACTTTAAAAAAACACTGGGTATAATATTCGTTTGGACAAATGAAGTATTGCCAACTTCATGCAGCACTAAATTGTACTTATTGATATGCGTCAAACACTTGGTCAAGTCAAATAAGGTTGTTTAATGTGAATGCGTTGCAGGTTCAATGTGATCTTCGTACTGATGGTGGAGGATGGATGGTTGTTCAGAGGAGAATAAATGGAAAAGAGGATTTTGACAGGGATTGGGAAGATTACTTGAATGGTTTTGGCGAAGAAGACGGCGAAGAGTTCTGGATAGGTGGGTCAACAATACATTTTTTTTGAAGGAAATTTTCAGCGCTTTTTATCTGCTTGAGTTAACGGTTTTACAGCACCATATTTATTCATATTTTTTGTGTCTTTAGGTTTGCGTAACATGCACCTCCTTACGCGTCACCCGCAGGAATTGCGAATCGACTTACGTCACAAGTCGCAACATGTGCACGCAATCTACAGTGACGTCACGATCTCAGATGAACAAAGCGGTTACATCATCAGTGGTGGACACTACCACGGAGATGCAGGTGGGATGTCAAAAATTAGCAACCTTTTTTGTTTTCCTGCTTGGCCAAGTTTAAATCGTAGTTTTCTTGGCCAAGCAGCTCTTATTTTAATCGTAGTTTTCCTGATCATTTTAGTTAACCAATAAAGAGAGTTAATCAGTAGAAAGATTGGTCCTTAATTACTATTGCAAGTTACGTTTCCAAAATAGCAATTCAACTAATGTATTCCATTAGGTGATTCAATGTCGTATCACTTTGGCATGAAGTTTACCACCAAAGATGTTGACAACGATTTGGCCGACAACAGAAACTGTGCAGCAGAATACGGTGGTGCCTGGTGGTTTAGAAATTGCCACAGGTCGAGCCTAAATGGACAATACAACAACACCCGCCACAGTCAGGTATACAAAGCTGCAGTGTTTCAAGTTTTTAATTTGGTTTATATCAATGTTTTGAAATTATATTTTAGCAAATAGGTTTATAAAAGTGAATCTGTGTCGCTTTAAAACGGATATAAAAGAAGTTTGAAATTGGAAATATAACTCCTTATAACTTTTACTCGGACAGAAATGAGTGTTTTGAAAACTATTGCTGAGCGCAAACAATCGTTGCAGAATACAGTGTAGATTAATGGTTTTGTCCCGTTTGTGTATTTCATTTCGATGCTAACCGATTTGTTTCTTCAGGGAATTAACTGGTTTACGTGGGGAGGATTTACAAGGTCGATAGAGTTTGTCGAGATGAAAATGAGACCAAAGTCTTTGAGAAGCGTTCGAAAAATCCACATGCAATCTAACGAAAGAAGACCATCAACAGGCAGAGGATGATTTTTCAGCCAAGTTTTTTAATTGAGTTTAAGAGCAAATTGTTTGACAGAAGAAGCGTATTTTTGTGTATCTTTATTTATGTTTTTCCCAGCGCATGTGTTGTTTAAAATATGTATTGTGTGCGCAATATATTTCTGTTTTTCTATTTACAAGTTGTGGCCAAAAAGGCACGTGTTTAGGATAAGGCATTGAGATTACAAATGAAGGATGGATTATATGTTCGTTCTGTTAACCGTGTTGCCTCAAAAAGTAAAAACTACGTTTATCACAAAGTGCTATTTGTTTTTGTTTTTTTTACATGTATGATTAAAATCGGTTTGTAGCATTAAGCTTAGGCGGTCCCGCCGACCTCTGGACCCTAGTTTAAACTGATTGGGCGGAGCGAAATTAGTCACACAACAGACAAAAATATAATTGACTTCTAAAATATAACACAAAACTGGGTGATAAAGTAAAGAGATTAAGAAAACCTGGGTTAAGTCGTCAAATACTTTCAAACAGGGTGTATTTAACAACATTTAAAACAAAAAACTCAAATGTATCTGCATGAAAGTTCTGTTTCAGCAGCTTAATACAAAATGGTCCCTTTTTCACAAAACCGAAAGCTTTTTACAATTGTGAGTGCCAGAATTTTTTGGGCTGCTAGCATCTTACCAGGAAGTGCTCACTTGAAAGTCAATGGCATCACATGGCTGCATGTAACCACAACGCAAAGCAGTTCTAGCAAGCATAGGAAAATAAGTTGTTCCGAAATTAGTTTTGCAAAACTGAAAGAACCTATTGTAAGATTACTTCACTACTGGAAAATTTTCTACTGTGCCAATGTAATTTTGTCGTTGTGAACCAAGCAATATAACCGAAAAGTGCTCTAATCCTAACTCGGTTGCTTATGTTTCACTGAGCAAGAAACTTAAGCGGCATTGCTCCAACCCAGTGCTTACCGATGGGTTGAACAAAATTAAAGTTACCAACTGTTAAAAACCGAAAAAAATAATTAAAAAATGGTCAACGGAAACAGGAAGTTCGAGGTTGGACTCATTGTAAGTATAATGCAAAATAAAACAAAAAACATACAAACGTCTGTAACATCGAGCTTAGCAAGGGCAAAGATGTGAGCTAAAAGCTGATGCTACCATTTCAAATCAAAACTAGAAGGGTGGCTTAGCACATATTGCCCTTGCATATACACTATAACCTATTTTAAAACATTAATATATTTCCTATGCTTATTTTGTATTGGGTCCCATATTAGCCATCGTCTTTTATAACTTTAGTCGTTTCTGCAGGCAAAAACTCATGGGTCCCCACACATGCAAAGTTGAAAATAATGCAATTCAAGAGATAACCATGAGAAAGTCGGGTGTTGTAAGGTAAAACACAGTGATCGGCACTGGGCTTAAATAATAATACTATGTAGAATACAAACTATAAAATTAGATTCAACCCAGATATTGTTTGAAGTATGTCCTATTTAACGTTTTAAAAAACTGACCCATTTTAGGGGGCTAGTAGGGCAACTAATTGGGTTCGACACACAAACAAAAAAATATATAAAAACCACAATGACTCAATCAATAGTACTGCAAAATTTCTGCCCAATCTGCCAATGTTTAAAATTTCGACCACTAGAGGTGTTTTGAGCAACAACCGTTACTGTTTCTGACGTCATAGGGCTGTCAACAAGCCACTAACTGCCATGGCGCAAAAACGACCACCAAGCAACCCACCAACGAGCAACATACAACTGGTTGCCCTTGTAACACTATTGCTCCAAAGAAATCTTTCGTTTGTGGTGCCCAGTAACATACAAATACGTTTTACACTTTAGGGGCTTGTGGGGTAAATGTTAGGACTACAGGGTTGAACACAACAATCGACACCTATAAATGGCATACTATACAAGAAATCCAAATTTCAGCCAATTCTGACACTGTTTAAAAACTCACCCATTTTAGGGGGCTAGCGGGGTAACTGGGGTTATTTGGACAAAAACAAAGTGGGATGCACATCTACATAACTATATCTACCATCTGTGTAAATTTCAGCTAAATCCATCAAACATTTGATGGAAAAACGAATCGGACAAACTTTTGGGGAAAAATACCCATTTTAGGGGGCTAGCGGGGTAAATACTGGGGTTATCAACAAAAACAAAGTGGGATGCACATCTACATAACTATATCTACCATCTGTGTAAATTTCAGCCAAATCCATCAAACATTTGATGGAAAAACGAGTCGGACAAACTTTGGGAAGAAAAAAAAGGAAGAAAAAAAAAGAAAAAAACAAAACAATTCGAGTAAAATCAATATGTGTCCCCTTCAGGGAAGGGGACCCATAATTACTAGTAACTTGTTGAAAATTAGGGAGAAATTGGTAACAGTTTTATTTAAATATTAAGATGGTGTTATGCGTTTGCATATCACTACACCTTAAAACAGCTGTTAAAAAAAACTTTACTGATTATCATACTAACAAGCACATATTGCTCAGACAAGCAGCTCTATGTACTGACAAGCTTACAACTCTAAAAAAACTCGTTAGTAAAAAGAAGCGAACGAGTTTACAACCACTCCATGGATAGAAATGATGAAAATACGGTTTTAGTTCATGAACAGAAGAAGGGACAAAAAAGAAACGCCGAAATGGTGGTTTACATAGTTGCAGTCTCTTTCAGGTTTCGCAATCATATTTCAAATCATAAACTCAACATATTTACCTTACGATCACTAAAACACATTGTAGTGCGAGTGTGTTTGGACAAAAGAACCGCAACCCGATTAATCTGGTTTGGTGTATGTCAATATTGGTTTATAACGACTGCTTAAAATTTGGCCGACAGTTACGCTATACTGTGCGTTGTGATTGTTAATGTTTAATTACTTCGACGTGGCAGCTCCATTCGCCGGTTCGCAGCTTAGCACCAAGTCAAGTTAATTCCGTCAAACGTCTAAAGAAAAACTTTCAAATGGCAAGCAACAGCAACGTAAGTATAAATTTGCATTGAAAAGTAATTTGTAAGTAAATATAGTATTTGGGGACAAATATACGTGCTGAGGTAAATGGGTAAACTGATAGCATTAACAGCCCTAGTCTTGTTTGAACATTTTTATGCAAAATATGACTCTTTTAAACGCAATGTTAAAAGCAGTAAAAATATATTGTACCGCAGTACCTAAGTTATATGTAGAAGTAGAAACGCACTGAAATGCGACAAAACATGTGTAGGGTGGCTCGGTTTGGTACTAAGTAATAAGTTTATTTGTTTGTTTTTTTGTTAGTTGCGTGAATTTGAAGCTGACGATTTCAAATGCGACCCAAAAACTGGTGTAATCGGTTCTGGGGGTTTCGGAGATGTGGTAGTCGGAAAACATTCACAGCTAAACAATGTTGCTGTCAAAGTCTTTCCGATTACGGGCGGACCCATGGACCAATTGGTCATGGAAGAAAAGTAGGTTCAAGTTATCCGACTGACAAACAAACTCAAGCACCACTCAGTTTATTGTTAAAATAGTGTTTTTTACAAATTTTACGTGGCATTGTACCACCGAAAAACTTAAAAATGCAGCGCAACTGGGTTTCAATCACTTTTCATAATTAAATTTTAACAAACTGTTGTATTGTTTTGTAGAATACTGGCTGAGATCGGAAACTTGCAAAAGGCTCACCATGATAACATTGTTCAGATGTACGGCTGGGTAAATTGTTCAGATGTACGGCTGGGCTGGGTAGTCCAAATCGAATGGGCTCTTCGTCTACGTATTGTTGCCGAAATAGCAAAACAAGGGAATTGCGTTTATTCACAATCTCGAAGAAAATTTGGTTCACGGGGATTTAAAACCAGAAAATATTATGTTAACAGGAGATTTACATGTCAAGGTTGGCGATTTCGGTAGCGCCGAACTGGCTGCAGCCACTGGGTTAACCTTTGTTGGGTCTTCGGCACGAAATAGGGAGATCCAATTTACACTGATATATACAGCACCAGAAAAGCTGAAAAATATAACCTCCAGACCACGAAAAGAACATGACGTTTACAGTTTTGCACTGCTGGTTTACATGGTTCTGACTCGCAACATCCCATACCCTGCCATAAGTGAAATAACTCTAATTAACGCAATCATTAACGGTGCTAGGCCCGACTGTGATGTGCTGGAAGATATAAAATCCACTTTAAACGACCACGACAAAGAAATTGCCGAGAAGCTCGAACGCCTGATGACAAGTTGCTGGGATCAAGATCCATCACGACGTCCTAAAATCAACGAAATCGTTGACGAACTGCAGGAACTGCTCAACAAGGAAAACACATTAGAAATACAACAGCAAGTGACAAATGCTATCAGGCAGATGCAATCAAGTACACCAACGTCAATCAATCAGAGTCAAATGGTTTCTCTTCGCCAGTTTTCAACTTTATTTAGAAATTTTACAGGTATTTAAAGTAAAAAAATATTATAACCTTCAGGGAAGAGCTGAAATTTTACATGAACCAATTATGTGGCCCCTGATTCCAGAATTTATTTTGGATAAAAAAATGACACACTGTAAAATAACGTCAACACTTAAGTTATTGGTAGCAAAAGTGTGGACGACTAACTGTAAAATTACAAAATAAAACATCACCGAATAACTGCATATTTAAAAATAACCCGTCAATTAAAATGAACAATTCATAAAATCGGAACAACAACTTCATTTTGAATGGTCGTATATTTTAAAACATTTTTTTTAAATGTGTTTACAAATACGTGCTTAGACGGACAACCCATCACCGAAACACAACCAGCAGCAACGGATGTGCAGCCGCCCGAAGAAACTCATTTACAAACCAGAGACAGAACTGCGCCAGAATTGCCACAGAAAGATACCAGCTTTAGGAGAACAGCAATTCCAAATGGTAGGAAAGTTTATGCTTAAAAGTTATTGATGCGCACATATGTTACAACCAAATCCTTCACGTTGAATTTTAAAATTAACGCGTTTATCTACTTTTATAAGTTTGTGCGACAAAGTACACGGTTTTCATTTATTTTATGAATGTACGTGTTTTCTATAGATGACCCTAAAAACTTGAATCGGGCTGTTCAAAACTATGTTGATTTGGTAAAGCAGGCAAACTACGACGAGGCAAAACAGGAAAAACAAAACATTTTGGCTATACTTACAAAACTAAACACCAACGCAGAGGAGTTGAAAACACAGGCCGAGAAATACAAAGTTAAGACAATGTACTATCAAGCGATTTTACTTTTTGAAATATCCACAGATTTCTACATAAAACAGGAGACTCCCGTCAATCCAGCATTGGGCGTCAAAAGCTGTGTCCAGCAAATTTTCGAAACGAATAAGGTTTGGCTCGAAAGATCTGATTTAGTTTCCAAACTCAACATCAAACAGGTTGTGCGTGAGCACGTGATCCCAGTGATGCATAGCATGCTTGGCGAAATAGCACACCTACGGACGACCGAAAAGTTTCGTGTTAACCAGCAGGCTTGGGGTTTGCACTATGTCGAAAAAAGTGAACAACTGATTGGAGATCATTCTTCAAGAAAACAAACTATAGAGTTGGCTCTTAGTCGGATAGAAGTTTGGAAAGGCTACGACCTCCACCAGATTCATGGATTCTTGTATTTAAGTCTTGCCATCGTTTGTGTGAAAAAATTCCAAACTCAAGAGGCAAGAAAAAACTTTCATCTAGCTAAAAGTTGCTTTGAACGCAGCTGTGACATGAGCAACGTCCAAAAAGATAATTATACGAGGATTAGCAACCAAGGTATATTAGACTGCAACGAAATCTTGAGGGCACTTCCTTGACAGTGTCAACTCTACTAGAATTGTGGAATACCACAAAAATTAAAACAACAAACCAAAAAAAAACTTTATGTCAACACCAAGCCCAAATAAACCGCCACACTTGGTATTTTTCCAAAGTCAGATAAAAAAAAAACAGAACGATGTCATAATATCCCTGAGGATGACATATTTGGTCTTGCCGCTGTCAGTGATGTTTGTGTTTACAATACATTGAAATGCAGAGAACAGGGAAAAGTGTGTTGAAACAAATTTAGTGTACCAAAGAAGCATATCGATTTATTTTAAATTGCCACATCCCAGTGGGTTATTTATTTTTGTACTGTCAAAAAACTTAGGAGTTAAAAACACAGACCGAGAAATACAAATTTAACATCAAGCGATTTTACGTTTTGAAATATCCTCAGATTTTTACATAAACGAAGTCCAACCGAGCAGCATTGGGCGTTAAGATTTGTGTAGAGAAAATTTATGAAACAATTAAGGTTTGGCTGGAAAATTCTGATTTATTTTCAAAGCTCCTGATCAAACAAATAATTCAAGACCATGTAATCTCAGTGATGTAAAAGATGGTGAACGAAATTGCAAAACTGCGTCCATTAAACATACTCATTCAATCTTCGCAGAAAGTATGGTGTCTGCATTATATTGAAAAAAATTAAGGACTAATCGGAGATCTTTCTTCGAGAAGACAAACCCTTAACTCGGCATTTCAACTGATAGCTGATTTTAGCAGAAGCAGCCTTAACCAACTCAAAGGATGTCTACACTTGGTCAAGGAAATGTTTTTCACGAAACTTTAAAAAATGATGCAGCAAGGAAAGAATTTTCGCAGGCATTGAATTTCAGAAGGCTTACTAAGTCCCTTGAACTAAACATACGTTGCGCGTTTTGCCGCTATACAAGGTCCATGCCCTACAAATCCTTTAAATGCACTTTGCAAACAACAGTAGTCACACTTGCTGCCTGCAGCAAGCAACAAAACATGTATTTGACCGCTTTTGAAAATAACGCGTGTAACTTACCAAACTCCCCCCATACCGTCGATATTCGGTGCCTTCAAAAGTAAAAATAAACGTGCTTAAACGGTATCGTCCACCTCTAGGCGCATAGTTAAACTAGTTGAGCGGTACAAACTTAGACAACACAGTTGATCAGGGGTTTGCACTGCGGACCGTTTTTGAAACTAACATTCTATCGCGGACCGGTCTTCAAAAAAAAAACTACAAATATTTAGCAATAAAAACTCTCAAATTTGTTAATCATCCCCGGGATACATGGGCAAATGTTTTGTAGCATTTAACCTAAAAAATTATACGGCCCGGTAACAAACTCCTCGCGGACCGGCGGTTTGTAGTCAATGGGTGGTAGAGTAAAAAGTTAGAGTCGTTCACTACTATCAATTCGGAATGTGAAACAACATTCAAGTCCTCAAATGTATCTGCTTAAAAGTTATGTTTCAGCAGCATAATACAAAAAAAATATTTTTTCACAAAAACAAAAGCTTTTACAATTGTCTTGCCAGAATTTTTAGCGCTGCTAAAGCATTTTTTGAAAGTGTTCTATCGGAAGCCTGAATAGCAACAATAGAGTCACAGGTTTTCTTGTAACCACCATTCAAAGCATTTACAGCAAGCAATAAAAGATAAGTTGCACTGACACAATCGTTTTGTGAAGTAACTGAAGTATCACTTTAAAAGTTTTCGCCACTTAAAGAAAATTTCCTACTGGCGCCAATGTAATGTTGCCGTTTGGAACCAAGCAATATAACGGTAAAGTCTACGACATCTAGCTCAGCAAGTGTAAAGATGTCAGGTAAAAGCTTATTTTAACATTTCAAATGAGAAACGTTTTTAGTAATTTGTTGCAAATTAGTGGAAAATTGGTAACAGTTTATATTTTTTACTAAGACGGTGTTTTTTGTTTGCATATCAGTACACCTTAACACTTTAAAGCTGTTTAAAGAAAAATACTTTTTACAATATAATACTAACAAGCAGATATATTTCTTAGACAAACAGCTGTTTGCACTTACAAGCTTAGGACTCTAAAATAACTCTTTGGTAAAAAGAAAGAAATGAGTTTGCAAACACTTCTAAATGGATAGAAATGATGAAGATACCGAAATCCACATTTTCTGACAGTTTTATTGCCACAAATAACTGCTGTGTCCCTTAACCGTGCGCCACTACTCTACCTTTATCAATATTGAATGCAAGCTTCGGTGAGCACAGTCTACAACTCTACATAGTTGAAGTTTATGTCGTAGCCACGGTAGAAATGGGGGCAATGTGGTTTGTTCAAAGTTTTGCTGGAAGAATGTTGTTGGACAAAGTCGGACCTACAGCAGCCCTCAACAGAAAACAGAAATTTCACAATAGGACAATATCTGCGAACAATGGTGTCATAACAACATGAAGTATGTACCAAAATGGTTTGGTCCAATCTTACACTGTAAGTTGATAAAACGCATAGCTGGAGCTATTGATATTCTGATCACACAGTCGAAAATAGCCGATTGTCTTCGTTTTCAAAATGAAAATATATTTTCAAATAAAGGTACAAAAATTGATTCTGATTGTAACCACCATGAATCTTAAAGAATTTGTTTTTAAATGAGAATTTGTCGGTAATACCCTTTAAAACCATAATTTTCCATTATGGTTTTCGTACAGCACAAGTTTTTTATCATTGTTTTACTAACGTTTGTCAGCAAGTTAAAAGTTTTCTAGGAAATGATCTACAACAGCCCGGACTACAGACAATGACATCAAAAGTCGACATATGTAAACACCAAGTAAAGCAGTGTTGGGATACGATAAACGATTAGTTGTAAACAGTTTCACTGCACAACAGGAGTTAGGACACAGTTTCATAGTTTATCGGCGAAAACCAACTCCTTTGTGGACATCAGGTAACCAGGTTTTTATAGGGGGTTTAGAAACGGCTGTTGGGCTAAACTCCACACTACTAGCTGAAATAGCTAGATGGGTGTCTACGAATACGTTAATATCAACTGTTAAAAATTTAATTCAATGTAGTTGTATGATATAGGCCTATTCATTCTAGCAATTAACAGCTGCTGTTTATGTGTTGAAATTTTCCAAAATAATAAAATAATGGTGGAATAATTATTGATATATGTGTAGATGGATATGAAGTAAAGAGATGCTTAGGCAAAAACAGAATGGATGGAATTAATGAGAATACGGTTCTAGTCGATCAACGAACAATAAACAGAGAAACAGAAGATAAGGACATAATTCAACCAACGCCGAAGAGGTGGCTTATAGTTGCAGTCATTTCTGCAGTTTCATTTTTGCGAAGTTTTAATCAAGCAGCATTTGTAACAATCAACAATGTCATGGCCAAATATTTCAACGTCATGCCATGGCAAATTGACTGGTTTTCAAACGTTTACGGTGTGACTTTATTCGTTGCTAGCGTTCCACTTTTACTGGCTTTTAAAAGATCTGGTTTGAAGATAGCTGTACTGACGATGGTCGCATTAATTGCCGTAGGTTTATCTTTGACCTGCGTGGCACTTGTCTTTCGAAACTGTTACCTTGTTGGCATTTTCGGACAAAGCATGTGCGGTGTTTCCAGTTCGCTGACCATACCAATTAGAACCGCAGTAGCTGCTTTTTGGTTTCCAAGCGACGAAATAGCCTTCGTGAATGGACTAATGTTAATTGGATCAGAGCTTGGTCATGCAGCAGGAGCGATTATCTCTCCACATCTGGTTTCGATTACTGATAGTCCATCAACTGTGCAAAAGCGTTTGTCAGCCGTATTCGCATCGTTTGCCATAATCACATGGTTGCTTCTGGTACTGTTCGCTGTTTTCCTAAAAGAACGTCCAAAGTACCCTCAAAGCCTTGCTCAAGCCAAAATATGGCAGTCAACGGAAAATATCAAAATCCCTAATTTCAAAGAAGCTTCAACAGATTTTAGGAAGGTGCAAGTCAAACTTCTAAAAAATCCGCATTTTTTGACAGTTTTAGTAGCACAAATAACTGTTCCCATTAACAGGTACGCGACCACTCTACTTTCATCCATACTAGCAGCCAACTTCGGTGAACACAAAGACACAAACATCGACGGGGGATTCATGATCATGGGTCTGTGGCTAATGACGATTGTTGGAACCTTCTTAGCTGGACCTTTGCTAAGCAAAACACAACGTTACAAAGCTGTTGTTACCGCGGCTATTGGACTTGCAAGTCTTTCTTGTGCTTTGGGAATAGTCGGGATAACAATTTTATCTTTAGCATTGGTTTATGTCAGCGAAATTATGTTGGGATTATTTACAGGAGTGGCAATGGTTAGCGTTATCGAGCTTATGGTGGAAGTAACATATCCAACCCATATAGCCGAAGTTTATGTCGTGGCTATGGTAGGAATGGGGGCAATGTGGTTGATTCAGAGTATTGCTGGAAGAATGTTGTTAAACAAAGTCGGTCCTGCATCAGCCCTTGCAGTTCCACTAGTAGTATTGATGATTTCGACAATTTTATTACTTTTTAAGAAACTGCCATTTTATCGCCAAGAAGCAGGAATTTCGACATAAGACAACATCTGCAATGCCAGCATACTTTTTTGCATTTAAGTGACTCAAAAGTGACCAACACCAAATTAACAAGTGCCGAGCATGATACGACTTTCTATGACAAGCTGGTAAAACGCAAAATTGGCCATGTATTTGTTAGATTCTTGTGTGCATGGATAGCCAAATAAAACAAAATATATTTCGATTATTTACAAAATTGGATTTGCTAATTGTGACGAGAAAAGGCACCAACAATTTATTTGGAACTTGAAGCATCAATTTTCTATTTTTTTTTACAATAACAACTTTTAATCGTGGTTGTTATTTTAAAACAGCTGCCACGTCAGCATAACCTGTCAGTCAAGTAAAAGCAGAGCTGTTTTCTCACAAAAACACAAGCTTCTTGTGATTGTTCTACACATGTTCAAAGTTTCTGGGAAGTGATCTACAGAAGCCCTGACTAAAAGCAAACCACCAAGCAAAGCAGTGTTGGCATGAGATAGAGGATACGCCGTAACGTTTGCGCGTTTAATCATGAACCACTAATTGTGCCAACCACTTTCTTGCGCCCAATAATGTCTTAACGTTGTGCAGCTATTTCCAGCTTGGCGATTGTTCAGTGCAATTGTGTCGCTATGTGTTCTTTCACCAAGCGAAATAAACTCAACTCAACTCAACAACTGGAAACTGCTTTGCATATGATTTTGGTGAACACCATTCCTTCCAATTAAGCCATTTGTGTTTCAATCAAAACGAAATACCAAATTCAATTCAATCAAAATATCACAGCTATACTGGTAATACATTCAGTTGAAGTGTCTGATGCATGTCTTTAAATATGTCTATCTGAACAGTTTAAATTTTATTAAGTTTTGCGCAGTGTGCACGTCATTCCTTAAGTCTGATATTTACGTGTGAACAAGTGTTTGGAGAAAAAGTAAACGACAAAATGGTTAAACGTAGCATAACTTTTCAAGTTTATCAAAGAGGTGTATACCAGTTGAGTGGATAGACAGAATAAAACACGATAGGCTACTAGTCAAGTAAACCAAAAAAGAGAGACATAGACAATGACAACAAATAGAATTCAAACTGGCGCCAAAGTGATGGTTTGTAGTAGCAGCATAGATAACTTAATTCACTAGATGCGCAACTCGTCTGCGGAGCAAATATGAAAAAAATTCTCTCGGGTGAATTACTACATAGAACAAGATGTAACTTTTAATGTGTAGTTATGTTTTGTTGAAGTATTTTTTAAACATTTTTATTTTAACAAATCTAATTTAATTACCACGAACGCGAATATATTAGTTTTGCATTGATTCAGACGTTGCACGCTTGAATGAACAAGTACACATTTCGTGTGCATTGGTAAGAACATACACATATTTTGTCGTCTTGTCGATAGTTTTTTGAGCTGCAACGTTTAGTTTGATAAAAATGTTTTAGTTTTTAGAATTTTCTTAAAAATATCATGAAAAATGGCAATTAACTTCATTTATGTAACAAGTTTGGAGTTCGAATTCGCTGAATTGGACAATTTGCATTATGTATGCCACCTTGCTACATAACATATGGGTTGCCAGTTGCCACTATGGTGTCTGCATTTCTGGCCGCGTAGTCAATAAATCCAACTAAGTGGCCTTCCTAGAGTACCAACTTTTCTTTAAAATGAAAATAATAAATTACAAAAACATGAAAAAGTGCATAAATTGCTGCTGTTAACTAACTTTTCATTTCATCCACAGAGCATTAACTGCCAATTGGTTGATACCACATGCACCAGAGCCAATATTTTTAACAATCTACCATACATTGTTTATTAGGATTGTGTGATGACATGTCTGTTCAAACAATTTTGTGTAAAATTGCAACTTATACATGTACTACTGTAAAGTACGTGGTGATGGCAATATAAGAACACCACTGGTTCTGGGATGAGTATATGCTGCTGAAGCTCTAGCAAACAACTCAACTGCCCAACGAACTACATCAGGGTGGTACCGTCTCCCATTAATGGCCTTTAAAGCATTTTTACAATGCATTTAAAAAAAATGAAGCTTGCCACTCATTAGTGAGTGTTTTTGACTCTTAACCAAATCCTGCAGATGGGAAATGACACATCACTGTTCCAGAATTAAATGAGAAACATTTGAATCTGCATACCAAGATATCCTAATGAATTCGGTCATCCACTGTTACCAATTCTTCTTCACTATTGCAATGGGTTTCATTTGCTGCACTCTGTTGCGTTCCATTTTTTGCCATACTATGCACACATTACTGGCCCATCTTGTTTTAAAAGCAGGTGTTATACTTAAAAAATGCATTTAAAGTTGATTTCTTCAATGGAGGAATACCCAAGGATAGTGGTTTAACTCGCCATCCATAAAATGGAGCCCATTCAACCCCAACATTGCTTGGGATGCAAAGTCTACCACAAAAATTATAACATACAGAAACCCAAATTAATTCATAATAAACATAACTGTACCTTATGTATGCTTTAACAATTTTATTTTTATATTGTTCTACCAAGAGGTATTTGCCTTTTCTACAAAATGACCACTTTTCTAAATGTTGTTCAACTTGCTGTTAAAAATAAATTGTTAACTTAAGAAGTGTGTACTAACTTACAGCTAGGAACCTAATTGTTTAAAAGCTTTCTCAACACTTTCAATGCTGTGGTGTTTAACTTCTGAAAGAACCTTCTGTCAAATGGTGCTTTTCTGCTTGTCTAGGCCACAACAAATGATTTTAGGTATAATAAACATTTATATGTTCATCGGCAATGTTACCAATTTTGTCCTGCACTGCTGTTTGGGAATTTTTTTGGATGGCAAAGCACCAATTTTTAACTTTTTTCTGCAACCAATAATTAATCAGCAGATCGCTTTTTTCAAAGTGATCTTCACATATGACAACAGAAGTGGGTTAAAAGGAAATTAATATTACGTTTCTTTATGATGCATGTATTATATCTCCCTTAGTTGGGTCACGCAATGAGAGCGCACATTTTTGTAAATTGCTGTAATGTTTCTTCATATCAGAGTTGCTTTGAAATTTAGGATTGCAAATTTTAAACAAAGATTTTTTGCCATTGGCACGGTGTGGCTAACCTAGCTATTACACAGAAACACAACTAAATCACAAATACGAGAATTCAGTCTTGTCCATGGTATATTTAACATACAAATCCAATCAAACAAAAACGGTTAGAGTTTATTGTGTGTTTTAAAACACACAATAAACTTTTAAAAACGAATAAAATACACGAGATACATGACACTTACGTAACCTGCAAGTTTATTATCACTTCAATTTCAAAGTTCTTTTACGTTTAATGCAATAAATTGCGATTTTTTGCCAATATCTTCACTCTTCAACCATTGCCCTCCATTGTAAAGAAGCTAATGTGTACTGGTTCATTCAAGCGTGACCCGTCTGAACGATTTCGCCCAGTTGCGCATCTAGTGAATTTAGTTATCTATGGTAGCAGTCTGTTTCAAGTTTGACGATACTTTTTCAAATAATAAACTCGCTAGATTACTGCTTAGCATATTCAAGTTATAATCACTACCCAAGAAAAATATTATACGGAGCATAAGAAAATACACTGTTTAGCCTACTTTGGAGTATTTAACGCAACGCCACTACTAGGTTTGATCAATGTCAATATTTGTTAATAAAGACTACTGGAAGTAAACCGACTCTTTCGCTGTACTGGTACATTGCGAATGTTAATGTTTGACTATAATATCGGTAGCTCCATTCTTTGGTTCGCAACCTAGCAGCATGCTGAAATAAGTAAAGTTAATTCTGCCAAACGTCTGAATAAAAACTTTAAAATGGCAAGCAACAGCAACGTAAGTGAATTTGCACTAAATGGTGATTAGTTTGTTGAAAATGTTTTGGGACTAAAATAAATGTGGGGGTAAATGGTTCAACAGATAGCATTAGCAGCGCTAGTCTTGTTTGAGCAGTTGTCTTTTAAGCCGGTAGTATAACATAAGCAAAGTGTTTTTAAAGAGATATTCTATACACTATTAATAGTCCTTGACGTAACATTAATGTGAAATAGAAAAATTCAGTACAAATAGTTGATACAGCAGTGCCCGAAGCATAAACCAACTGAAATGCAACAACACATGTGTAAGGTGGCTCGATTTGGTACTTAAGTAACAATTTTATGTGTTTTTGTAGTTGCGTGAATTTAATGTTGACGATTTCAAATGCGACCCAACAACTAGTGTGATCGGTTCTGGAGGTTTCGGAGACGTGGTAGTCGGAAAACATTCACAGCTAAACAATGTTGCTGTCAAAGTCTTTCCGATTACGGGCGGACCCATGGACCAATTGGTCATGGAAGAAAAGTAGGTTCAGCTATCCAAATGACAAACTAATTTTGTCGTAAAAATAGTGTCACATACAAGTTTTGCGTTGCATAGACAAGACTTATGTTACTTGTAGACAAATGATCTAATTAGATCACACTTATATATTGGTTCGTGTTTCTGTCTATAGATTTACATATGTAATGCACAATTTAGAATTGGAGTCTCATTTGTGCCACCGATAGGCCTAAAAATGCAGCCCAACTTGGTTTTAAACCACTTTAATAATTTTATCGAAACTTCAACAAACTATGTACTGTTCTGTAGAATACTGGCCGAAATTGGAAACCTACAAAAAGCTCAACATGATAACATTGTTCAGATGTACGGCTGGGTCAAATGGTTTCGTGCAATGGGAATTGTCATGGAATGCTACAAGGGTGGAAACCTCAGGCAATTTCTCATGCGGCCAATAGTCCAAATCGAATGGGCTCTTCGCCTGCGTATTGTTACCGAAATAGCAAAGGGCATTGCGCTTATTCACAATCTCGTAGAAAACTTGGTTCACGGGGACGTAAAACCAGAAAATATTATGTTAACAGTGGATTTACATGTCAAGGTTGGCGATTTCGGTAGCGCTGAACTGGCTGCAGCCACTGGGTTAACCTCTGTGGGGTCTTCGGCACGAAATAGGGAAATTCAATTCACACTGATCTATACAGCACCAGAAAAGCTGAAAAATATAACCTCCAGACCACGAAAAGAACATGACATTTACAGTTTTGCACTGCTGGTCTATATGGTTCTGACTCGTAAGGTGCCGTACCCTGCCATAAGTGAAACAACTCTTATCAACGCAATCATTAACGGTGCCAGGCCCGACTGTATTGTGCTGGAAGAAATAAAATCCACTCTAAACGACCACGACAAAGAAATTGCCGAGAAGCTCGAACGCCTGATGAAACGATGCTGGGATCAAGATCCATCACTACGTCCTAAAATCAACGAAATCGCTGACAAACTTCAGGAACTGCTCGACAAGGAAAGCACATTAGAAATTCAACAGCAAGTGACAAATGCTAGGCAGATTCGATCAAGTACACCAACGCCGACCAATGAAACTCGACTAGTTTCTCTTCGGCTGTTTTCAACTTTAACGAGAAATTTTACAGGTAATTAAACTACAAATAGTTTGTTGTGAGATTCTCTAAACCAGTGGTTCTCAAACTCGGTTTTCGGGGCCGCATGCGGCTCCCAACTGCTTATTTTGCGGCTCGCACCAGACCTCAGAAAACCATCAAAGATTGCTATTTTAGCTTTTAGAGTCATAACCTTTAGTGATTTTCTCAAGGTTTCGTTTTTTTGCGGCTCCCAACACACTTAAAAAAATACCATTTGGCCCCGACAATAAAAAAGTTTGAGAACCACTGCTCTAAACAATTGTAAACACTGTTGTCTACTAGAACAGTGGTCGAGTTTGCTACCGGGCCGTATAATTTTCAGGTTAAACACTTTAAAACAGTGATCGACAACCGCCGGTCCGGGAGGAGTTCGTTTCCGGGTCGTGTAATTTTCAGGAAAAATGCTTTAAATCATCTTCCTCGTGCATCCCGGGGATGATAAACTAATTTAGGCGTTTTTATTGATAAACATTTGTAATTTTTTGAAGGCCTGTCCGTGTTAAAATTTTACTTTCAAAAGTGGTCAGCAGTGCAAAAAAGGTTGCCGACCCCTGTTCTAGAATATGCAATTTTCTTTGTCGTAAACGTGTGACAAAACTCGAATATATTCTTAAACGCAAGCTGGACGTACTTTTAAACTTACGTGAAAATTACCACATAACATGACATCATAATAAACAACTATTGGCGGAAATAAAACAATATTTGATTGCAATAGCCATAGTCCAATAATGTATCGTTTTTACTACTTGCTCAGACGATCAACCAATCAACGAAACGCAACCAGCAACCAGAAAGAGACAACGGACCAATGAAACTCGCCCACAGACCGATGACAGCGCTGGGCATCCGCCAGCTGAAGAAAGTGTTATGACTGCAATTCCTAATGGTAGGCACGATTTGTCAAAAGTGATTTGTAGAAAAATTGCTGTAAATACCAGCTAGCATGTAACTTTATTAGTAAACACGGTACACGGTACTTGTATGTATGGGTTTTACGTTAAGATCCATTATGACACCATTTACAAATTTAATTTTATTTTAGATGAAACTGAAAACTTCGATGAAGCTGTTCACAATTATGCTCATTTCGTAAAGCAAAAGAAATATGGCGAAGCAAAACAGAAAAAACAATACATTTTAACATTAATTACAAATCAAATGAACACTAACGCAGAGGAGCTGAAAACGCAGGCCGAGAAATACATACGCAGTATTAAGTACGACGAGGCAATTTTGCTGTTTGAAATATCTTCAGACTTCTACATAAAACAACAGAGTCCTGCCGATGCAGCATTGGGTGTCAAAACCTGTGTGCAGAAAATTTACGAAACAATTAAGGTTTGGCTCGAACGATCTGATTTAGTTTCCAAACTCAACATCAAACAGGTTGTACGTGAGTACGTAATCCCAGTGATGCATAGTATGCTCAACAAAATAGCAAACATACCGACGTTGACCGAAAAGTTCTATTCAACTCAGCAGGCTTGGTGTTTGAATTACGTTGGAAAAAGTGAAGAACTGATTGGAGATCATTCTTCAAGACAACAAAACATAGCATTCGCCCTTGTTCGGATAAATAAGTGGCAGGACAACGAACTCCAGGAGATCAAAGGAATTTTGCTTATAAGTCTTGCAACCGTTTGTGACAAACTTTTACAAACTCAAGAGGCTAGGCGTAACTATAAGTTGGCTGAAAGTTGCTTCAGAAGCAGCCAATATATCAACCACCTCCAAAAAACAAAATATGCGGAGATTATCAAGCAAGGCTTGATAGACTGCGACGAAAAGTTAAAGGCAATAGGAAAAATTTAAAATTGAAACGACTCTGTTCGGTGCATTTTAAAAACCGCTGGTATGATTTTTTGCCATCCACCACTTTCGAGTTTGTGTTGTTTATCGCGAGATGTTTAACATTATAACTATCACAAAAATGTGGATGCTCGCACACCTTTTTAATTTGTCAAACTGCCCATCACTGCACAAACGGCCTACGACGAGTTCGACTCTACTAAAATCACAGATTGCTTTAAACCTGAAAAAAATACTTTATCTCAACATCAAGCTCAAATAAACGCCACACTTGTTTGTTTTCCAAAGTGAGACGATTAAAAACGAAACCCCAGAACAATATTATAATATCCCAGAGAATGATTTATTTGGTCTTACCGATGTCAGTGGTGTTTGCGGTGACAATACATTGAAATGCAGTGAACGGGGAAAAGTGCGTTAAAACAAAATTTTAGTGCAACAAAGCACGATGTAAATGTCGGTTTACGTGAAATTGATACATCCCACATGGGCTCTGTATTTTCGTACTGTTAAAACATTAAGTTGAGTTTTGTCTTGTAGATTTGTAAAATTTTTACAATCAATATTTTTGTGCTTGGTTTTGCGCTGTGCCGTTATGTGCATTGATACTATCGTTTTGCTACTGTAGTCGTTAATAAAGGTAACGCGAAAATTTTAAACCATTTGCATCCTTTTTTCGTCAGATAACGCAACAGTCATCAAAGATTTATACTTTTTGACAAAGATATAATTAAGACAATAAACTGACGTCAGAAAAATTGCCTTTGCCAAATGCACTTTGTCAAGTTAAGACAATCTGATGCCTGCAGCACGCAGTAAAACGCGACGCGCTCGGCAAGAAATCAGCACAAGCGCCGTTTTGATACCGCGCGCCTTGAACAAAATCTGCCCTGGATAATGACACAATTTCAAACAACTGCATGTGACGTTAATCTCGTTGCAAACATTAAAAACAGTTAACATAAACATATGTTTCGTTATTTGGTAAAAAAAATCCAGCAGCCTAATGTAGTCTTGAAAGCAACATATCCAAGTGCTAGTTTACAGCAAACATACCATTCACTGATGTCGGCTAATAACAAACCGTCTGCCACAACAACGTTGTAAAAATACACAATACAACAAATATGCCATGTTTTTTTACCTTTGTTACTGTTGAAAACAGGAAAACTGCTGTTTAATATTCCTTTTTCATTGTCACTGATCTCAACTGCAGTTTAATTGTTGTGATCGAGGTACGAAAACAACTTTTCTGAAATGCAAATCCAATAATGAAACCACTTTAGTGAAACACTTTCAAAAATGTACTAGAAATATTCGTCCGCCATTATAAGAGCTTGTTACGTAATAACACTGGTTGTATTAACTTGAATTGTGCAGTCTTGAGTTAAACATCAAAAAGAACTGTAGTTATATGTTATGTGTAGTTACATTACAGGTTATCAAACAATCACTTTTTGCAAAACTTTGAAAAAAGATCATTAGGAACTTACCTGAATCTAGGAAACACCGTCTTTAAGGGTGATTTGTAGCTTAGAAACTCTGAACACCGTTTTGCTTTCTAGGTGGACTTAATCACTTTGTCCAAGTCACATGACATGATCGCAGAAACGCGCGTTTCAGTAGCATTCATAGAAATCACTAACGGCAGCAAAACCAGAAAATTAATTTAATCATACAGCAATTAAATATGTTGGGTAATAAATATAGATTTTAAATAAACTAACGAAAAGTTAATAAATTGATTTTTGATGCTAAAAGCTGTTCGGTTACAATCGCCTTATAAATTGTAGATTTTTGTCGTATTTCTCACAAGTTTGTTACGTGTTCTTTTGTAACCCTGCCAAATACTGTCAACTTGCTTACGACAAGAAACGTTTTAGTCCAACTAAACAATGTCAGCACGCTAAACTGTTGGTCGTTCTATTATATATGCTAGTAACCCTTCCTTATTAAAAAAGTTTCTAAGCCAGGTAAAGCAAATGCTGTTTTGAAATAATAATACTGCCCTTACGAGTTTGAGGCATCCAACCCAACCAAAGAATTCCAACAAGTGTGCGCAAAGAAATTTTATTTAATTCCAGTACATTGAAGAAAAACAAAGAAAACTTTATGCTTGACAATCTGACTCTTTAATCTTTGTCCTTTTATTATCATTGTCTCTAGTTGCCAAATCACTTTCCCTTTTGCGACTTGAAAAATATTCCTTCTGGATTTCATCAGGGCACTCAACTGACCTCAAAGTGACCGAATCTTCCTCTGTTACGTCATCAGCGGTAACGTAGACCACCAGAGGTGCGCTGGATGTTTCGACCGTAATTTCTTCCTTGAAGTCAACCTCCGAATCTGGAGCCGAACTTTCAGGTGAAACAAACAACGACGACACCTTGCGACCGTTTTCTGCTAGATATCTGCACACTAGATGGCAGTGTTCACATAGGACGCTAGTAACCGAGCACGGGTCCGCCTGCAAACCATTAAATAGTGAGTTAGCAATGTATATTTGCAATGCTCATTATATTTTCTGTTGAGATTTTTCGAGTCAGTGAATTAATTGGGGCTTTGCTTAGGATGACATGAACATTGGTACCATAAATAAGATGTACATAGATTCATAACTGGGATCAACCTTGAAGAGTTCATGCAGACCAGCGATCACAGGACACAGTATAACATATAAATTATAGTACAGGCCTATTGAAGGAGTTATTCCGGATCATACAGTCCAAAATCCTATATGGCAAGGCAAAGGCGAGAATTTTTTTCTGGGAATAACGCCTTTCGTAGGCCTGGCGTACTATGATTGGTTTCCTAACATGTTTGTGCATAAAAGGTGATATCCAATACTAAAATTCCTCACCGGTTGTTCAATGCAAGTGCATGTAAATTGATGGGAACAGGCTTCACATGCTGAGCAACGATATGGACATTTCATTCTGGCTGTGCATACCGCCGAACTATTACAATGTACAATTCTTTCCACTGCAACCTGTGAAAAATTCTTGTTACAAAATGCCAACATTATGATTTATTTTTGTTTAGGCGAGCAACCATTAGCCTCTGGTTTTGTGACGGGTTAGCCCGGGTGGCGGGGCCGTAAGGAACAAAAGAGTCCTATTGCTTACGAACTCATTCTGCCAACAATCTTACTATGTTGCTAATTAAACTGCTTTGGGGGAAGATGTTGTTACGATAAGCATATTTCTGCCATGAGTATAAGCATAGGCGTAGAGTTTTAAAAAATACCGGGGTGCGACTTTTCATAATTGACGCCGATGCCTGCAGTATTTGTACCTGTATGGGACCAAATACTACCTTTTACGTGCTTTAGCCTGTAGTTTCTATAAAATTAATTTGCAAATAGTCACTTGACACAATTTGTTGGTGCTGGATTGGAACGTTTGCTGTGCGTCTAATAACTTCTGATGGAACGAAAGGGCGATTTGCCGAATCAGCAATTTTAACAACGATTTAGTTACGGCGGAAAATAAAAGTAAAAGCAAATCACGTTTTAAATATACCGACTATGTATTGCTGACGCCTAAACTTAGGTCACCTTGGATCAAGTTTAGGCCATTGCAGTGCTTTGCAAACGGACATTAAATACGCTTAGGAATCAATTCATTAACTATTTCCCAGTTATTTGTTATTGCAGAAAGTTATTGCGACAAATAATACTAAAACGTTAGTCGCTATGTCATGTTTATGTTGCATTAAAATGCCCGTTTATTGCGAAACAATTACAATTGTTACGTTTCGACCGACGTATGTTGGCATGAGTGCGAGCGCATGTGCTTGGTAGAGCTACTAACACTGAGCTTGGGCTGGCCCCCGGCCTAAGAACTTCTGGTAGGTGGCGCAAAAGAGCATAGGCGTTTATGGTGCTCACTCAGAAATTATTCTTACCATAAACCCAAATTGCTGTAACAGCACCATAAACTACTATGCTCTGTTGCGCCACCTACCAGAAGTTCTTAGGCCGGGGGCCAGCCCAAGCTCAGTGTTAGTAGCTCTACCCATGTGCTTAGGTGGAAACACGTTCTAAAACCGACGTAACTCAAAAAAGGATGCGATTTTGACGTTATACAAAGGTCAAGGCCGGGGGTGCTCGGAACCCCGCACCCCCGTACTATACGCCAGTGAGTATAAGTTTTACCATAAGTGCCACACGTGTTACCATACGTGGTATAAGTCTTGAGTTTTAACAAACAAATTTAACGGAACCTGTATCTAACAACCTACTTGCGTCAATCGCATTGGTTCTCCGTCTGTTTGAGGTTTTTCAATTGCTCGAACCCGATCAATGACACAAATCACTGTCCAACTGCGTCCATCCTTATGGGGATAAACAAGCAGAATTAGAGACTTACTTCAAAATAGTGAAAATAATAAAACGCTTTTAATATTTACCAGGGATTACTTTGGGACAGGTTTGGTTTATCAGCCTAGAGATTTAGCCAGAGGCGTCATCAATACACATTATGACGTCACAGAGGAAATCAAAAAAGACAGTAACAGCCACATTTTTTTAAATTCCATTTAGTTTGAGAAGTTTTGCTTACCTTTCTCGGTTTAACAAAGTGAAGAGGCAGATTTGACCCTTCCTCATGCTTTGATGACGTCAGACGTTTTAGAACCCCGTCGCTCATCATGCGGAACGACTGACGTAACTTCGTCATCGCCTTGTCTCGAGAATGCTTCATCAGAGTCTGCGAAGGAAAAAAACACCAAATTATTTTTTTCCGTGCCAAAATTATAGGTATACAACAAAGGTAGAGCTGCTAACACCATAACTCACGTCGGGCCCGCTTTTTCACGGGGTTCGAACCTAAGACGCTCCAGGGGACGAATCCCGATCAAGGTTTTTAGTTCTGTGCTAAATTTGGATAGGTGGCGCAAACAGCAACGACACATCGTTGTGTTCAAGCCACACAAATGTGTTAAATTTGCTTAATTTGGAAATCAATGAGAGAGCTTGACATAAATATACGACGAAGGTCCTTCCCGGTGTGAAAATTTACCCTAAAGGTTAAATATAAGTAAGTCTAACACTAAGTAACAGATAAAAATTAATTGATCTGATTTTTCCATATTGCTTTCACATTGTTACACATCCAATGCCCGCAAAATGTTTTTAACGTGATCACCAGAAAGTGAATATTGACTTCGTTTTTGCAACAATTTTAAGAAATAAATCTGTATGGGGTTAGTTATATCTAAGTTAAGAGGAAAATGAGAAAAAGGGTAAGAATCTTTGACATATAATATAGAGTTTTGGTTAAAGAACATGGTCATATTAACTGTTTATGTGGTTAAAAAAATTGCTTTGGAAAATAACTTTAACTGTTAGTTCACACACAAAACACTTGCCTTGATCAACACGTCCAGTTGTTTTCGTTTAAATCCTTCATGGTAAATATTCTTAGACAATCTTTGGTGATAAGAGTCAAATCTTGATTCAGCTTTGTTCAGGTTTTCTGATCTGTAAGCTCTTGACCACAACTCCGGCTGGGAGGCGTAATGTCGTTTGAAATGCTCTCCAAAGCGTTTTGTAAGGACGTTCTTAAGACAAACAAATATGGCGTTAGAAGACAAAGACATTCACTAATTTATAACCAGGGTTGCCATCGAAGTAGACCCCCGAATAAGGACAACCGAAAAACTAAATTTTCGTACAAAACGAAACAAACGTTTTCGAACACATATTTGCTTTCATACGAGCCATGACATATACAATTTGCTTTCTATTTTGTCAAAAACAATCTGTTCCAGCAAGTCCCTAGTGTTTGTACAAAAAACTTCCTCCATCTCACGACAGCTCAGGTCTAGGTTTACTTTTACTTATAGCAAGGACTTGACTTGTAAGTGTTAAAAAAAGAACAAAATAAGGAATCAGGTCAAAGCAAGGACATTTCATAGAAATAAGGACAATAAATTTTACTAAGACATTGCCCTTCAAAGTAAGGACAAATCTTAGAAATAAGGACGGTATGGCAACCCTGTTTATACCTGTTCCGTGTCAAGCCTGAACACTTCTATACTCTTGGCACAATATGCCATTTCTACTTTAAAGTTGGAATGTTTGAGTGTTTGCCCATGTATATTCGTTCATACAGTTATGGCAAACCACATGCGTTGAGTCGAACGGCCGCATGTTTTCTGATTTAACAAATGTCGCGATGCTAAACCAAATACTAGTTGTTGTTTTTTTCGATGAACTTATTTTTTTTTGCTATTTCACTCCAAAAAACAAGTATTTTCTTAAGCATCACACCAGCTATACTACAAATGTGTTAAACATGCAACCTCGTGGACGAAACGCTTGTTTAGTATTTTCTATGTTGTCGGATTCCACATACTAGAGCGAAATGCTGTAAATTATAACAAATTATGTTTATGCTGCTGTAACATTTCTCAGATACCGACAATGATGACAAAGCAAAATGAAATTCTGTTGTGAAACAATAAAATAGAAAGATGGATTTAAAGTTTTGTTCAGTTGTTCGTTCACTGTCACAAATTAATGGCCCTATATCAGGGGTGGGGAACCTGCGGCCTTTTAGGGCACTAAGTGCGGCCTTCGATGTCAGAATACAATTTAGGATGTTGATAATACACACTGCACCAGGCGCTAAAAACTAGACAGAAACGTATTTTTTTACCTTTATTCCACATTGCTATTTGATTGGTTCTAGGGCAACGGTTTTCAAACTAGAGCCAAATGTTTGCGTACTGGTACACAAAGCGATATCCGTAGAACTGTCAAGAGACCAAGGTTCTACAATCCTACTTGTGTTGCAAAAGAACAATTGTTTGCGCATAATCGAATGTCTTAAACTCGTCTGTGATGTCACAAGCTGCTCTTAGATTGATATTGATAAACTAGCGAGTTTCTATGTTAATAAAATCCTGAATGTGGTAGTGAGGGTGGAAATGTAGTGACGAATTTTATTTAACTTGGACCGTAAGTCCAATAGCACATGAACCATTCTGTAAGTCAAAAAGTTTGAGTGCCACTGTCCTTGGCCTGAGAAATAGTCTGTGCGGCCTGAACGAGTGTCGATAAACCGTTTGGCGGCCTTCACAAACAAAAAGGTTCCCCACCCCTGCCCTATATCATCACAGTCTTTTGCTTTACTTGCAGATAGATTTTTAGTAAGGCAACATTTACTTATTAAGTCTATCTGGCAAAGTTGTAAGCTCAAACTTTGATTTAAATCTTATTTTCAGTTTTGTCTAAAAAATGCATAATTGTCACACAAAGATATGCAATGAAGACGATAAAAACGTATGCCAAAAAACCCACCTGAAGATTACGGTAACGAGCTTGCTGGTAAACCCGTTTAATGTGTACAAAATCCATCATATAAAGAGCTACGCAACTTACAGAAGCAAGGTCGTCCAGAAACTCTTTCATCAGGGAAACAAAATTTGCCGGTACAGTTTCCCGCATAACAAGGTTGAGATTTGCGACCAGACGTTTTCCCTCCAAAGGTTTTGCGGCGTGGTTTAATGCTGGGTCGTAAACAAGACGATGCCATTCCCCTGTGAACAAAATACAAAAAATATGGAAATGGTAGGGATAAGCCGACCTGAGTCAGAACCTGAGTACTCGGTACCGAGCATCGCTGTTGCACATTTGAATATTCATGCCTTGCTAAGATACGATACTGGTAAATTGTTTTTTGAAATGCGTTAGATGGAAAAATGTGTACTACTGGGGCTTGTATAGCTTAATTTACCGCTGGTGACGTAATGAACCGTTAAAAGTTAAAAAACTAGCACGGAATTTGGATTGTTTGTGACGTCACAATGCACCGAGCACTAACGTGGGATGCTCGGTGTTCCACCAAACAGAACATTTGCAAATTGGGCCAATCCCTATAGTGCGAGTAAAAAATATTACCATGACTGCTTGCTGACGCTTTTCACGTCGTAATGTTTCATTGTACGAAGTTATTATTAAAATCAGTTATTTGTACATTTAACTAAAATTTTGCACTGTGTTTTAGCCGGCCGAAAAGTTTTTGTAAGGGTATTCTACCTTTAAATATTTTTTTATCATAACTTTAAATTAATAATTTATGGAAAAATTATCTTACCAATAATATGCCAACTTCCAATAATCCGTCGTGGTCCACTGCCGAAGATTGACGTCCAAACATCAAACCAATCACAGCCCGTCGTCATCTCTGCTGTGGGCGTCATCAGGTATGACGGGGTCAGCACAAGGTCAGAGAGATTGTTCTGGAAAAGTAAGAAATGTATTAAAGCGATAGACATAACACACAAAATCAGTCATGAGTTAAAACTTAAAATCATTTATGTTTCCTTGTTTACATAGGGTCAAGTTACTGTCTCAGTTAGTTTAAAACTGTTTATTACAGGGCTTTTTTAACAGGAGTAGGGAGTATTTGAAAAAAAGTAAAGTTTGAGTACTTTTACAATATACAAAAATTACCACAATTTAAATAACTTCTGCCTGTCATTGGAAACAAGGGACACAAAGAAATTTCCCGAAAACTTTAAGAGAAAAAAAAGATTAGGATCCACTTGTTTCATGCTACAACCACAGTGTAAAGTTACAACAAAAAGCACAAAAAAGTTACAATTAACCTTAGACCAGGGCCATGTCATTGACATTAAACGGAGGAAAGAATTCAAACACAATTTGTAGTTAATGACTTAAGCTTGCACTTAAAAATAAAGGAAATACCCACCCTTATCTGAGTCAAGCATATTTCAATCACGTCCTTGTCTTTTCGATTTGACACAAACCACGCGACAGGCAAAACTTCATCAACCCCGGTCGAGTTTGGAATGAGGATCTCCAGCGCCATCAAGTGAAAGTTTGGATCAGCTAAAATATTTGAATAGATTATGGTCATCAAGACAAATAAGTAGGTGCTTTTGGATGAATAGTTAAATGTTATATTTTCAATTTCTTCAACTTGGTTTAACCATATCATAAAATGCCCTGAATAAATTTGAACATTTCAACATACTGTATTGTAAAGGCCCGCTTTAGTATTGTTGTAGGTGCACATTACCTGTGCTTTTACATTACCTGGGTTACTTGTTTTGGCATATAGTCAAACCGTTGGAATTTTCAACAAAAACTTAAAGAAATAAGGCAGTGGTTCCCAACCTTTCCAAGCTTGCAGATTATTAAACGTAAAAAATACTTTTGCAGTGTTGAATAGAATAGGAATTTGAAAAGTATATAATTAAAAACAGATCAATTCGAATTCAGCGATACCAAAGTGGATTTAAAACAAATCAACAACTAATAAAGAGCTTGTTAAATCATAGCTGTTGCCTTTCTGAACTCAATACAGCTTAAAGATTTTGTCAATGCAGTGTAAAAATGGATTACATTTTAAGGAACAGTTTAAAAAATTAACGGTGACAGAGACATTAGAATAGGAAGTAACAACAATGTACCTGGCTGCAAACAGATTGGTCATAAACAGAGAATGTAAGTTACCTCTGGATGGATTGGCGGAAGGGAATTGTCCCTGAGTTATGTCCATGCAAATGCACTGGTGGGGTCCATAGCGCCGAAGCATCATCGATTGCAAGGAGGTTTGCAGCACCAGGAGAAAATCGTCGTTGCTCAAACAAGCACAGACCTGAAGGATAAAAACATTTTGAAAGGTATAAAATTTAAAAAATTAATTTGCCAATTGACAAACAATTCTTTAAATGCTTGTTAGGCAACATTTCAAATCAAATCAACAAATCAAAAGCATATCAATGAAAAGGGCATGAGCATTTGCCCACACTTCTGACCATAAAGCATGTTGCTTTTTTGTCCCTGAAAATTTGAACCTGTCTCTGAAAAATCGGGGGGTGAATGGGTGAATCATAACTAACAGTGACAAAATGCCCTAAACTAATTTTTACTAACCGGCGTGGCTTTCTCTTGTTGATATTTGATCAACAGAACCGGGTTATCTTCACTTTGTTGCATTTTTTCAATCCAGGCCTGAACAGTTGTTCCTGGTTCACAATTCAGTTTTCCCCGCTTTGCCTGGATTCCTTCTTTTCTCTCAATGTTGTACATGTCCTGTATTTCACAACATAGATGTTTAAACATTAAAAGGTTTACCAAAGAAAGTCTACATAGTTATATTAAACCATTAACTAAACACTGCCAAATACCTGTTTTTTTGCTTTTGGAAATGATTATGCCTAGCCGTACACTTTTCATGAAAAATTTTGGATTTTTTGTTAAATTGCCAGAAATACTGGTACTTCAAATATAAAACCCAGGTCATTAGTCCTTTAAATCTAACACAAATGTATTGCCTTTAATAGGAGCACTTTTTTGATTTACTTGATGTTTTTAATGGACTAAGATACCAAGAATGGTTCACCTTTTGTTTTTGTGTCACATAAAACAAAACATTTGGATTGAAGTCCAAGCTGTTACCAGGCCAGGCAAATTTCAGGTTTATTTTTATTGGCTAGGTCTACCTAATTCAATACATTATTTTAGACATTCATCACCTGTAAAGACAAAAGATGAACCCTTTGTGGGGCTGTTGCTGGGTCTAGACTACCTCTTATCTCATCCAAGATCTTGTATTTGCTTATTCCCTGAGACAGTTTTCTGCAACAAAAGGACATTCTTAGCCAATAGTGCCAACAGCAAGTACTCTCAAAAATTTTATTTGTACAAAGATTGAAATGCCACAAGTGAACGTCAGATTTATTTACCTTTTCATACAGCCATGGGCATTAGCCATTAAAACAACTGGTCCATAAGGACATCTACACCAAACGAAAATTAAATACACTCACCTTGCAATTTCATCCTTTTGTGATTTTGTGATACGAATATGGCTGAGGTCCAAGTTATGACCATAATGTTGTAAGTATGCCTCCACCTGGTAAAAAGACAAAATACTTTAGATTTAAGTTCCTATCTTTCTTTAAGACCCATAGTTTTTACCCTGACTTTCATTAAACCCCACAGCTTTAAAAAAAATTACTTCTGTGAGGTAAAAAATGTCGTCAAAAAACCAACCTCTATTTGGTGTTGCTGTCCGGTTGCATTGGAACTTCCCTCCTTAAACGGCCATTTTGTTACTTTCATTGATGCGGTGCATTCTACACCTGTTTTGCACGATCCCTAAAAACAACACCAATAACTTTTTCATTGTCAATATACGCATGTACATTTTTAAATGCATATGAATTAGGTTTAGGACATACAATGTAAAAAAAAAATAATACAAACAGTTTGTTGAAACAGTAAATAAAACAAAATAAATAAAAAACAGATTTTCAAATCATCATAGCATTCACCTGTGTTTTAGCTTGTTTCTTGGTGGCACTGCTTACATATAAACCACCACGATTACAGTAGAAGCAAGCTGTCATGCTTCCACTCTTATTTAACTGCCAACCTCTTCGTCGCATGAATGCACACCTTGCCTCCTGCTCAAGCCGGTATAACCATTCCTTAAAACCTACATACATTTAATAAAGTAACAAAGAATAAACATTTTGAAACAAAGTCTTTGGCAGTGCACAATATGTAAAACTGAGTTAGTACAAGTGTTTAAAGCCTATTTACTTATTTCCTTAAACTGAAAGTGTTATCTCACACTATTATTTTTTTAAATCACCGCTACTTTTATTAATTTTGTTTACTGGACTTACTGCTTTCATTTTCAAATGTAAATTCGGTCATTTCTTGTACAATTCCATGCGCTTCTTCTAAATGGACCCGTAAGCGTGGTATTCTGGTACATCTGCAAAACAAAAATCAAGTTTCTACTTATCACAAGGAAGCACATATTGTACTATTTTTTAAATCACTTCAAACATATTTTGCCAAAAATTGTACGGTTGCTGGAAAACAGTCAAAGATTGGCAATCCCAAGTTAAGGAGGTTTTCGCAAAGCCAGAAATAAAATACACACAAAAATCACACAGCTAAAACTTGATTGCATTAGATTCCAGACTACACAATTTTAATGCTTCCGTTTTCATTGTCATAAGGCCAAATTAGTACTGACACAGACTTACTGAAAATTGCAATCAGGCTCGAGGCATCTGGTAATTGCAGCACGGGATCGTCCTGGTGGAATTACTCTGCTATCATTTGATGTACTTCCAGAATCAGTTAAATCTGCAGCTTTGGAACCTGGCACTAACAAATAAAATATGCTTCAAAAATCCATGAAAAAGAACAAAATGCATGAAAGGTCAAGATAGGTAGAGTATGGCACCTGTACTGTATTTAAGTTTATTTCCGTTTAGGTTTCACTGATTTTTTCAGAATAAACAATGGAATTAAAACCAGGCTTTTGGTCACAAACCCACAGCAAAAATTTTTATATGTAAGGCTGCAAAATCACCACCTAATATAAATGGTGTGTTTTTAGATTGTGTTGTTTTAAAGATAACAAGCAAACTGATTCAATGAGCATCACAAACTTATACCTGGAATTCTGTGAATACAAAGGAAACAGCATACCCTATTGTTGTGGACTCAATGATTTGTTAACATTTGTCATATGTATTGTATGTATATACCCACCTTACTAGTTAGATTTGTGTACATTCAGGGTTTGTTTTTTATTTCGAAGACAATTTAAATACATGTAGCACTTGTATCAGCAAAAAAACATAACTTAGATATCATACTGGTAAAGAGTCAATTTATTTAACTAGTAGCAACAAAAATCATAGGAGAGGGTAAGTGTATTTGTGTGTATCAATAAATATTCTTAGTGTCAATGTAAACACATAATAGTGATAATGTAAGCATAACATTTCTTTCCACCCTGGAAATCGGCGATAGTCAGACATAGAAAATGTTTTCAGGTACCTTTTTATGCTTAGGCAACTTTTGTCAAATGGGTCACTTAAAGAAATGTTAAATAGTGGATATAACTGCTATAAGTATTATGATGCAGGTAAACAAACAAAAAAATGACATATTTACATCACTTAAAACATACATACATAATAATTAATGCATAAACACTTTTTAAACTGCAGGATTTGGATTAAGATATACAGCTTTATACAAATCCAAGTTCAAGTGAATTCAAGTAATTTAAAAATCTGGAATTTGTAAACATTTAAGCTTATTAACCATGTTTCAAGCACCCTTAAAATGCCTTGTTTTCTAAATTTTGTGAAAGTTGGTTAAGTAATAGTTTAATTGAACTGTTGTGGCCCTGTTAACCAAACATGCACTATATTTTAACTCTTTATGTGACAAGTTGAGTGTAAACCCTACCTTTGGCAGGTGCTAGGGTGCTTTGGTTTGAAAACAGGACTGAGTCTAACAAAGAAAAGCTGACTTCCACTTCTCTGGAAGTTTCAGTGTTCTTTGAATCACTGTCCAGTTGTGAGTCTATTGGTTTCACATTATCCTCTTCTACAACCTCTTCCTCAATTGGCTGGCTCGACACAAAGTCAAGAATCAGAAATTCTTCACTTGACCCTTCATTCATTGTGAGTTACAAACAGACAAACGTACATTGTCTTCTGATACAGAAAAAAAAGTTAAAGGGAGTTAATACCTTTTTCTACACTTTTAAATGACACAGCAACATTATATATTTATTAACTGTTGCTTATGCAATTATGTCGTGCAAATTTAATACATAAGGCTAGCAACTAGTGTATGGCGAAGGTACCATATTGGTCATCAAGTCAGTCATCCATATTTATGTACATCATATGAAAACAGCACATGTTAACCATTTTGCATAATATGCCCAACAGGATCTCAGGCATGCAGCACAACGTCCTGTGTTCGACTGCATAACCAATAAGTCCACATGGAGAACCAATTATAAGTACAACAAAGTCCAGTTAAAAAAATGATTTTTAAACAACTCGAACATACTCTGCAGACTGGCACGTTGAACCAATCAGACAAATCCTCTGAGTCATTTGGAAATTTGCCACAAGGTTTTCAGTTTTCACTAAACTACATTTTTGTACCTCTAATGCAACTCGTAAAAGTCCTAGTTACAAAACTAAATTTTTCAGCACATTTGGACCAGTCTGTGTTTTTAATTTAAGAATGTAATAATCATTGTTAAAACTGCTGGATGAGCTATATTATGTTTATTACATTCTATACTGGAACTGTGGGATGATCAATACTCATTTATACATTATGCCTGGCAGCAATAGATTATTTAAACACAATATGAATTTTTCTGGTATGAATGCCATGCTCGATTCTAAATAAGAAATTAAATTAAAGTTATCTACAAAAATCAATTGCATGATGCAAAACAATTTTGAAATTAGTGAAACTGCAACCACAACGCACGACCCAACAGTTTACTTGATCCTGTGGCACCATTGTAGTGTTTTTGTACTATTAAGTACCATTATTAAGTCAAGCATAGGTATTTATACAATACAGCAAATTCACGGCCACAAACTGAAAACGACGTTATGGTGGTGGTCAATGGTACTAGGAAGATTCAGTTTTGTATAGTCATAAAACCTTTGTCTGCATTAACATAGATAATCTTGACCAGTCTGCAGTTTTTGCAGATCTTCAACGCAAACTGCGAATGCCTGTAAATTTTTTTGATTTAGGCAAAAATAGGAAAGTGATTGGTGGTTTCCCTGGCATTTCCGTTAACTGAAGCGGTTTAAACCGCTTGAATAAACACGGCCATTTTCAAACAATTTTATTTTTTCGGGAATATAAAATCTCAAACATTTACGTTTGATAGGCAATAAACCATATGTTTTATATAAAATATTACACTGCATATCATCACAACGAAACGCTACCTGTCTCATGGGAGTTTTGACGGTAAAAACGTATGTTGGAAGATACCGGTACATCAGTTTTTTAGTATGTCCAATACCCGTTGCCACGGCGCTGTACAAAGACAATTTTGGCTACTCATGTCACATCATTTGATTGTTATACCCGAGCACCAGCAGAATAAGCGGTTAAAATTGTGCTTACTACAGTCCTATTGTTCTTAAAGCTGCAGGGCCACAAGGAAGGCAACAATTGCGCGAAGTTGCTTTAGTCATAGTATGAAACGTACTGAATTCTACAGCTACAATACATGGATTAGTCTGTTTCAATTCATTTGTCCTCTTATGTAAGGGTTTGCGTTTCGATGAAAAATCGCAGTACAAACACAGGCCTGAGCAAAGTTAACATTTAACGGACTCTAAAGATTAGTAACGCAGGGTATATTATTTTGTGAGTGCACTTATGTCTATACAAACATCCAAAAGAAAGTAGTGAATAACCTTTTTTCTTTTGCTATTAAAGGCTGAGAGAATTCCGCATGGATAAGTTATTGGAATGGTGCATAAATTGCCATGGTGACGAAATGAAGCACGGATTTTTTACTCGTATTGGACCAAAGGAAGTGCTTGTGCCAATGATAGTTCTATTTAGCGTAGGAACTGTCTGTATTATACTGAACTTACCACCAACTTTTGAAGAAGTCAAGTAAGTTTTATCCCAATGTCAGGTAGGCTAGTTGTTTAAAGGACATTGATTAAAGTTAAGCCTTATATAAGTTATATTATAAGCTAATAACTGAATTTGCAGTCAATCATAGCAGCATAGTAGGCTATATTAGGAAAAGAACACGAAACTTGTTTTTTGTGCTTTAGGGACACAGAAATTATCGAGAAAACACCTAACATTCTTCGTTTCCACAAAAGCAGTCGCTACTTTCCTTTCATGTTACAACATGAAGAGAAATTTGAAAAATTCAATTTAGTTGGACTTAAGGCATTGCCTGAATTTCTGGACAAAGGAAGCCACAATACAAAACCCCGATACACGCATAAACTGCAGCCGAGAAGGATAAATGGATACAACGGCATTTTGGTGGGTGCAAACTGTTTACAAGATAAAATACGTTAAACTTTATAGGATTTCAGAATTTGTTGATAAAAAAATCAAGGCAAAATATCTTGACCGATAAAAATAAGTTATTATTTGGCTAAATGTGCATAAAGTGCCGAAAACTAAACACGCCAATATAAACCACACTACGGTATTTTTTTATTAAAACGTTATGGCAACTTTGACTGTATTTGTGTCCACAAAGACGTTGTATTTTATTGGTCCTCTCTTCAAGAAACAACAGGGCCTGTCGATTTACTATCAAAAATAACACGTTTTGCTTCTCCTCGCTAAAGTATGTTATCAATTGCTAAGCAAACACGCCTCAATTTCGGTTTACTTGTGTTATTACAGCAGTTACGCGACATTCAGGGCAACTCGTGGGCGGGAAAGTTGCTGAAAGGTGGATTTGTGTTTTTTGCCCAATCCGCCGGACCGAATTTAGCAAGACGAAGGCTTATAAGAGAAACATGGGCAAGTATTCATGAACACAAAGGCTGGAGGTTAGTGGACCAATCTGTTAAGCTTGTGTTCTTTGTTATACGAAACATAGTTGTAAGCGCCCCTAAAATTAAGGCCCGGAACCAACCATAATCCGAAAGTACAAGCCCAAAACAAGGCCCCAAACCCAAGTTTAAAATAACAATGCCCGAATGGGTACGAAAAATGGTAAAATTGGGTCACAACTAATGTCTACTGCAAAGTCAGGCCCGGATCAAACTCATTTTATTGAAACTTAGGCCCTATAGCAAGACAAAACTTACACCAGTAAACCACTCTACTAAGATCAAAAATCCTGTTTTAAACAGACAGCTTATTATTTAGCTCATGCTCACACGTTTGTGGGTTCAGATAGCGCGTCGACCACTTGTTTTCCACCAGTGTAAAGTTGCTGGCTAACAACTTAACTGGAGCTCCAGCGCAGAGTTGCAAGCGGGCCCAAAATCTGGACCCGAACCCGGCCCGAATCCGAAAGTATAAGCCCGAACCCCGGCCCGAACCCGAAACGTTTTTGAGAAGCCCGTTTAGGCCCGAAATTTTGATTGACAGGCCTATCCATGAAAGCCTTGCAAAAAAGATGAGAAGGAAAAAAGAGAAAGACAACAAACACAATGAGCAATAGTAGACAATGGGGTAAACAATACGTTTTAGAGTAGGGTGGGCATTAGGTCAAAGCCAGAGACTTGTTACTTAGCTGAGTGACTTTATTTAAAAAAATGACGGACACGGAACGTAAAGTCAGGCCCGTTTTAAGCCCGTTTTCTCACAAATATCTAAGCCCGAACCCGGCCCGAACCCGAACCCGGCCCGAAAAGCCCGGCCCGACGTGCAACTCTGCTCCAGCGATTAGTCGCCAAATCCCTGGACAAAATTTTACTAAATAAACCAATATATTTTCAAAATCCCGTACAAATGTATACATCTTGCTGATTTTCCAAACGAACATTTTAACGGGTGTTCACCATAACGTATTCCGAAACTATTTAACGGCTTGTGTGAAACGTTCTTTCAGGACGCATAAGTAAAGGATGTTGATCAGGCTCGCGCAGGATTTACGAAACGACTTAGATTTGTCATGTGCCATCGGTACAATATGGTTAAACACACGCACAATGATAACTCAGCGGGATGCAAATAGAGTACGTGACATAGACGCCTCTCTTCAAACATAAAGATTCTATTGTAAGTTAATAGTTGTTCACCTTGGTCCTTGCCCTTCATCAAGGTACTCTGGACTAAAAAACACAAAGCAAGATTTTTTCAAGATCCTACGATTGCTTTAAACTTGAATCACACAACCCGTCGCTTGGTAAATGAAGACTATATTGAACCTTGCAAAATATATACGCTTGGATGTATGCACAGCAAAATATTATGTTTTTGAATGACAATGCTTTTTATCAGTGTTTCATACCGGAACGGAACGAAACATAATAACGTTATTCGTTCTGAGGAATTTATTTATTTCGTTATTTCGTTCTGGACCGATATTTTCATTTCGTTCCGGTCTGACCGAAATAAAATTATAACGGTATTTTTCGGTATTTCGGTCCTTGTGCTTTTTCTACCAAAAACAAACCGCACAAACACGGAGTGAAGGAGAGTGAAGTTGAATTTATTATTGCCACTAATATCACACATTATTTCGCAACAACATAATTGCTTCAATGATGTCCCCTTTCATGCGGTTGCGTTTGGCTTCCAGAATCAGTTTAAGCCCAGAAAATGATCTCTCTACCGAAACCTGTGTAACTGGTAGCCCCGCTGCCACTTGTGCTACTGCTTTCATTATAGAAGAGCTGTTGTTCCAATACTGAAAAAGATCTTCCTTTTTGTCAACCCGCTTGGACTGTTCGTACACGTCGAGGGCGTCATTGAACTCGGTCGCCTTGGGAAGGTTTCCGTAAGTATTTTGCTCCAAATCTTTTGCTTTCAACAACTTTTCAATTAGGTCATCTTCTGAATCAAATCCTCTATTCCCAGCTCTTTGGTATCCTTCCGGACTGTTTTGCTCACTGGAAGTGCTGGCGACTGGACTCATTTCAAGTTGACTGTCGTCTGTAACTTTTTTTAGTTTTAACCACATCTCGTGCAGCTGTGCTCTTGCGACGCCCTTTTCGGAAGCTGAGAAAAGACAACGGTACCTCGGATCAACATATACTGAAGCAAGTAGAGCTGCGTTGCCAAGCAAACACTTTTCCCTGCTTCTCAGATTGTTGGCAATACTTCTTGCAAGAGGATTATCATAATCAGATAATTGTGTCTTTAGTTTAATCCAGTGGGCATAGAACTCCCCTCCAGCAATATTTCGGGTTTGTAAAATCTTGGTTACGTCGAACACCGGTTTCAATGCATCAACAATGCGACGTACATTGTTCCATTCCGATTCTGACAAGCAAAGTCCTGCAACAGGAACACCTTGCGTGTTTATTTCGTCAATTGTGTCTCGCAAGTCTAGGACACCACGAAACATCATGTATGTCGAGCCCCACCGTGTTTCAACATCAAGAACAGCCATTTTTTGCTTTCTGTGTCTGAGAGCCAAACGAACATTTGGTTTTCGGAGAATTTTAGCCACAGCCCTTACCTTAACAATCGTGTTGTTTGCAACAGAATCTTTCAAGGCGTCTAAAATAGCTAACTGTAGCGTATGCACAGCACATCTCACCGAAATTGGCCCACCTCTAGACGTATCTGTTTGTAACAAACAAATTTCTATTTCTTGAAGCAATTGTCTGTCGGTTCCGGGACTTTGCCAATCACTGTCATCATTTTCTTCGTCACTGCTGTTCTGTTCATCTTCTTCAAGATCACGTAGCAAACAACCGCTTTTTATCATATTGCTGCCATTATCAGTGGTTAGTGTATAAACTTGCGACATGTGGACACCAAACAACGACAAAGTTTGAATTATAACCGGAACTAAATCAACTGCTCTGGCACGAGTTGTCATCTCTTGAACGGATAATGTTGCTAAAACAAGTTCACTCCCGTTGACAAACTGAACATTAATCCCCATAAAATGGCGTTCCATGCGCGTAGCCAAATCAATTTTCAAAGAAACCAGTTTACCTTTCATTTGCTCGGTTAAGTTTTCTCGTTTGTGTTGAGCTGCCTCGATCGTCAAATCTCTCATCTTGTTGCGGCCAAGTGTGAGATCTGCTGACTTTAGAAGAGGGTTTAACATTTTTTTGACACCAGACGCTTCAAACACTGAAAGAGGGAGACCATTTTTGGTGACCGCTTCTATAGCATATTGCTTAATGTCTTCTGGACATGCTTGAAATTGGACATTTACAGATATTTTGTCGGCCTGCTGGCTGTTGTTTGGTTTAAAAAAGTTTTTTTGTTTGGCAAGTTTCTCAGCTTTCTTATTTGCGATGGCACTTTTTTTTCTTTGAAAGTCAATCCATTCATCAGCATGGACATTTTTTATGTGTTTTAACATGTTTCCGCCATGAGCCATCCCTTCAAAAACAAATTCGCAATGCCTGCATTTTATTTCAACTTTCTGCTTCTTCTTTACTTCAGTAAAAAAATTCCACGCTTGGTTTGTTCTTTTTCGACCCATCTCTTAATCTAAAATATCCTGGCAATAATATAAAAACGAAAATCGTAACATGTATCACTGTTATGTTACCAATCATAACCCGCACTTATTCCACTACCTAAACCTACAAAAGTCTTCTAAAGACAGTTCCACACACAGGCTAAAATATCTAATGACGTTAAATATCAATGCTCATTGCTTACCAACACTAAAATAAGTCAACCAAACGGAGTATAAGCTAGTTGCAACAAACAAAGATGGTTGTCTGGTGGTTATTACGTCACATAACATGTATGACAAAAGAGATGTCATAGTGATTTGACTGTGATTGTATTAAAACAAATAAAAAACGATGATTTTTAATTGATGAACGAAGCATTTGAAGCAACTATCCTGGATTTTTTTAGAACGAAATACCGAAATAAAAAATAACGGTATTTCGTTCCGTTCCGGTATTTTGAATATTTTTTATTTCGGTATTTGGACCAAAAATTATTTATTTCGTTCCGGTATAACGTTCCGTTCCGTTCCGGTATGAAACACTGCTTTTTATAAACTTAAATCAACCTACGATCATTCTTATCGATGGGTAATTTTTATGCAGAATTGAAACGGTTTTCGTTGTGGGCCGTACAACAAACGAAAATGAGCAAAGAGATTTAGAAAATGAAAGTTTACAATTCGGCGACCTGCTGCAGTATGATGGAAACGACCGACCAAGGTAAATAAACACACCAATTTTTTTTTACAGAAGTGCAAAATAGGACTAATTTTCGTATGTTTTTTGCCTGCAGTGGCGCAAACGACAAGTTACTGTCAACGTTGCAGTGGGCTTCAGAAGTTTTGCCCCGCGATTTTTTCTTTGCCTCTACAATGGACTATGCTATGCTTAATGTACCAGCCGTTATACACAAGGTCACATCGCTGGCATCTGGTTATGCGCCTTACGAACGTCCAGAGCGGTACCTTTTACAAAACGGAGTGTCTATTGTATCTTCCCAAGACCAAACTATCCATTGCCTAGAATGGCTTCACAAAAACCGTACTTTCGTGAAAGAGCATTTTATTCGATATCAGCAATTTTTAGAAATTTATAAGGTCGACTTATGGCCACCTTACTGTAGTCCAGGTCTGTATTTTATGCCGGTGTCTTTAGCAGGCGTGCTGTATGATATATCAAGGACTACAAGCGACATTGTGCCACCATCGATGCACAGCGCCTTAGTCAGCGGGATTTTGCGTCGCAAAGCCCGGCGAGCTGACAACAATATCGCCGATAAAGGCAGGAACAAAGTAACCTACGTCGAACGGTTTAGAAGCCTCGCTTTTGGTGATAATAAAAATTATGCAAGCCTTGAGGCGGAGTATGAAGCGTATAGCACATGGAGAGAATGGACAAGCTACTTCTAGAAGACAATCTTCTCTTTCTATCTTACCTCCATAGACTTTTAATTTTGCTATTTGTGTATACCCTTGTATGCTATGCATATTTTTGCGTACTCAGCCTTGCCAAATATGGTGTTGTCGTTTTCTTATGCATTATAAGTGGCTCAGGAAAAAAAATCGATTTATTTTTGGCTGCAACACAGTCCAAGAAACGACCCTGAAAATGGGCAAGGAAAAAAAATGATTTTTAAACACAGCGAAACACGAAGTCCCCAAATCACATACAAATTAAATTGGCAATTTGAACGCATTAAAACATTTTGTTGTCCAATATTAATTTCTCGAGAAAAATACAATAAAACGCAAAACTGAAAGGCATATTGGTTGTGTACTGGTTTCGAAAAAGCTAACATGACCATAGTTTCGATTTTGTACAAGGTATAGTGCAACAAAAATAAAAATCTTTAATCGTTTGTAATTTACACTGTTTTGTTGTCAAAATAACGTTCAATTGCAAGTGTCTGTTAGGTACATGCATTACGACACATTTGTGAAAAAATAATTTATTTCGGAAGCACTTTTCAAACCCAAGCTCGAGTAGAAAGCCTATAATGCACCACAATTTGCCCACTGTTAATTACGCATTAAAATCCATTTGCAGAATGTGATTTGGGTCTACACATACTACTTTGGGGATTGCTAAGTTAGTAAAATCTGAAATCTCGAAAATGAATATTATACACTGTGGATTTGCAAAGTTTAAGCCAAAGCAATGCATGTATGTTATAATTTGCCAAAATTGGAAATTGCGATAGTTCTAGCCGGCAAGACGCCATATATATGTTTTCTTTGTACTAAGGGGGCAAGCATATAAATTAAAATTGCTTGCAAGTATTTGAAAAAGATGGTGCTGTAAAGTGAGGTAAGAAAAACGACATATTCAAAATATTTTAGTGATTTTTGGACGTGAATTTCTAATACCACGACCCAATGGTTGTAATTGATATTAACGATAAACGCTCGAGTTCTACTGCCGAACCATAAAAAATCTTTTCAAAATTCGAGTTTCTAGCAGGCAAATCGCATTGTACTGAGTGTATTGATAATTACAGAGGTACTTTCGCATTGTATTTGAAGCTTTTTTAAATGTAATTTCATTGAAAGAAGCCTATTCTTATTTGAAGAATTCTAATACCTCCATACAGTAGAAAAAAGTAAAAAACATTTTGAAAAAATGCCTTCTCACGTCGATCATCCAAATGTTATGAGTATATTGTCAATTATATGACGGTATGCCATAATTTTAGAATCAATGCATTAGATTTCTGATACTAATTTTGATTTGATTTCAAGGATTGATCCAGGGTATTTAGCCCAAAAATTGCGTTTCTTGTGGTGCTTAGATCCTTAAACATTGAAAAACACGCAAATCACCTTGAAAATGAGGCTTAATCAAGGTAAACGTTCACACATTATTGCTGAGTCATCAAAGCAGGCAGGATGCAATATCAGTGATTCAGCAAAAACGCCAAGGCAGAATTTAACACTTAAGCGGACATAACAAAGCGCAATAAAGTGCATTCATATTTCTTGCCAAATATTGCAACGATGTAAAGAGCTTGAGAAGGGGGGAGTAGATCACATGGAGCGGTCATCTTCATCATCAGAAACGTCCTCCATCAGTTCTTCCTCCTGTTTCCTGAAGCGAGCATTTCTCCTCTCACATTTTGGACAGAGGTCAGGGTCAACCAAACATTCCTTAAGGTATGAAAATAGGTTGAATACTTTGTGCACACTGACACCTCAATAAGCAAAGTCCTAACCCCTCAACTCACTGCTTTGTTGGCATTTAACAAATACAAAATAAAGTAACATCAGGAACGGATGGTAATGCATTTGAAAGGATGTTTTTCGGCGGCTGCAGTCCCGTTTGCAAACAAAATACACTGCAGTAGTCTCTTTAGTAGTTTCTTTGTGTATCTAATATTCAACTAGAAGGGTGGCTTAGCACAAAAAACATTTATATATTACCTCCACTTGTTTTTATAATGACCTTTGTATGTTTCTGCAAGTAGGAAAGGGGACCCATAATAACTTCACTATTCCGATTCATAGAAAACATTGGTCTGCATTGGCATACTCCTAATGACTAACACCAAAACTTTTGCGCAGAAAGAATGGTAATTAATGCATTTCTACCCACCCTGTGGTAAACTCCTTTGCACTCTTCGCATTGTGTCGTGGTGTCAGTGTCAAATGCAAATATAACCTGAAAAAACAATACAGTCCATAAATATGTTCAACTCTATATTTAGACGAAACTCTCACTTCATCTTTTTTGCAAATTTCGCACAAGAAGCCTTTAGCGGAGCAGAGTGGACACGAGCGTACGTGATCAACGCCAAACGACACAATCTTCTCTATGATGTCACAAAGATCAGATGACTGCGCACGTTGCAGGTCGTAAGCAGAGTATATGTGAGGGTTGTCCATCATATAACTGTTGCCCTGTAACCTATCCAGAAAATAGTTGTAAGTCGGGCCAGGCTTTTACGTTTGGACATAACGGTACAGCTACTAACGTAAGAACTCAAAACAGACAAAGTTTGCTGAATACCGATAGATGGCGTAATGAGCACAGTTATTTAAACTAACAGTGAGACTGGGCTAGGGTTAAGAACTATGCGAAAATCAGACAATAAGTTTATACGTTGGATTTATTTTTACTTTTATTATCCACATACCAATTCCAATAGCCATAAGCGTCAGAATTTTCACACAATTTCCTGTTACTAATTCGCAAAACGCTCACCTACCGGCAATTTGCAAATTTTGTCTGATGTGAGTTCTTACATTAACACAACTTCGGTATAAAACGGGCTTAAATTGGGCCTGACTGTATACTAGCCTTTATTTGTATCACAATCAACAAAGTTTGAGCCTTGTATTACAAAACTTTCAGGCTCAGGTCTAGCTTTAGGCGTGTACTTTCGGGTTCGGGCACACTTACAACCACAAATATACTCGAACACGGACGAACTAGAGTGCAAAATTTTGTCACGTAGCTCTTTGTTACAAAATGCTTATATCTATACAGACTTAAAAGGGTTTTGAAGTTTTAGTCTATAAGCGAAACCGTAGACCATTGATTTGAAAACTGAACAAATCGAAATTATTTATAGTTACAAAGCCATGCGTACTTGCTGTTTCGCTGAGTGTGTGTTAGTTTTCTACATGTCAGAAGATAGGGTTGAAGACTGGATAGTTTTTGTCGAAGTGGTAGCAATTGTTTCATTTGTGCTAGAAACTTGTAAGCGGCCGGATTCGCTTTGTCCATTTCAATGCATGGATCCCTCCAGATTTGGGAAAGAAACCTCTTCGATCTAAAGTTGAAACAAAACGCATAGAAATGTTTTAATAGCTGAAGGCTACAAGTGCTGTTAACATTGGGTAGTAAGGACGGATTCAGACAATTAGTAATCAGTTTAAAAAAGTGCACAACTCTTTTTCAGCACTGGATTTAACTCTATAGCGCCGCCTACCGTTTCGAAACCCTGTGTTTTCTGAAATCCCAGTTGTGTAGCATACGAGCTGGAATGGCGTGTTCCTCATTTAAGTGACATTGCGGGCAGTAATACTGGCCAGTGAAAGTACATAGACGGGGCGCTCCATATATTATACCTGCAAATAAGAAAATGATAGTATTTTGTAGGGATGGGCCGATCCGAGCCAGAACCCGAGTACTCGGTACCGAGCATCGCTGTTTTTAATGCTCGGTGCTCGGCCGAGCAGTTGCACAAACTGACCTGAGCGTTAAATTTGCATATTCAAGCACTGCTAACATATGTAACTAGTGTTCTAAACGGTGTCTATGAACAAAAACGAATGATTTCTCAAATGTATTAGATCAGGGGCGGGCAACTTCTCCAGTCGGCGGGCCTAATATGGGAAAATAAAGTACTTGGCGGGCCGGATTCCTGAATCGATACACATTAATCGCGTATTTAACCAGTGATTTAAAACGGATTTTTGACCACCTAAATTAAACCAAATACATTCAAGAACATCACAAATATAATACAGTCCAAACAATCTAACTGATACAACATAAAATTATTCACCACAGCAAATTTAATGCATACACCACAAACTTAGATACTGCTGAAACACTAACTAGGCTACACGTGTGGAAACAAAAGAAACCGTGAAAGCAGGCCACACACTTGGTTGGCAGTTATGTCGTAACAATGGACGTACGGTGCAATGGTAACAACGGCGGGAAAGTTTTTTGCTATTGGGGAGCGTTACTGTCCGTTACATTTATAACTATAATTTGACGCAGTAAGCAAGTAGTGGGGGATGGCGGCAGACTGTGGTCGCGGGCCACATTATCATGTAAGACCTGAAACTGTCTGCGGGCCGCTCAAAATCCCGTCGCGGGCCGGATCCGGCCCGCGGGCCGTATGTTGCCCGCCCCTGTATTAGATGGTGGAAAAACGCGTATTTTATTGGCATGCTTAATAAAACACCGCCGGTGACGTAACAGGCCTTGTAGAGCTAAAACGTAGAAAGGGGATTTTTTGTGACGTCATAATGCACCGAGCACCGAGCATTAAAGTGAGATGCTCGGTGCTCGACCAAACAGAACATTTGCAGTTTTGGCACATCCCTAGTATTTTGTCCTGTAAAAATCTCTTTTAAAGCAAATGGTCAAAGAATTCGTTTGCCTGTTATTCTAGTTACTGAGTTGCCACTTAATTACAATAGGAAGCTATTAATTGCATGCTATCTTTGGCCCACAAGTGAATAAGGTAGCGTTGCAGAGCTAGACAAAGTTCAAGAGTATACAAATATTTTTTCGCTTTTAGCCATAAGTACACATATGTATATTTTACCGCTTTTAGCCAAGTACACATATGTGGAGCAATAAACAAAAGAAAAGGCCAAAATATCTGGGATCAAACTAGAATCAACTGATCACATAGTTTTTGCATGAGATATGTTTTTTACCGATTGGTGAGGCACAGTCAGCACACTGGTAATTTTGGGTGTCCAGTCCCTGCTCATTGGCTATTCTGGTCATGTGATGCATCATGGAGCCGTGCCAACTCCCGCTCACATCATCACCAAGGAAACGGTCTGAAAATGAAAAATAATCATTTAGAGCAAAGGAGAGCAAAGGAAAAATTTTTTGCCTATCATTTAGGAATGGGCCAAAAATGCAAATGTTCTGTTTGGTCGAACACCGAGCATCTCATGTTAATACTCGATGCTCGGACGAACGCACTGGATTGATTGTGACGTCACAAACATTTCTGATTTCAGGAGAGTTTTGTAGCTTTCCGAAGTCCCTTAAGGATTTTTTTTGCTTTCTGTGGTGCCTTACGATAATATTAAGGTTGTCTCCATCCGACTCAATCACTTAATTTAAAATTTTGAATGATATAGTTGGAGCCTGACAGTTGCAGTTAAGCACTGTATGATTGCAAAGGGAAACATATTCCATGGCTTAATTACTCCTGTCTATACATGGCCACAGTTGCGACCAGTTCATGTTTGGTTGCTAAATATTTTCTTTTTTCACTTTCATCTCGATTTTGTTTTCCCTTATTCATTGCAGATCGAAATTATTGCAATTATGTGCTTTAGTCATTTAGTGTGTCTTTACATAACACTTTTGGTTGGTGAGTTGGTGAGGTGCCTAAAATTTGTTCAGTATAAAAAGAGTGCCATAGTTAAAAGAAGGTTAAAAACACACTACTCTACTGAAAAGTGGAAATAAACTATTTAAAAATATCAAAAAGACATCAGAATTTTTAAAACATAACTCAAACATTTATCTTTATGCATGAAAAGGGATTAAAAAAGATATATAAGCTTGGGAATGCAGCAAAGTCCATTTTTGGATGATCAAAGTCCAAATGCATGATGCTTCTTACCAGAGGTGCCACTGTTTTCAATGACTTCAAAATCACTTCCTATTGTGTTGTGTCTTGCAGGTTTGTATTCCTCTCCTTCTTTAGAAGCAATTTCAATAACTTTCTTCAGATCCTTTGCCCAATCCAAGATAAGTTTTAGACTTTCGGCTGCAATTTGATGTTGTACTCCATCTTGCATTAACAAACTGTTGAAATACAAAAAAATGAATTGAAATAAGAAAATCGTCTGCATCATATAGTGCTACACAACTACTGGGCTGATATGAGTGCAAAATATTAAAGTTATGTAAAAAATCTATGTGGCAAAGTATCCACCATGACTAAGCATTGCATATATTTAGTGCTTAAACACAAAATGTTGAATATGGTAATGAAAAGTGGTTTAGAAAAGGTTTGTAATAGGCACATTTTTTGCAGTGAATTTTATATTGCAAGATATAAACATTGGGATACATTGTGTTTTAATAAACATAAACATAGTGTCATAAATTAAGTGTCACAACAATTGTCAAAAGCTCAGTTAAATCCTATGCAATATCAGAATATAGATAGTTCTGGTGTTAATGTTAAACAAAAATACTAGTTGTTTCTATCCATAACTTGTATTTTCGCTGACGTTTCGTCCACCAGAACGGTAGGACTTCTTCAGATCAATGAATGACGAATGCAAGCAACAAGCGAACGGCGCAAGAACAGCGTGATACCATGAAAAATACTTATATTATAACAAAGGCCATCCGAAAAGAGTAGCGTCCGGCATTTTCTATTATCAGAAGAGATTATAATGAAGCGAGTCTATCAGTGGTCAGAAGGTATATCAAGGCAGTCGATATCGGTACCATCAAAAAAGAATATGGCCACATCAGATTTGGATAGACTACATTACGAACTTGGGCTCAATCGCTCCTAGGGGACAGCTCGATGTACCAACGGTTTGAAAAGGAATCCACCCAAGACGCCCGACCAATCCATCAAATTTTGGACATTAGTGCCGCTTCGTCGTTTTGCAACGGACGCTACTCTTTTCGGATGGCCTTTGTTATAATATAAGTATTTTTCATGGTATCACGCTGTTCTTGCGCCGTTCGCTTGTTGCTTGCATTCGTCATTCATTGCTCTGAAGAAGTCCTACCGTTCTGGTGGACGAAACGTCGGCGAAAATACAAGTTATGGATAGAAACAACTAGTATTTTTGTTTAACATTAACACCAGTTGAACGACATTTTTGTTAAATATGCAACCTGGTGGACGAAAACGCCTATACAGCATAGATAGTTCTTACAAAAATCTAGCCGCTAGTGAACCAAGTGTGTAACCCAGCGGTTCTCAAACTTTTTTTATTGCGCCGACCCTGGAAAAGTTTTCTGGACTTGCAAATAAAAGTAAACAAGGAAACTTATTAATTATTAAAGTTGTGTTTATCGATACAACAACAAAAGCCCCAAAACTGAACTATTCTGTGACGCCCTTAGAAAATTGAAACGACGCATCAGGGCGTCGCGACGCACAGTTTGAGAACTACTCTTGTAACTGATCAAAATCTATAACATATATAACAAAATGACTGATACCTGATGCTTTTATTCTTCTTGACTTCATTATCTTTTATTGCAGTCACATGACTCAATAGGATTTTGCCCAGTCGCTCTTCCATATTTTTATCTGCAATTTTTGTGTGTAAATTATGAGGAAATTGTGTCTATATCAAAGTTATTTAAGCAGATCAACAATACTAATTTACTTTATACATATAAATATATTTGTGTCCCATTTTGAATAAGATACCTTTGTAATATGTTAGGGTTTCAGCATTCAACACAAACCACCGTGTTCTCCAAAACAACAAAGTTTCTCCTTTCTTTTGTAAATAGCCTTCTCGATGTCTGCATTAAAAGAGTGGTATTCATAATCTATGGTATAAAATTTTGTACAAAATGTAAATGGAATGTTAGGGGCCTTAGCTATACATGAAAGGCTTTAAGAAAGAGTCAACACCACGTTTTGTACAAATCTTTAAAACATAGCAGCAACAAGTTTGCCATTAAATAATTTTTTATGATTTTACACTTTCTTTTCTAAATTTCCTGTGCTTAGTGAAAGAATAATATAATCAATTGACCAAGCAATTACTGGTTGCTGTATTACTTTCTGTATTCAATTAAAAAATCCTATGGATAAAACATACAAAGTTGTTGAAAAATTGCATACGGTGTACACTGAAAAAAACAAACAAACTTGAAAAGCACTGTTCTAGAACACAATCTAAGAATGCTAAAGTGAATATATTTTACTAGGATCAGTCCTGAAGCGTCAATGCAGACCAGCGATCGTGGCATACTTATCGATAAATCATAGTATGTCAGGCCTATTAAAAGCCATGGACCCAATCAGCTGGTCTCCCAAGCATTCCCATATGGCAAGACACAGGCTACCAAAATCTAGCCTGCGGTGAGATTCAAACCCACGACAGGAGTCTTTCTGGGACTCGCGCTTTACAAACTAAGCTATATAGGCTCGGTGGAGAAACCTCCAAAAGTCATAAATCATAAAATAAATTAGTCTGTCTGCTGCACTAACTAAAAACTGTTGGGTACACCACTTACATAGCCAACTTGAGTTTCCCATCTGTTTGTACAGATGATGCGTCAGTGCTAGAAACAGGTGGAGAGGTGATGGGCGAAGTTGTGTCATCATCTTTACTGTGACGACCGGGATAGGGATGTTCTGATGACCATCCAACCCCACATAATAAACTGTTGCCTAGAAAAATTCATACACAAGCTTAAATTTTTAAAAAAATTAGGTAATCTTGCTGTTGCATGTTGGACGTATGTGAAAGTTTACTTAAGAACTGCATTGGTACATAATTTATTTATTTCCATGCTTTCCTACAGTTTTAATAATATTGGCAGCAGTTTATTTGCCGGTACATGTGACTCCCGGCACAGAAGCCTTTGTCATGATTTGTTACATAAATAGAACAACCATGTTCAGTACACGCATTCGTCTGCACGATGCGGAAAGTTTTGTCAAAATGCATAAAATGTGGTTTCACAATGACTTCCTAATTTCTGAATGGTTACAATGGGCAAATTTAATGTTTGATTTGATAAGAGGATTTCCCACAGTGCTATGTCTTTGTATATGGCAGTTATTCAGGAACTGCCTAAAATTGTCAAACCATTTTGAACTAAATCAACAGTGACTTAAAGGAAGTTTGAATACGACAGTGTGTTTTTTCAACAAATTTACTGGCAATATAGCAACAAAACATGCCTTACAATTGCAACCTCCTTTTGGCTAGTGCCTTGTTTATGACATCAAACACACACAAATTGTTTCAGGAAATCGATGACCATTATTGCAAACAATGTCAATGTGTTCTAATAAATGGTTAAGTGATAGTGATTTTTGTCGTTCCTCGCTTTAGTGACTTCACAATAAGTTCAGTTTAATTTTCTAATTACCACCTTGCATCTTTGCAAAACTCAGCGCCTATAACTGACTTTTGGCCAACTTTGTTTACAAACCAGCAACAAATCGTGCATGGGCAACATAAAGGCTTTGTTTTGGTTTGAGTCCAGGAATTTATAACCTATTCCACAATACCGGTTGTTATGTAACAAAACTGTGCTAAAACTTTAAGACCAAAAACTACTCACAAGGTCCTACATGTTCAAAATTCATTTGCAGACAACTTAGTACCTGGGGAAATAGGTGTGCATGGAACATTGAAATATGAATCAGGATATTCTTCACTTTCATCAATGGTAGCTACACTGGGTGAAGGGGCACGAGCATATATATCTGGCCCCTCCTCGATAGGGGAGTAATCTGGTTGGAAGAGCCTGCGACTGGGTGACATAGGGTCATAGGGGACAGCGGTCTCAACGTCCAGGACAAACTGAGTAGGGGAAGGCCTAAAACATACTTTGCATTAAATGTCAGTCAATTTCTTTTAAATTTGAGCCATTCAAATGGTAACATAAAATTTACAAAATCAACTAAAACTAGAATGGTGACTTTCTGATATACTTCCATTTTATATATTTTATACGATATTTACCAATTTACTATACACATCATTTGATCTACACATATGATTGTTTTTGTAAACAAAAACTAATGGGTCCCCACATGCGTGTTTGTGCGGAGTTACGGTAAACAAATGTTGCGGTGATTTTTAAATTCTTAAGAACAAATTTTTAGAAAGCGTTAACCCAACAATGAAAAATTTTGTTGTATTTTTTGGCACTATTATTGTCGTATAATTACAAAAACATTAAAAAAGAACGAAACAAATACTTTCAATTTAATCTCTTGCTTTGACCCAGATATTGTCGTCCAAGGTCGGGTTTTAAACACAATTTTTTCTAGAAAGCTGTAACAGTTGTGTTACAGACAATTAAAAAGCGATTTGCCGCAAGTGTATACATCATTTAACTTTGTTTCGCAAAACGAGTTTTTCATTTAACTTTGTTTCGCAAAATGAGTACCATTGACCTGTAGGAACCTTTAGGGTGCACACACCAAACGACTGTTTGACCTTTTGACACCGTTTTCAATAGCACGCCGTCCTTGGTGTTCAACAACACCGTTTGACCTAATTTATACATGCCTTGAGTATTTGATTAAAAAAAAACAAAAAAAAACCGCTACGTTATGGCGAAAGAAAGTTCTGAACTGTGTTAGTAATACCTACTAATTGACCTTAAGTAACCCGCGGCCAACCTGACAACGAGCATTTAAAAAACTTTTATCTTGCAAAAAAGTCAAGTTTATTTTTTCATATTTAGTTTGTTTAACAAAGTTTTGCTTGACATTATACGAAACTGAAGCACGCTTATTAGGTTTAAATCGCGTCATATGTGTGAAACCTTTGCCAAAACTGAAAATGTGAGTGATAACTTAATAAAATGACATAGCATTGCTGTGCAAAACAGCTGATTTCTAATCACCGAAACGACGTCTCGTAAAACGTCTGTCCGACGTCAAGCTGAGCCCTCCCGCTCTGCCCTATTATTCGTAAACGTACTCTCTTGGGACTTCTGCCTACAGTGTCTTTCTTGACCAAACGAGCGTTAGACACATTTACGTTTCGGGGGCCTGTGGGTGTGTCGCTGGGTCATTCGGGGTCAAACTTCAGGTGGACCAAGTTCAGATTAATATGTAACATATGTCCAAATTTCAATAAATTTAAAGCACGCTTTCTTCACTAAACGAGCGTTACAGACCAGCGTTAAAAATTTTACGTTTCGGGGGCCTGTGGGTGAACCGCTGGGTAATTTGGGGTCAAACTTAAGGTGGACCAAGTTTGGATTAATATCTAACATATGTCCAAATTTGAATAAATTTGAAGCACTCTTTCTTGACCAAACGAGCGTTACAAACCAGCGTTAGACAGAAAAAAGAAAAAAAGAAAAAAGAAAAAAAGAAAAAAAAATACGGACAAAAACAATATGTGTCCCCTTCAGGGAAGGGGACCCATAATTCAATTGGGGAAAATGTTTTCAATTTTTGTTTTTCTGGCAAAGGATCAACCAGTGGTTCTTAACCGGCGAGAAATTTTGTATGTGCAGAAGTAAATTGTATTAGAAACTACACCAAAAAAGAACTACTGGAACTAGAAGGGTGGCTTAGCACATATTGCCCTTGCATATACACTATAACCTATTTTAAAACATTGATATATTTCCTATGCTTATTTTATATTGGGTCCCATACCATCCACTATCTTTTATAACCTTAGTTGTTTCTGCAAGCAGAAGCTCATGGGTCCCCACACATGCAAAGTTGTAGATAATGCATTTCAAGAGATAACCATGTGAAAGTTTGGTGTTGTAAGGTAAACGCAGTGATCGGCACTGGGCTTAAATAATAATACTATGTAAAAACATAACATTTGAGTATGTTTAATGAACTTTGCAAAATTTCATATAATTAGAAAGTTTTTTAAAAGTTCATTTATTTTAGGGGGCTAGTTGAGTAAATGTTGGGGCTAAAGGTAAAACACATCAACTGAAACCTACAAATAGCATAGTCCACATACTACCCCAAATTTTATCCAATCCCGACACTGTTTAAAAAACTGACCCATTGTAGGGGACTAGTGGGGTAACTAATGGGGTCAGACACTCAAACTAAAAAAATATGAAATCTCAATGACTCAATCAATAGTACTGCAAAATTTCAGCCCAATCCGCCAATGTTTAAAATTTCGACCACTAGAGGTGTTTTGAGCGACAACCGTTAATGTTTCAGATGTCATAGGGCTGTTAACAACCCCCTAACTAACGTTCACCAAGCAATCCACAAAGTCATAAAAGAGTAACATACAACTGCTTGCCCTTGTAACACTATTGAGCAACAGAAATCTTTCGTTTGTGGTGCCCAGTAACATACAAATACGTTTTACACTTTAGGGGCTTGTGGGGTAAATGATGGGGCTACATGGTTGAACACACCAATCGACATCTATAAATGGCATACTCTACAAGCTATCCAAATTTCAGCCAATTCTGACACTGTTTAAAAACTCACCCATTTTAGGGGGCTAGCGGGGTAAATACTGGGGTTATCAACAAAAACGAAGTGGGAAGCACATCTACCATCTGTGTAAATTTCATCCAAATCCATCAAGGATTTGATAGAAAAACGAGTCTGACAAACTTCGGGGGAAAATACCCATTTTAGGGGGCTAGCGGGGTAAATACTGGGGTTATCAACAAAAACAAAGTGGGATGCACATCTACATAACTACATCTACCATCTGTGTAAATTTCAGCCAAATCCATCAAACATTTGATGGAAAAACGAGTCGGACAAACTTTGGGAAGAAAAAATACCCATTTTAGGGGGCTAGCGGGGTAAATACTGGGGTTATCAACAAAAACAAAGTGGGATGCACATCTACATAACTACATCTACCATCTGTGTAAATTTCATGCAAATCCATCAAGGATTTGATGGAAAAACGAGTCGGACAAACTTTGGGGAGAAGAAAAAAGAAGAAAAAAAACAAAAACAATTTGAGTAAAATCAATATGTGTCCCCTTCAGGGAAGGGGACCCATAATAACCACTAATTGACATTACCCAAAGAGTTTTTTTCCATTTAAAACCAACATAGCCCAGGAATTTAGGTGAAATATATATATTTACAATTCATACATAGATATATGTATGATAAGGCTTACAGTTTATTTCATACATACAACTGATGTCTTTATCATGTATTAAATCTTTATCAACTTGCGAATTTTTCAATATTATGAACCGTTTTCGAAAACTTACACTGTGCGAAGTTCAGTTTCAGAAGTGATATCCACATTTTGTTCTGACTGAGAAGGATTCAAAGTAGAAGAGGTGCTCTCTACTTCAGCACCAGGACTTTGGTAGGACTCATCACCATCATTGTCTCGCTTTACCTCAATTTCAGAAACCCCCTTCTTGAGTTCATCAGGTGTTATATCCCTGCGTACTTTGTGTCTATGGTGTCGCGACAAATGCTTGTGTTTTTGGCCCAGTACAGGTGTCGAATGTCGCCTCCATGCTGGGATGTGGGAAAGAGGGGCAGATGAGGACATGATTTGATTAATTGGTGTGTTCTCTTTTTGTGTATCAGTGTCTTCAGTTTGATCCTTCAAATTATAAAATCAAAAGTATACAATAAATGCATATATGGAACATATACTGCAGTGGTTCCCAACCTTTTTCAACGAATTTCTTCCTTAAAAATCCATTCCCCCCAAATACACTACATAGGTGATGCCAAGCCATCCAAAGATAATTTAAAATTTGGTATTTTATCAATTTCACTGTTACAAACCACATGTAAAAATGAAAGTATTTTTTTTCCCGGTTTGGAACCAGTGGCATACTGTAGGCTGTGTAGATTTTTAGTTTTTGCCATTCCCACACCAAATTTGTCTCCTAATATTTTTGTAGATACTAGACAAGCAAATAGACTTAAAAACATACTTCAGCCAACAGTTTGATATGAATTATGTCCACCAATTACACATGTACACAAGGTAATTTCCAATGTCAATAAGATTACCCAATTTATTCAGTCTGTTTACCTGACCGGACATGTCACTTGAATTCGAGGTCAAGGCAGCATTACTGCTGGTGCTGCTGCTTCTGCTGTCTTTTCCATTGTTCAGTTCCTTTTGTGGTGAACTCTGTGTTGACATGTTGGAGCTTAAGCTGCTTAGAGAACCCCATGTGCTTCCAGAACTTCCAAAGTCCAAAGACTAAACAAAAGTGTGATGTGTAAGAAAAATAATATATATACTCTGGATACTGGATGGGAAATTTTGCTGTCTTGGGAGATTAAAACAATTGTGCAACATTGCATTTCCAGAGGTAGATGTGGAAAGTACTATACACATTGCAATTTAATTTGAAGTGCTTTAATATACTAATTGACCCACTAAATTTTCCTTTCATTCTTAGTGTCTTACTGTTGCATGTCAAAGAGAAAAAAATAATTCCAACATTTTTTAAGTAATTGCCAGTAAAATTATTGGTCGTTAATTGAAAACTTGTCCATTCAAGCAAACTAATAAAAAAACAAAAATTGCCCCTTTTTCACATTAATTTTATAGATTTAATCACTAATGTGTATTTAGTACTTGAAAAAAGTGTGTTTACAGCTTAAAAAGTCCCAAGCAAACAAGATTATTTTGTCCAACTATTTGGTAATTAGCACCATAGTGATAATTCCTACATCCACTTAGAGCAGAACCAGCTAGAGGGCATTGCACAAACAAGGATCAACAGTGACACAGGTCAAACCAGTTCATTCTACCAAGGGAGCTTTCCCTATTTGTGTAGCTTCACTTGTGTGTGTGGCAAACGAGTATGAGCATTGTAGAGTGATATATTACGCCAATAAAAAGTTGAAATTGCTTGAAAGTAAGATAATTTGAATATATGAAACACTTGTTCAAATAATCTTACTAACTTAGTTTTTGCTTGTACAGGGAAAAATGCCCCAAACTTTTTTCCATGACAAAAAAATGGCCGCCAAGTACCCTATGTTTTATGTACATATATTTATGATGTATAGATGTAGGATGTTTCTCAAAATACCCCATGCTGATGCCTAAAATTCCACATATATTTTTACTAGGTTGCACACCCCTGCTCTAATGGTACACCATTCCTTGGTATTTAACACCAATTAAATAAAAGTAGGCAAATATATTTTGGTGTGCATCATCTTGATGACAATAAAAACCCACAAAACTGAGTCACACACAATTATTAGCTTGCTATACTATGTTGAAAAACTATTTAATGTAACTGCGGTGTATTAAAACCATAACACTCTTGGTATCATACACCAGCCTAACATGGAAAACACTAGTGATGGGACGAGTACCCGGTACTCGATGGTATCAAACGATTTCAGTGGTATCGATACTCGTACTCTGCATCGAAATATTTTGTCTCAGTTTTCGATAGCAACGTTCGATACCGAAGGCCGATTTACACCATAAGAATACGGGCAACTTTTTGCCAATATTTGCTGCGGACAGCACAAAATCGGGAAAAGGTTCCGCCAGGTTACATATATTTTTTTCGCGATCAGGTGGAGATTACATTTTTCTGCATGTGTGTGTGCACGCCTGTACCGCGACCATGGCATATAAATTAGCCAGTGATACACAGCTAAGTACAACACTATTTTTAAGTACTCAGTACTCAGCATCGAAGGCATATACATGTGGTACTCGTACTCGGTATCGGTACTAGTTTCAAAACCTGGTATCGTCCCATCACTAGAAAACACTGAATGACAACCTTTGGTTCGATAAAATACATCTTTGGAAGCTCTTGCAGACAGTACAAAAAAAACTTACTTGATTTCTTCTTATTCTTCGGCGACGCTTCATTAAATGGCGACTGTGTAACACACTACCCCTTTCCCGGGGTCCATCAGTTTGGATGGGTGAAGTTGAGGGGGCTGTCCCTATGTGGGGTTCAACCTCAACCAACCCTTCTGCTTGAATTGCTGCTGATGTCCCTGTAGTGCAATAAAGCATGGTAACCATGGAAAAACTATGTCTTTTCGAATATAATTTTATGTAATTTTTTTAATGCAGTAAATCTCAGTTAATCATGACCCATTTAGACCCAAAAAATTGTCCGAATTAGGCGAAGACCTGGATTAACCAATGTCGATCAGTTAAAGCCTTACCACATTACAAATCATTTGTACCTCAAGTAATGTCTGAATTAGGTGAAGACCTGGATTAAACGAATCGAATTTAACCAAGGTTTACTGTGCTGCTAACAAAGGTGGTAAATGATCATCAAAGCCACATTTTTGTTAAGATTTTACCAAATCCAAACTTTTTTTAGACATTATATTTATTGAAATCTGTTACAGGCAGTGGTGGGATTCGGCCGGTTCACACTGGTTCTAATAGAACCGTCTCACGAAATTTTATGAGATCATCGAACCGGTTAGCTTTACTGGTTACTGTCAATGGACTTTTTGTAACAGAACTGGCTTAAAAATTTAACTTTTGTGATAAAACCGGCTCACAACAAAATTGAATCCCGCCCCTGGTTACATGTACAACTATATTTAATCAGCCTATGAATAAGAACAATTTTGTTACATAAAAAAACATTTTAAAGCATTGCACAGCTTAAAACTGGATCAGCATATATTACATCATTATCAGAAGACTTAACATACCACAGACAGTGTAGGAGTTCTATACAAACATTTTTGTGGTTGATAAAGCATGTGAGAAGATTTGCTCACTGTCCCTAAGTACCAGTTACCAGGGTATTGAGAAACTAATTACTATGTGGCAATCGGATTGCAAGAAATTTTGAGATAAGCCAATATGAGCAATACTTGAACTCAGTAGGTTTTTTCCTCTTTCCCAGGGTATTTTTATGCCGAAATTGGGGAAGTTATGATAAAAAGTTTTGTGAATCCCCTCAAACTATTGTAAAATTTTGTAGTGGTGCCTATTGTGATGACTAAACTTCAGAATTATTGGCTACAAATATGTAATTTAGCAAGTTTTTGTTAACAGTAACAACACTTTTGTAATCTTACAAGCCAACAAACATTTTTAAATTTATGCTGCTAGGAAATGTATTGTTTATGCAGTTAGGTTGTTGACAAAAAATGCAAAATTTTTAATGATCATAGAAAGACTTGAAATCTATTTCTGGCACAAAAAGTATTTTGTCACAAAAAAAAATTTGCTTGCCTGCCTTATTCATGACAATGTAAAACAAAATTCCCAAGTTCAGGAAATGCAGTTTTGCTGGGTAATCCCAGAAATTGCATGTCAAAATTTTCCTGGAAAGTGAAACTAAATCTTGGCAGAACAGTCACAAAATTTTTTTTAGCAAACATTACCATTTCATTGTAACGTTATTGCAAAATCCATTTTATTGATTGCAAAAAGTTTTTATTTATTTTATAACCCTTTGAGTCATGTCCACAAATTATGACTGTATAAATGATTTACACTAAAGGAAAATGATTTAAACTGAATAGAAACAAAATCACAAAAAAAGTTTTACCAAGTTTCAAATGTACAAGGGTAGTTATGTATACACATATAGTAGCAGAAAACCGTTTTGTTATGCAACATACCAACAGAAGCTGAAACAATGCTTGGAGGTATTGTAGTTCCAAAGTTCTCTCTCTCAGATGTAACACTGTAAAAAGAGAAACCGTGGAAACAATTGCCACTGACAGGAAGTTGGCAAATTGCAAAATATGGGATATGAGCCATATTGCTTGTATCGCACTTTGTTGTGTTAAAACAAACAAACATGTGTTCAATTTTAGTATTAAGCACTAAACATTGTTAAAGACACAGTATATTGGTTAAATACATAATAAAAAAGCCCTTTTAATACACAACTTTGTAAATATCACAATTAAATTGAAAATTTCTGTTTTAATGAAAAATAGTAATGTGTTTCTTATTATATAAGCTATTGCTACCAGGCATAATATCAAGTTTGCAGAGCTCTTCTGGCAAATGTAATTAAATTTCGACGTTTCGACGTCCTATACAGGTTGTCTTCATCAGGGTAAATACGTCAGAATAAAATTACATTTGCCAGAAGAGTTTAAAATAAACAAATAACTTTGCATTGGTTGACAGAATAACGTTTCATTTCCAGCTAAAACTTAATCTTGTCCATAGCGGTTGTCAATATTTTAGTGAATAAACAAAAACATTTTACATACCTGATGGCTGGTGAAACTGACAAGGGTGTACGAAGGCTATCATGTCTGCTGCTACCAGATGACGAGCTTACAAGAGAGTCGTTCAATCCAGCATGAGAATGAAATGATGGTGGCCTAGGCAAATGGCTGGATGATGATGAATGATCAAAGTTATTGTTCTCCTGGACAGGTCTATGCAATTTTGCACGCGTTAAATAGAGATTTAAATCTATTCGGCTAATAGGAGTCCTGGTTATAAGGGGGATAGTACAGATACACCACAACTGACAAGAAAACCTCAGACATAACATTGTATGAAAATGGAATGCATATAAAGTATGATGTTTGAAACAGGGATTTCCAAACTTTTTTATGACTTTGGACGATGTAAATACGGAAATCTACAGTATGTCCCCATATTTTTTCGTTTAGTCATTTCATGATTTCTCAAGCAAATCTTGTCATGATTCTCTTAACTTTTTAACTTAAGTGTTTGACTTACTTTCGCGTTAAACTTGGATTAATTATTCCAGCCATTTCCAAAGGGCTTCTCACCCACTGATTCAGCACCGATGAGTTGCAAGCAAGTTGAAATTCAAGGTTTTCTGCACCTTGTAAATACCTCAGGAATATGTCAGCCTAAAATACAAACACATAATATTAGCTTAACCCAATATTCGGAGGTGTGGAGTTAGTAGAGTCACACATTTTAAGGTGGAGTAGAATTCAGTATTCTCCATTTTTTGAAGTCATGCCATTTTTGGTGATTTGACTATCAACCAATTTTGTCAAAAAAATCAAAAATAAATTGTGAAATAGCAACAAAAACCTCAGAGTCAGGGTCAGAATTTTTTTAATGAACTTTACAATCCTGCCAATCTATATGTTTGTTTTATTTACACTGTTTTTAGAAAATTTTAATTAGTATTATGAATATGGACCCTAAATACTAAAAACAGAATAGAAAAAAATATAGTACAAACCTGTTCTGAATCTCGAAATAAAGCGAATGTTTCATAATAACGACTTAGGATTGACTTGTGTTCAGCGGTGGACAGAAGAGACGTTAAATAAGATGAGAGTGCAGAGTCATTGAGTGCAAGACGAAGCCAGGCACGACACAAACCAATGTGGGTTTTTATCATCTTCAAGTTTTTGGCCTAAAATGTTGTAAGTTTATAACATATCAGAAAAAAGTGAGTAAATAAACACAAATTGTACTGTCATAGCATACCTGACTGAGTGTATCTTTGTGGCTGATTTTAGAAACAAGATTCCAAAATTGTGGTTTAGGCAGATCTTTGGCATGTTTTTTCTTCTCATAATATGTGGCCTGCAGAAATAGATCATTCTTTTTTGTATGTTTCTGATTAGTTTGTAGGAACTTATTGTAGGAATAAAAGTAAAACTGAACAAACTTATCTTTCAAACAATGTAAGTTTCTACAGTTAATTTGTTGTACAATAAAAAAAACATGCATATACACGATTTTTTTTATTAGTTTTATCAGCAAATATTAGGTTTTACCTTCAAGCCATGAATAAATGCAGCTTCCAAAACTGCTATAAATTGCTGAGCATTTATACTTTCCGATTGTATGTGTTCATTGCCATTCAATTTCTGAGAGGATTCTTGCTGAAGATTTTTCACTACATTGGATAAACTCTAAAAAGTAACACATTGTTTATAAAAACTTGACGCTTCTTTGTAAAGTAAAATAGGCTGCAAAGTAAAAAAGACTTTTGTAGACTTTTTTCACTTTTTTATAGACAATACAGCAACGTCAGAGTTATGTTATATATTTATGACAATTTTACCTCATTTAGTTCAGCCTTTACTGATTTGTTAGATGTAGAAACTTTCATTGTTAGCTTTTAAACCATTCCTGTTGATTAAAAATAGTTACAATACTAATGTTTTATTCAATGACTGAATCCATTGGCACTTGGCACTTTCAATCTCAAATTTATTGTTATTAAATATATAAAGTCACAAAATACATTTTCAATGAAGTGTTTCTCATTTTGCTATTGATATCATTTTTAATATACTTGTAAACCGAACTCCCAGAAGTTATCACGTTAAAGTAGCAGAGAAAAATGTATTGCTAAATACCAATCCGTTCTAAAAACTACTTTTTATTTTTTAAACAAGAAAAATATTACATCTTCTCTTTTTTGACCAGAATAAATTCGAATTATAAGATAAGGTTCAAAAACTAACATCCAAAACTGTACTAAACAGTTAAAATCGTGTACGATGAGATGACTTAACAAAAACGCATGCACAACAGACAGACAAATTGACAAAACCAGCTTTTGTTACTAAATGAATGTTTTGTTTTGTCTTTCGAAATGACCCAGTTGTAACCATAGAAATCATACGAGTTTAGACGGATTTTTTGTTTTTCACATCACAAAATTTAACGTACGTTGACGGTATATATTGTTTCAAATAGTTCAACTATGTAAAAATTAACATTGAAACTCTCGAGGTACTTTGTTGACATTAAATTCGATAAATTGTGCAGTGACGCAATAATCGCATGTGTGATGCATCAGTTTGTTTAGTAAGTACTTCCGTTTGAAACTAGCTTTGAGTTAAACGTTCCAACTTGTTGGTTCCTTTTCAAAGTTTACAAAGACCTCATCAAGTCCCTTGCGCGATTTTTTTTGCAAGATTCCATTTGCACAAAGTTTGAAAGGAAATCGTCAGTGTCCGACACGTGTCTGGCTGGGCTAGCACTCTAGCAGGTACGTTTAACACTCTAGTTATGAATAAATTTTTCCATGATAAAGTCAAAGATGTTAGTGGCTTGGAAAGGTTACAAGCAATTCAAGTCATGAAAGATGAATTAAACAAACTGGAAAATGATGAAAAACGGAAACAGGTACTTGCCGCAAAAGATGAAACAGGCAATACCCTATTTCATACAGCTGCTGCTTGTGGGTTAGATCATGTTTGTCAGTTTATGTATGAGTATGGTGTCGACTTGGAAACAACGAATAATGCTGGGCACACTCCATTGTTTACTGCTCTTGGGGTTAACCAAGACATTAAGCTTGGAAAATGGCTTCTGGATCATGGAGCTGACCCCACAGTATCAATTATAGATAAAAAAAGCACATGGACAGTCTTTCATGTAGGTTTTGTGTTAGACAATGAACAAGTAATGCGGCTTTTGGTTAAATATGGAGCGAATCCAACAATCCCTTTCAAAGATGGTACTGTTCCTTTGATGTATGCCAAGATAGATGAAAAAAGAGAGCTGTTATGTGAATTGTCCCGAAGGTACAACAGGCGTGTTGAAAAATTAGGAGCATATTGCAGCTGGTGTGGCAAACAACCTAACACCTTGAAGCGCTGTAAAAGTTGCTATGTAGTGTTTTATTGTGATGTAGACTGCCAGCAATATGACTGGAAATTCACACATTCAAAAAGTTGTAGAAAACCTATTATTTGTGGAAAAAGATTGGCTGAAACTATGGCGAAAGCAAAACGCAAAGATTATGTCAAGACTGAGCCTTACATTTATCTGAAAGATGCTACCCTTGAACAAGAGCTGTCTGTATGGAAGTCATACAAAAAAGCACTACGCAAAGCAGTGGGAAAGCATTTTGTTGTAGCATTACAGGTTTATGAGCATAAGTATCAAACAATTATTGTGTACAACCAAGACCATTCAATACATACTAAGGTGTTTTACAACTGTGATCATTTTGATTGGCTTCGTCACCTTTTGTTTGAAACTTCGAAAAAGCAGGTCTTGTTTCTATGGGCTACTCCATGTGATCCGGACAATGGGACCTTATTTGTTTATCCTGGAAAACCTGCACCTCAACAGCCATGGAATGATCCAGTGATTGAAATAAGACCGTTTGACAAGGGTGAAGCTCCAGTATTTAAGTTCTAGATCTGGTTGCCATTATAAACCCTCTTTAAGAGCCTTTTTTCTGTAAACAAATCTACTTGCCATATTTAAGTACTAGATATGGTTGCTATGATAAACCCTCTTTAAAGGCCTTTATTTCTCTAAACAAATCTGATTGCCATTTCTTCAATTAAGTCATGTATCTGTTATTTTCATCAACTAATTAATATGCAAATTAAACATGCACTATTATTTTTTACAAAATTGTGCAACTGTAGCAATCAAGTGAAATATAGTGCATTTCAGATAGAGGCAGAAAAATGCAAGTTTGAAGACAGTATGTAGGGTTATGTACATGGTATTGTGGCACGTTAAAGTTTAGACCAGTACTGCACAAGTATAAGTAAAAATGTTGTTATGAAGTCATCATCCTTTTTTAGATCTCATGTGTTACTAATACAGCTAAGGTAAACATAAATTCATAACTAGGATCAGCCCTGAAGCGCCCATGCAGACCAGCAATTACTGCACAAATCTAGCCTGAGGTAGGATTCGAACCCACGACTGGAGTCTTTTCAGGACTCAAGCTCTACCAACTGAGCTAAGCAGGTCTTTTGTATGACGCCTTTGCTTGATGACAAAAACTTATGACATAACTTGCTGTTAGCCCATATAGGGCACTACACAGGCTTTTTTTGACTCTCCTGACTTGCTGAAGCTGATAGCAAAACAAATATAACATATTATTTATTTTACAATAAGATGATGCACAGCCCATGTGGGCGCAATTAGTAAAACAAATGGCTACACATTGAAAACAGGCATCTGATATCAAGCAGTCATGTACTAAAACAGTTTTCCAAGTTAAGGTCACAAACAGCAAACACACAATAATAAGCTAAACAAAAAAATGATGCCAGGTTAAAAGCCTCAGGTTTGAGAATTATTCATCAGAATATGTGATCCTGAATTACTTTTTGTTCCCGCACCACACAATCACTTCATTAAGATAAAAACGGATCATGCAATTATCTAAAAAGTAATTTTGGGTTAAAAAAAATTTGGACAAGTACTACAGTAAACCTTGGTTAATCCGGATTTTTGCCCAATTCAGACAAAACTTAGGCACAAATAATTTGAAATGTGGTAAGGCTTTAACTAACCGACATCGGTTAATCTGGATTTTTGCCCAATCCAGACAAAACTGGATTGACGCAGGTTTACTTAATATTCATAATTTGGTCAGAATGTGTTTTGAGACAGAAAGGGATACCATATTAAAAGTTTAACTTACTTAAAGCATACACACTTACTGTTGAAGTTACTTCACCTTTCGTCTTTTACTGGCAGGCATTCCTGCCATGTAAGCCTCACTGAATGGGGCCTGAGGGGGCACAGATTTTTGCTTTTCAATATCGTTTACAATGGTCTCAACCCATTCAGGTGAAACTTCTTTTTTCCATGCGTTTTCATCAGGAACTAATAACAAGCAACATAATTATCAACTAATTTGGTTTAATGACAGAATGCAGTACAGGTAGAGTCCTGTAGTTGCATTCTAGGAATAGCTAGGAATAAAACCATACCTTCAGCAGATGAAGTATTTGCCTCAGCAGTTTTCATTTCTGCTGCTGCTTCTTTGGCTGCTTTTTCTTCAGCAGCTTTTTTTCGAGCAGTCTCTGCATCTATTCTTGCTGTTCCAGCCTCAATAACATCCATGATTGCTTGCACCGCCTTTTTCATGCAAACAAATATATATTTTGATTCAGGTGTTGTATACTATTAATTGCTATTATTTCTAAGGATGAGCCAAGCCAAACCAAGCCCGAACCTGAGTACTCGGTACCAAACATTGCTGTTTTTGATGCTTGGTGCTCGACCGACCAGTTGCATAAACCGACCCAAGCAGTGAATTTGCATATTCATGCCATGCTAACATATGAAACCAGCGTTTAAAAGGGTATCCAAAAACAAAAATGTCGTTTTTAAATAGATGGTGGAAAAACACATACTTCTGGGGCCTGTACAGCTTAGTACACCACTGGTGACATTGGAAAGCTACAAAACTAGCATGGAATTGGGAATGTTTATAACGTCACAATGCACTGAGTACCTCACATGTTGGGCCAATCAGAACATTTACAGTTTCGGCCCATCCCTAATTCTTTCTACACAGAAAAATTAATATCTTCCCTTTTAATGTTTTGTCAAGCACACACAACCAAACACAATCGTTAACGTTCTGTGTTGACCAGGTAAATGATAATTAGTGTATACTTAATTACTTACATCATCAACGACTTTTTGTTTGTCACCCCATTTCACAATGAACTGGTCAATATCTTTCTGAGAAATTGGAGCAAAATTTGCAAGTGCTTCAAACAGTTTCAGAATAGGGTGTTCATCATTACCCTCGTAGCGCAGCAAACCACGGCTCAAAATTGTAAGTGGATCGTGCATCATGGAAAAGATGTCCTTAAAACCAACAATTCTATTAGCTTTTAATTGTTGACTGTTTGATTAAGGTGGGGTTTTCTTTAATTCATTCTACAAACTGACCAAAGTGAAATAGTAACATATAATTTTCACATAAAAAGTTTCTTGAAAATCATGTTTTGCTTTGTCCAGCTTTCAAAATTTACCAGCCAATTTTTAAATCATCAGAGAATTTTAAAGTCAATTCTTGCATTTGTTGCAAGAACAACTTTTGTTGGTAAAGTTTTTTTTAACGTTGCACAAAAACATGTTCCTTAAAAATCATGCTTGCTTGTAGATCTTTTAAAATATAGCCTACATGCTACATTTTAAACCATCAGAGAATTTTAAATATAGTTCTTACATTTGTTGCCAGAACAACTTTAGCAAAGGTACGCCGCCCTCCTTTCAGGATTTGTTCATTCAGTCGCACCCAAACAGCTAATGTGTAGCGAATGTGTTTGTCAAAATCTTGGGCATATGAAGAATCATCTAAAATACACCGTGTTTACATTGTATTTCTTACATTTTATCAGTAAGATAAATATGTTTGCCTAAAAATTACCTTACTTATATTTTAGGTAAATAAAATATATACTGACGATTGTTAAGTGCAATATATATATTCTTATGTCATTAAATAAGATGAACATAAATTCATAACTGGGATCAGCCCTAAAGCATCACTCAGACCAGCAAACACTCATTTCCAAATCATAGTAAAACAGGCCTATACACATTATACTGAATCTGCTGGTCACCAAGACATAGGCTACAAGTCTGTGGTGGGGTTCACACCCACGACATGAGCCATTCTGGGACTCCCGCTCTACCAACTGAGCTACACATGTGCAGTGGTGAGCATATAGAAAGTTGACATTTTATTGAACACATCTGTATTTATGTCTCTTACCAGCCAAAAAAACAAACTCCATTGCTTTGGTGATAAAAAATTTGTGGAGAGCCAAGTTCGACTTTGCACTGTCTATGTCATTTTTTGATTTGCTGCGTAAGAAAAACTTAATCACTGAAGGTTCATATGACTCGGATAAAACTTCTCCAGCCATCTGGAAAAAAAAATCATGTTTTGAAACCTTAAAAACAATCAAAGAGGTCAAACTCCACATTTTTGTTTCAAAAACCAGAATTGTTTTATATGCCTGAACTGTCAATGTTATTTGTCAATTTAATTATATTTGGAAGACTAAAAGAATGTATATATCTGATATAATAGCAGAACGCCATGTTTGTTATTGTTTAAAATTTTTGTACTTAAATTCAAAAAGTAAGTATCATAAAGACATGTTTGGTGATTCAATATTACAGTATTGATTTTTGTAGATAGCCAAGCCTGATGTTACCAAAAGTTTTTGAAATTTTGTCCAGTATAAGTAAATAGTATTTGTGTAGCTTGATAGAGGGAGGATTCTTTTACTATATTTTTTAAGCTGCACACATAACTTTCAAAAAACTTTACAACAGCATTCCAAAAATAATTTAAAACAGCACCAAACTTTAAACAAGTTTTGGTCTTAAACCCAAAATGTATGTTTTTGTTATTAACAGGTTGGGTGCCTTTACAAAAAATGACAAAACATTACTTTTTTAAACTTTTCATAATGACTTTGTACAGCAATGACTGTTTCAAACCTTAATATCGTCAAGTGTTGGCTTCTTTCCTTTAAAAAACTCTTTGGAAAACAACTTTTGCAAAGGTAGACGAAGTTTTTGCAGTGGACGGATGTCTCCTCGGAAAAACTCAAATGATTCATCGTTTGTGATTTCTTCTCCACAGACAAGCATGATTTTTTCAGCCATGTCTAAAAACGTTTAAAGATTATGCAAAACTGGTCAATCTACAAAAACAATATAGTTCATACTTGAAGTAACGCTTTCAATGCTTGGAAAGTCATAACCAAGTTGTCTAGCGAGGTCATTCATGGAAGCCATGCTGCCAGTTGGAACTTTAACGTCTTCTGGATTCAGTGATATTCGGCCCATAGGTTTGCGTTTCGATGTCCCAGGCTGATCTTCCAATGGTGCTGCAAACAATGTTTTCAATTTTTAATAAATAACCAACTTCAAAAGTTAGCTTGGTATTTAAAGTGTTGCAATTGAAAATGTTTAAGTTGTAAACTGGATGTTAATAACAAGTGCCACTTTTTGATTGACAGTTTTTTTTAGGTTTATGATGGATATAAAAACTTAATTTGTGACAGTACAAAATAAAACAGTCCATCAGCAAAAAAGGAATACTTTTACCAACTATTTTAGACATGAACTGTTTTTCAAAATCATAACGAACATTGCAATCTAATTTAATACATACAAAAAACACAAAGATTCCTATTCATACCACACAAAAACACCACTCATTTCAGAAATGGTAGTAACATGGTAAAAAAGGTTCAATAATATTATTTTCTTGCTTATCCCACTGGATTTTTCTAAACCTATTTCCCAACTGGACTAGATTTTCATAAGGCATGACTGGTAGTACCAAATTTTTCAGGTTATTTTTAAGCTTTTCTAATAATTTATCGCATGTACTTACACTTCAGTGAGCCTCTTGACTTGATTTCATCTTTGATAATTTTCATCACTTCTATTTTACCACGGTCATCACTTGTGCCTGTAAAAGCAATAGATGCACATGTAAGGATTTTTTGGAAATAAGATGTATTCAGCTACAATGTTGTCAAATACAAAGTTACCAAATGATCTCCTAATTCTCATAACCATGCTTTAAGATTATGTGAACACATTAAGCAAGTGGGCACAACACAGGTGCTGGTTTTTCAAGTGACTTGACCAGTGGTTCTCAAACTTTTTAAGCATGCAGCGCTCTAAAGCACTAAAATTTTTTGCAGGTTAACATAACAAAAGTTCTTTAAAAATTGTAATGTTCAACTTTGTTATTATGGGTACGGATGCTTTTAATTACATACAACGAAAATATGAACTTTTTAAACTTTGTTATGCACACCAGTATTTTGTCATGAAGTAACACAAGGGTAGGTTTGCACTTTTAAGAAGGAAATATTTTGCGGCACACTTGGAAATCTCTCATGGCACATAAAACACAAACAATATACATAAAAATGGTTTGAAAGCATATATGACCGACCTGGTGTGTCTGGTTTTGCTGTTTCTTTGGGACCTGAAAGAAACATAAAAAAATGTTCAAAAGCTTTTAAATGGGTCATTTGCTATTCTGTGTTTAATATTCACTATTTGAATAGACATAACTTGAGCTTCTAGAAAATCTTGCAGAAAAGTCTTTGAATAAATATGCTTTGTTTTAACTAACTCGGCTTCTGACTGACACTGTGTGACTGGTGAATGAAATTTGGTGACTCATTTTTGATAGTGTGATTTAAATTGAAAAAAGTAAAAAAAAACACACTGTCTTAGGCTACTTATAACTATAAGCTTAGTTGCAAAATAATACGAAGTAAAAGTATCAACATACTTAATGAGCCGAATCCTCCTCCACTAATAATTTTGTCCAATCCATCAGCACTTATATCTCTGTCAACTGCAAAAATTTAGAGCCTTAATTACATAGGGTTCAAAAAGCAGACAAAATCTCAGCTAAAGTAGAAACAACCTTTGGGTGTTTCCTGTGAACTGGAGCTAGCAACACTTGAAGATTGGTTGTAATCCATAGCTTCGCTTGGTGAGGGCTGGCTAGAAGTCGCAGTGGTTGATGTGGTTGGAGTTTGGTCTGCCTGACTGGTTGTAGCAGTATTGGTTGTTCCTGGTGTAGAGGCTGATGCACTTGTTGAAGATGAACCTAAAAGATAGACAGAAGAACTTCTTATATTATGCTGCTGGCATAGGCATCATTTTTTGGCACATGTTTGTCTGAAAGTTTGGTAAAATCAAGTAAAAAACAAACAAACCAACTAAATCACGATGTGTCGCCTATAGCAGTGGTTTCCAATTTATTTTTTGATGCAACCAAAATTCTTCTAAAAAAATTCCTTACTGGTTTCTCGCGACCCATGGATGTGCATTATTACTATTTTAATCTGGTTTTATTGTTAATTCCTATGTTAATGTGGAAATGTTTAGTCAAAAAATTAAACAGATCTTCTTTTTTCATGATCAAATTTCCATTTAGCTCAAACTTTAAAAACGCTCTGAAACAAAGTTAAGAAGTAGATGCTCTTTCTAAAACAGGTGACTGAAAATATTTTTCAGGTGACCCAACTTTGAGCCTGACCAATAATTTTAGAAACACTGCCCTATAGAAAGGAACCAATAATAACTATGGATTAAGGGCACCTATAATAAACTGGAATGTCCAACCTCTGGTGGTATACTTAGACTTGCAATAAAAACTTTGTCAAACACTAAATGGTGAATTTAATATCATGCCTGTGACAAACAAGTGTGTGTCTACAAAAAAAGTGCTTACCTGATAAATGATTAAACACAGCATTGTAGACTGCCTGTCCTACCATGTTGGAAACATTGCTTGCAATTTGATTCTGTAAAAAAATTCCATAATGCCAATTTATATATTGCACTTTGACACAAAATCAGACCATTACTATAAGTACCCACTACTTAAACATGGACATGGCTATGGCAAAATTAACAAAAAAAGACTAATTCAAACCACTATTTTTCATACAAAACATGAACACAGCTATAACTTCGACAAAATGAACCCACCTCTCCACCAGCTTGTCCTTCTACTACCATTGGGGTTGGGACTTGACCATCAGTTGCTTGCCGAACAGAATCCATTATTAGGTTGTGCAATCGTTCAGTAGAAAGACCTACACAATAAAACAGATTTCTCTACAATTTTACAACTTAATATAATCGTTTGTAAAGAAAATATACTGCACCAGAAAATATACTGTTATAATTTTGTTTAATTACAGAATTGATAAAATTAATCCAACATGTTAAAAAAAGAATGATATTGTAAAGTTAACAAATAAAAATTAATGTCTAAACTTTTTTTACAATGATAGATTATTCACAGGTGACTACATGGCATTTATTTGTTTGAGTGTCAAATCTAAATTGTTTACCTGGAATATTTGGCAAGTTAGGCAATGTACCACTGGTTCCTGAAGTGATGGTCTGCAATACAAAAGGTTGCTTGAAAAATGTCAATATTTCTCAATTAACGAGTACACTGTTAAAGCATAGAGCCAATAAAAGATAACAGCGTTGGAAACTGCACACAGCGTTGGAAACCCAAGCGTTGGTTACTCCCAGCAAACTGGAGTGCCGTTAAAGGGCCAATCTCTCATCACCAGCTGCACTGATGAGACCTTATAGGTCGAAACCATGTGTACTGTCTCCAGCTTAACGAGTACATTGTTTAACAATAAACACCAACATACTATACCCTTTCTATGCCACCACCAAATACTCTTTTTAACAAATCCTGATATTTAGTGTGTATCATTTATGGAATACCTGGGCTGAAGACACAACAGGTTCAAAAGAAGGCAATGAATCGAAATCAACCTCCATTCTTGACACATTAGCTGTTGCAGATGCAGGTTGACTCTGGGAAGCAGATGTTTGTGGGTTGTTTGGGTTCACAGATATGTGGATGTACGGTTGGATGGATGCATTCACCTAAAAACATAAAAAATAACTAGAAGGGTGGCTTAGCACATTTTACTATAGCATATACACTACAACCTATTCTGCAAACTGTAATATATTCTCTATATTTATTTATATTGGGTCCCATATTAGCCAACATTTTTATAATCTTGATTTGTTTCTGCAGGCAGAAACTCATGGGTCCCCGATACCGCAAAGTTGTAAACAGACAACCATAAGAAACGTTGCTATAAAGTCAAACACAGTGATTGGTAGTGTTACTTAAAAAAAAAGTTGTAAAGTACAAACTGTCCAAATCTCATGCAATTGAGACATTGTTATAAGTTTGTGTGCCTAAATAGCATAAAACACTGACATCTCAAAATGGCATATTATACAAACTGTGAAAATGTATTGTTGATTAATTCACCCATTTTGGGGGGTAGGTAGGGTAAATATTAGGGCTGCAGGGTGAAACGCAATATTCGACAGCTACAAATGCCAAATTCAAAAAACTATCAAAAATTCATCCAAATCGGACGTTTTATAAACAATAGGTGGCTTAAGCACTAAATATTGGGCTACATGGTGAAACACAATAATCGACGCCCTAAAATGGAACAATGAACAAACTGTCCAAATTTCATCCAAATCGTACATTGTTTAAAAAATCACCCATTTTTGGAGTCTAGTGGGGTAAATATTGGGGTTACAGGGTAAAACACAACAAACGATGCCCTAAAATAGCACAATGAACAAACTGTCCAAATTTCATCCAATTCGGACATTGTTCAAAAAATCACCCATTTTAGGGGGCTAGTGGGGTAAATATTGGGGCTACAGGGTAAAACACAACAAACGATGCCCTAAAATGGCACAATCAACAAACTGTCTAAATTTCATCCAATTCGGACATTGTTTAAAAAATCACCCATTTTAGGGGGCTAGTGGGGTAAATATTGGGGCTACAGGGTAAAACACAACAAACGATGCCCTAAAATGGCACAATCAACAAACTGTCTAAATTTCATCCAATTCGGACATTGTTTAAAAAATCACCCATTTTAGGGGGCTAGTGGGGTAAATATTGGGGCTACAGGGTAAAACACAACAAACGATGCCCTAAAATGGCACAATGAACAAACTGTCTAAATTTCATCCAATTCGGACATTGTTTAAAAAAATCATCCATTTTAGGGGGCTAGTGGGGTTAATATTGGGGCTAGAGGGTAAAACACAACAAACGATGCCCTAAAATGGCACAATCAACAAACTGTCTAAATTTCATCCAATTCGGACATTGTTTAAAAAATCACCCATTTTAGGGGGCTAGTGGGGTAAATATTGGGGCTACAGGGTAAAACACAACAAACGATGCCCTAAAATGGCACAATGAACAAACTGTCCAAATTTCATCCAATTCGGACATTGTTTAAAAAAATCACCCATTTTAGGGGGCTAGTGGGGTAAATATTGGGGCTAGAGGGTAAAACACAACAAACGATGCCCTAAAATGGCACAATCAACAAACTGTCCAAATTTCATCCAATTCGGACATTGTTCAAAAAATCACCCATTTCAGGGGGCTAGTGGGGTAAATATTGGGGCTACAGGGTAAAACACAACAAACGATGCCCTAAAATGGCACAATGAACAAACTGTCCAAATTTCATCCAATTCGGACATTGTTTAAAAAATCACCCATTTTAGGGGGCTAGTGGGGTAAACACTGGGGCTATCGAGTCGAACAAAACAAATGGCACATCTACCATCTGTGAAAATTTCATCCAAATCCATCAAACATTTCTTGGCAAAGTGGGGTGGACAAACTTGAGGGAAGAAAAAAAAACAAAGAAAAAAAAAGAAAAAAAAAAAAACAAATCGAGTAAAATCAAAATGTGTCCCCTTCAGGGAAGGGGACCCATAATAATAAAGTTTACAATGCCCCAAAAAACATAGGGCAATTGTTACAGCAGTGTTCATCAAAACATTTTTCACCTATAAAGAAATGAACTGTTGAGAGACATAAAAAGGTTTTAAGAACACTTTTTTGGTCTGTGCGTCTGTTTGATGGTCGAGATTTTTCTCAAACAGGACAAAAATTAAATTGAAGAATCACTCCAATGTGCTGATTTACAACACAATCTTCACCCAAGCATTCGAAATCGTTTTTTGCATTGTCAATAGCATAAGATGCAAATGTATGGAGTGTATGGAAGTGTGTTTAATGTGTGTTACTTTTAGATGTTGTTGTGTGTGATACCAAGTACACTTGTTGAAGCAACAAACATATACCTCCACATTGTAGCGAGGCCGATCAACAGTGATTGAGCTTTCAGGTTGACTGGGTGCTGGGGTTGGAATAACAGGTGCAACTGGACGTTGATTCTGGGCAGCAGGCCTGGGTGGTTGTGAGTGTGCAGTTGTTGGACGTGGGGCATTTCCACCAGCATTTGGTCGGTAAGTAGGGGCATTGGGTACAAACTGGGGGTGGGGAAATTGCAGAAGAGGAGGCTGAAACCCACCAGGGCCAATTGGGGCTGACATTCTCACCCTGTAAGAAAAAAAGCATAATAAAAATCTGCACAAATATACTTGATACAACACTGACAAAGTTGATGCAAAAATTTTGGAACAGCCGAAACTACAAACTTTCTTATTGACTAGGCACCAATAGGGCATAACATTCTACATGTATGACCAAACAATGAGTTTTGTGGAAGCAAATTGTTATTGTCCGAACTATTTAACAACAGGGAGAAAGCTTGCAATAAATCTGTATTTAAACTTTCCCTTATAAATCAACAATATTTGATGTAGCACCAAAAAAGTGCAAATCAAGTACAGGTTCTGTTGGAAACAATCCTGACCAAAAATCATTAGGTTTTAAACAAAACATTTATACCAGGACTTCCTAAACTACGGGTAATGGAAGTCTAACTACGGGTCATGGATTGGAGTGTTTCTGACTTGCATCATTTTCAAATCTACTAAAGAACACAAAATTTTAATTTTGTAAAAAATTTCAAAACATGAATATCGAAACATAAACAGACAGCGAAAAATATACACTTTATTCTATTGACCAAGCTGGATATTATTTGAATACTCCATCGCTTTGCAAGTTTATGATGCAATAAAAGCATGTAAGAAACCAGATGTTAAACTGGTGCAGTTCAGTAGAGTGTAGGCTGCATTCTTCATGACAAAAAGTTAAATTAAGTTTTAAAAGTTAAAACAGTTTATCAAAGCAAGGGAAAATTGTATGTTTGGAAAAGTTTGAATTGTACAGGATTGCTGGCAGAATGTTTGGGAAGCCCTATTTTCTACCACAGATTGAATGCTATTGAAACAGTACTTACATCCTTATCTGAGGACCCCCACCTTGGCCAGGTCTCTGCAAAAGAAGATAAAACATGAATAGAAACAATTAAAAAAACAATTTTATCACACAATGTTATACGTATTTACATTTTAAATCGCTCTCCTATACTAGACCAAACAGACTAGTTTACAAATACTATACACAGATCTGTTCATAAGTTTAATGAGGACAATAACAGCCCAAATAGACTTAAAAAGCGACATGCTTTATTAATCAAACGTTTCGGCAAATGCTAATGCCATCATCAGTGATATGAGGGGCCACGTTTAGGCCATTATTTTCCTCATTATAGTTAGGAATACTTTGGGAATCATAATTTTGGACTTGAAAAGACGGTTTAAACACAGTGGTTACCACAATTTTAACCTAAGATACATCCAGTTTTACTTTTACAAAATATACCTGTCCCATTTGGTTGGGCAGAGGAACCCATGGAGTTGCTGAAATTTCTACATTGGGCCGTACAGGTCTTGCACCTCTAGGCATAGGTCTGGGCATCTGGGTAGGATGACCGGGGACCCCATGTCGCCTTACACCAGCTGGGTAAAAACAATTTATTTTACAGTTTACAGCAAAACTGATATATGGGGCTTTGTGTTATAAAATACACTTGACTTTAAATTGGGTGTACTTTTCGATTTAGATTTTCACAAAACAAGTTTTTTCAGTAAGTTTAACCTTACAGAACTGAACAGAAACTTTAGATTAGAACAAAAAGGGAATAACTAATAGAAAGATAATGTACTGTATCACATGATTCCAAGCACATTAACAGGAGAAAAATTCTTGTCTTCAAGGTAATATGTAAGCCTGGAGATTTAAGAGTGTTTTAAAAATGCATTTGCATCAGTAACAAACTTAAAACCAACTTTTTGATGTTTTTTAACATTTTCCAGAAAAAAAAATGTTGACTAGTTTAACAGAATACCAGATCACACACTCACCAGGAATGTTAGGTTGAGATGCACTGATAAGCATTGTTCGAGGTGGCGTCCTGCTTAGTGGGATAGCTACTTGTGACAAAATACCATGGATCTGGGATAATAACCGCTGGCATTGCAGAATTAGAGAAAGACTCCGAGACGTTGAACGAAACTCTGTGCTCTGTGAAAAGGAAGTAACAGATAAATGGTAATACATCGTACACGAATAAATGCTAACATTGCAGCTCAGTGTTGATTTGTTTGCCAAAAAATAATTGCCAGTATATCTGAATGAAGGAGTTGACTGCTTTGACATTAGCTGCTGCCATTGTAAGAAAATAATACCCACATAAGAGCTATGACTGACCTTTGACACGAAAACACAGAAAAAAGTGTAAAAAGGGAAGCAGTAATTTTTCAACCGAGAAAGGTGTGAATAAGCATAAAATTTAGTGCCAAATATCATAGTGTACAAAATTTATCAAAGTCATTGTCAGATGAAAAGGTGCAACTTTTTACCATATTAGGGCAAACAAAACATGACATCATTGTTTTGATAAAAGTTACTTGCAGTGGCGGCTCGTGCCTAAAATTTGTGGGGGTGCTGCCCCCACAAATTTTAGCCTTTACTTAACATATATAAGTTGGCAATATATTGAAAAGCTACATTTCTAGTTTTCCAGCCATTTGTTTTGTGTAGAATCTGTAGAAAAACAAGTAATACAAATCTTAATTAGCAACTCCATAGTGACGTAATTTTTGTTACGCAATAATGTACACGAGTGTAAACAGCAAGACGGCATCATTTGTGTATTTTGTTTACTTGCACTGCGACGGGCCAAACACAATAACGTTCAGTAATAATGTGAAAAACAAAAACACACGTGGCACAGCTTCGAAAGGAAGCGGTTGTAAACACGGTAAAACACAACAGGAATACAGAAAAAAAATTAATAGAAAAAATAGATATAAATGAGTCGAAAAAGGTCAACGTATTTCAGTTCGACAACAAAAATTGTCATGTTTCATTTAAGTAAATTTAGTCACAGTCAGCGTTTTCAACCTATTCTATGACACTTCACAGATTATTGTCACACAAAAAAACTAGCCATACAGCTTTTTATTGGTATCATAACTAACAAATTTAACAACCGCATTACATTGGTTTTAGAACTTGTTCATTTAAACATCTTTCTTGAATTTTTGTGTACAGACTATTCATTGTATTTTAGTTTCTTAACTGCTATAAGTGCTGCTTGCTGGCAAATAGCTTATAATTCCTTTTTTAAGTGCAAAACGCCTTCAAGCTTTAAAATTTACAACACTCTCACTTAAATTTAAACCAAATTATTAAATCTTGTGCTTCCTTTTTCCAACCAAAATGAATCATGAAGTTATAGTTTGGGCATGATAATTGATAGCTTCTTCCTTAATCCCAAATGATAACTAAGAAACTGTTTTTGTACTTAGTACTAGCACTGCAAGTGCAAGTCTTTTGGGAATATTGGTGTTCCTTAGAAAAATTGGGATCTTTTTCAGTGTTAAAAAGAACTGTTTTGCCTTTGAAGGAATCATGGAAACAGCAAAAAGGATTTTTCATCCTAGTAATTTAACTTGTCAAATCATCATCTCTAGATTAATTATTTTCAAAGTAATCATGAACATCAGATCTACAGAAACATTTTCATATGAGTAACTAGCTTTTCTTTGTCAACAATAAGATGTGCTTGGTGTCACTACTATCTTGTCTGTAGAATGTTCAAACACTTCCTGTGAAGCAATTTAGCAGCTACTGTTTAGACAAACAGTACATGTCCATTATATCAATACACATGATTGCACTTGGTTGCAAATACTGTCCACATGGTGTGTTAAGAAATCCACACTTTAAATTGTCTTCACTTGTTTTTTGTCTTCATTTCAAAATTCCTGTTGCTTGCAGTTGTTTGATCTGCATTTGATATTGCCCGAATTTCAGTGAGGCATTTAACTTCACAGTCACAAATTTAATTTTTCTTTGGTAGCATTAGGAACTAAAACTGAGTATTTCTTGTTGTTGCTTATTCCTGCATGACATTGGAGTAGCAGATGTTTTGTCCCATACTTTCATAAATCTTTTTTATTCAGTTATTTATTATAAAGGTTAATTGTGACTTTTAAAGGTGTTAGATGACCTTTTTTCTTTTTCAAGGTGTTAGATACACTTATTTAATTCAATGATAACTGTAAAAACTGAAACCCACTTACAGTCATCTTAAAAAGTCACGACTAACAGTCAAACAATAAGTTTAATGATAGCAAAATAATTATTTAACTGCACTCACTGTCGAACTTAAAAACACACGGGTTTGGCTTTGGAGCTCACTGACGCGAAGCAGACAACACAACTAGCGCTACGTCACGGGAGGGGCTGCGCGAGCCACAGCCCCCTCTCGCCTATTTCGCCCGGCATGTAGCTTTTCCAAGTGCGCATGCGTACAACTGAAAACGTCATGAAACGTCACGAAACTGGAGCTGCAGCTCCGCCATAGATAACTTATTATTATTTTTTTAATTTTTTTTTAAATAATACAAATTTTTTATTAATTTTATTTTAATAAAATGGCGATTAATGCCATAAAAGTTATTCTTAGTATACACTGATCAAACATAAATACTATATGTAAAGATTGTTTTGTATGACAACTTGGAATAGGAATGTCAAGTAAAAAAACTGGGGGTGCTGCAGCTCCGCAGCCCCCTCGCACGAGCCGCCCCTGGTTACTTGTTTTTTTTTGCTTATACATGGGTTGTTTAAAGTCGATCAAAACACAATAAATTTTTTTTGACAAACTGTAATCAACCGATATCATATATAAGGGACTATCTATTCTGGTGACACAAAACAACTGTTTGTTCCCACACTCTATTGACTTAATGTGGGATTCTGCTTTGCACATATCCTGTACACCAACTATGGCTTAGCTTGTAAATTAATTCCAGTTATTATATGCATGCAGTGTACATTTTTAACAGACTTTAGCCAAATTTTGTGATGTGAATGCTCTCTAAAACAAAAGCAGTTGTTTGTATTTTCCATCCACAGCACTTCGCATTCTATTATTTTTAAGCTAGCACTGTTGGGTCATTACTAACAAAATACACAAACTTGGCCGAAAACCTGGACAATATTTTTTTTGAAAAATTGAATCTTAACAAACTGATCACATAATGACATTTTTGTAAAAGCAAATATTTTTAAACAGAACCTTTTTTATATTCTGAAATTTATACAGGAAAGCAAATTCAATCCTAGTATCTGCCATGAAGAGTACATGTTCACAACCCAATGAAATCAATCACATAACAATCACCAAAGTTTGGAATTATATTTCGTTTAGCTCACATTTTTATTTTGAATTGTAACGTACAAAATAAAGCATGTAATGTTGCTCTCACCTCTGTGCTTGTGAATGCAGGATCTTTCTCAAGAAAGTCGGCCATATATTCAAGGAAAGGATTCAGCCTTTGTTTGGCTTTGATCACATCTCTGTACACTTTGCCCAGTTCCTTCAGTGTAGGATGTCTAAACATAAACAATCAGGTGTTAACAAAAGTTTCAGTTAGAAAAATTAAAACAGTTTCTTTAAAGCTATAAATGGCAAATTCTACAAGCAGTCAAATTTCATCCATATAGGACATAGTTAAAGGAATTTACTCGTTTTAGGGACCTATGGGGTAAATCGTGGGGGTACAGGTTTAAAGATAATAATCGACCTTTCAAAACAAAAACTGTCCAAAATTCATTAAATTCGGACATTGTTAAAAACTTCTTCTAGTTTGGGTTTCTGGTAGGGTAAATGTTGGAGCTACAGTGTAGAACACAATAATGAATGACTCAAAATAGCATACTCTTAAACTGAAAAAAAATGTAACCCATAACAATTTGGCAGCTACCTATTTCTTAGTGAACTGTCTGTTGATGCAGAAGCTGAGCTTGTGGATGGTGGTTCAGGTGGATTTGTCTCCATATCATTTTCTCCACCAGCAGCATCCCCACCTTCTGTAAATGGCAATGTTAGGACCAAATAATCAAGAACTAAACACAGATTGTGCTCAAACACGTAAATGTGGTATGCAAACAAGGTTTATGTATAATGTATCGGATGTAACAAATGTTGTGAGCGCTTTTTGTTGCCATTCTGGATAATTTGAACCATTAAAACCAGTTGCCATACATTGGTAATTATATAGTGCTTAAACACTTGAATGTGGTATGCAAACAAAGTTTATGTATTGATATGTATCAAATGTGGCAAATGTTACGAGCGATTTATGCTGCCATACTAAATAATATGAACCATTAAAACCAGCTGTCAAACAATAGCAATTATATACCGATGTACATGAGCAAACACAATCAGCACAGTTGTGTGCTACAAAAAGTTTATGTATTGATATGTATCAAATGTAACAAATGTTGTAGGCAATTTATGTTGCCATACGGGATAATTTGAACTATTAAAACCAGTTGCATTTGCAATTATACTGATGAGATGTACATGAGCAAACATATTCAGCACAGCTGCGTGCTACAACAAGTACTATTCTCCTTACAAAATGCCCAACAAGTATATACCTGTAGTTGCAGAATCTTGTACACTTTCACTGGCACACACAACTTCACTAGTTAAGGAACCATCTACAAACGCCACTGTGGCAGCAGAGGTTGAAGCTGCAGCTGCTGCTGAGCCAGTAGATAAATTTGGGTTGTTGGTCTGTGAATAGAAAATAAGTTTTAGGCATATCTTTAAGTGGTGTGTAACTTATGTAACTTACTTCTAATTTAGTTAAGGCTTCATTCAAATGAAAAAGCAAGTGTTGCACTCTATCAAACTGGCGTCGTGGAGCACTGAAAGCTAAAATCATTATTGTAGTTGGTATATGCCTGAATACAAAAAGTAAAGCACTTTGGTGATGATTTGGTCAAACTATTTTTGCCCTAAAATTATTATTTTTTTCAATTAACTAACGTTTTGCGTTTAATTAACAATCAAGGCGTTGTCATTTGGCAACACAACACTATTTCATACAACAATTACATCTGAAGAACTAATTATTTTGATCTAGTAGTTTTTGCCAACAAGGGCCTAAACAGTACTGTATGTAAGAGGTAAAACTTGTAGGTCACCATAAACAGCTTTCCAATACTGTGTTTGACAGAAGAACATGACATACGAAGCAGAACATATCAAATGTTACATATGTTAGGTCAATTTATACTTCTTTGTTCATGCTGGATAGTTGCTATTGTTGGGTTTGTCATGGCGTTAGATGTAGGTGGAGTTTGCTGGTTCACTGAGGTTGATCCAACCTCAATGTGAAAGTCGATGGCTTGATTGTTTGGCCCCATACCATCAGTTGACAACTGGTGCAGAAAATCCTTTTTTTAGTTGTAGTGATAATATTCATATAGTTTTAAGTCAATTCAAACAAAACCAAATACCATTTATATAGTGTAATTAGGTATGTCAGTGCTATTAACAGTTAAACAATATAGTAAAGCCCGGTTAATCTAGACCTGCTTGGACCCAATAACTTGTCCGAAATAGATAAAGGTCTGGTTTATCAAAGTTTGATTAGTTGAAGACCTACCGCACTACATACTATTTGTACCTAAAGTTTTGTCTTTTTAATAAACTGAATCCAGTTTAACCACTTCGGTTTACTGTATTTTATTTAACTGCCTATTTTTCCCAAAAAAATTAAACAAAGCTTATAAAGTGTGGTGATCATGCCAGTGCTATCAACAGTTAAACAACTTGATGAGTGTTTCAAATATACAAACTATTACAAACAATTTGTAAGCCCCAGATAATGCACATTGTTTCAAATCAATAATGTCTTAGTGCAGCTGGTGACACTTCAAGGCTATATTGGCTAATGTAGCTTACTTATCATTTATTGGCTTGATGAATTTTAAACAATTTGTTCCTTTTACAAAAAAAAATGCCATGTCATTCCATACTTCCTGTTGTTTTGAGCTCAAGAGTTTAACAGACTGATACTAAAAATACATACCACTGTTCCACTGATAACAGGAGGGGCTACATTTCCTCCAGATATCACACTTCCCAGACTTCCCAAAGCTTGCTGAAAAACCTGAGCCTGCAAAAAGGTTTACACCCTAAGTGATTTCACAGAAACAATTCCTCATTTTTTAATTAAATGTCATCAAAGTATCAAATGGAATTGTAATTTCTGGAGTGCAGTTAGTCAGAAAAAGACTTCCCTTTTCTTTAATTGAATTTTGTCTACCGACCATCATTTGCATAAATGCAACAGTATTTCAATTTTTATTTAAAGAATTCACTTATATTCTACATTTAAATGAAATTTAGATTTCTAAACATCGAGTTTGAGGCAAAATATACTTTACATATATATAAGTCTTTGTTATCATACACAAGCGGATTTTTTGATTTGAAATACAAACTATGTGCAGTAAACCTCAGTCAAAAAAACTTACCACACAACAAATCATTTGTACCTTAAGTTTATCAAAATCAGGCAAAAATCCAGATCACCGAATCTGGTTTAACTGAGGCTTACTGTATAAGCACTCTGAAAATTATTTACCAGTTGATTGGTTGGAAACATGTTGGCATTTTGTGCCTGTGAAGGCTGTGATGGTGCAGAAGTGTTTGTTGATGAGCTTGTTGAAGATGCCACTGATGAGGCTGATACCGGGAGCCTTTGCACCAAATGAAGAACTTTCCCATCATGATCTGACACAGTTACATAAAAACAGTATATAAATGAAAAAATGTGTGCTATAATATATTTTAAATGTTGACCCAGAAGTCTTTTGCTGCCTTACAACTTTTCACATTTCCTGTTGTTTACTGCACACTAAAAACATACAAACCATTGTTAGTTTATTTACCTTTATTTAATTTAAAGTCATCTGACAAAACCCTTCCTTGAAATATCAATCTTTGTCGGTCTGGTGGAACATTTACCTCCGACGAAATGGTTTGCTTAAATTCCCTTACTGATGTCTGCCAAAAAGGTAAAAACAAATAAATACTCATCACATGTACTATATCTCTGTTTCTGCATGCAAAAGCCAGAAATATAAAGTTTGACAGATAATAACACCTAAAAATGTTAAAAAAGGAATATACACAAACTACACATTAGACAATTGTTAAGTCAGTTTCGGACAAAAGTTAAGTTAAAAAAAACTAGAAACACATTTGTACAGTACCTGTTCAGCAACAGTAAAAGTTGAGGACCTTGAGTCCATGGTTTTCACTACAATCTTCATTTTTCTGTCCTACTCCAAACAACCATGTATATTCACAAATTTGTTTTTTACACTTTTTCAAACGTTTTAACACAAAAAAACTACAGTTTCAAACAGTAGATCGGACTTGAATAAACGTTGGTTAACAATAAATAATTATTTTTTGTTGTCGCAACAGTAATAAAGAGGAACAATCAGCAATTTAACAAACAGAACTGCAATACAATAAGGAACTAACAAGAATTACCCCCGGTTTAGGAGAATTGTGTTCAAATTTTTTTTGTAAAAGCGCCTCTGCTGACAGAAGTCGAAACAAACGCTTTTTGTTGGTAAAAAGCGGAATAAATGACGCACGGCAAACTTACGAGCTTTTCACACTTAATCTAGAGAGTTCGATATAATTTGACTGCAAATAAATGTGTGCATTCATGCGTTGCGATAGTCACGGGCTACTGAACACACACGTCATGGATATCATAAATCAAAACTCAAAAGTCAGCAAGTTGAAATTGAACGAAGAGTTAATGTTGTTATTTGCGCTGGCGATTAGTTAAAAATGTTTGTTAAACGCTGTCTATACCAAGCAAACATGGTCGCTTTTGCTCGAAAGTATTTGTTGCAGTTCTAGAGCTACTAGAAGTCTAGAACACTTCTTTTTTTATTCAGTGTAGCACATGGGTCACTCTTCAGTCTTCTATTCACTCTTGTAAGTAAATAGACATTTGACTTGTTGTTGCAGATAATACATGTCACAAAAATGGCGGAGGAAAACTTTCTAAGAAAATCTTTAAAGATTGCCCTTGTTGTTGCATTGTATTGGTAAGCAAACTGAGAAATTAATTTGCATGAAGTATTGGAAAATTAATATTGTTTTTGTGCAGGTTTACCTCTATTGCAATGGTTTTTTTCAACAAACGTCTACTTAACTCTGATGAGATTAAACTAAATGCTCCCATTTTTGTGACATTTTTCCAATGTTTTGTGGCAGTAATTCTATGTCAAACCATTGCATTTTTCGCAAAGTTCAAAAGAGGCAGTACTTTCCCAACTTTTAAGTAAGATATATTTTTAATTTGTTTGTATTTTTAGTACTAATTCTTTAAAATTAACATATTTAAGACTTATTTATTTAAGTATACATGTTTTGTACATTTTGTTTTTATGCATAGAAGTGTAGAACATGACATTTCGACAGCAACTTGTATCATTTTTGAATGAAATGAATGTATAAACCAAGCTGTCAAAACATCATGTTTATACAATTACAATACATTGGCTTGTTTGTTTCTTGCAGTAATCTTTAAAATCATGAACTGTATTCATCCATGCTTTTTCTTTGACACTTATGCATTGTATTTATGTTTTTTGACATGAAGGTTTGATCAAAAAGTTTCAAGGGAGGTTCTTCCTGTGTCAATTTGCTTTGTTTCCATGATAACATTTAACAACTTGAGCTTACGTGACCTCGGTGTGCCTTTCTACAATGTTGGTCGCTCCCTCACAACTTTATTCAATGTTATTTTGTCCTACTTTATTCTGAAAAAGACAACATCTCCACTTGCTCTTGTGTGCTGTGGAATTATTATGTTAGGTAAGTGCATTTTATGTTTTTGCTAACACTTACATATACCACTACTTTGTACTTTAACACATTAAACCAGCCAAAATGTCCACAATAGGTATGGTGTTAGTAATCTTTAGGCTGTTTTTGTAGTATTAGCAATACCATAAACCTTGGTTAATCCAGGTCAGTTTGGACCAAAAAATTTGCCCAAAGATCTGAATTAACCGATGTCGATTAGTTAAAGCCTTACCACATTACAAACCATTTGTACCTCAAGTTTTGTCTGAATTAGGTGCAAATCCAGATTAACCGAATTCGGTTTACTGAATATTATTGTAACATTGTCAAGCTTCAACATAGAGCATTTTTGACTTTTCTTGTGATGTGAAAGCTGACAACATACTTGTTGTATAAATTACGCCTTCCATTCAATTCTATTTAGGTTATATGCTTGGTATCAATATTGAAGGAGATCTGGTGAACTTATCATACATTGGTTGTGCCTATGGGGCTATTGCTAGTTTCTTTGTCAGTCTTAATGCCATATTCACATCAAGAGTACTGCCAGCAGTAGAAAATAACTTGTGGAAGTTAGGTGAGTCTATCGATATTTTGTATGGTACATTTTGTTTAAAATGTTGAGGAAAACAAATACATTGATACTATTACTATCAACTTTATCATATTTATGACGGTCCTAACATGTGAGTTGCAGGTACAGCCCACTTTAAATCATAATATTAGGTGACAGATTGTCAAAATATATGCATCAAATTTACCTTTTATATCTGAAGAGTTTAAAACTAGACCTAATGAAGTACTAGTTTATTTGACTATATTGGTTGCTTTGAATGATTAAATAAGTAAAGACAAATCGGGTTAATCACACAATCCGTTTAATTGCATAGAGATGTTTATCCTAAACCAGAGTTATTCGGCATAAATATTGTGCAGATCATCGCTTAATCTGATCAATGGCTTGTCAAATTTACAATGCAATTAACTGGATTTTTCTGTACTTGGAATGACTGTAAAGTTTATCCATTACTTTACAAAATCAATGTTACAAAAGTGTTCACATAAAGCTAAGTTCACACTAATTGTCATGTTTTATTTTTTTTTAGGATATTACAACAACTTAAACTCATGCGTACTATTACTACCAGCCCTGCTGTTATCCAATGATCTGTATACTGTGTACAAGTTCCCAGATCTGGCTAATCTATACTTGTGGGGTGCATTTATTCTAGTTGGCATATTTGGCTTTATGACTGGTTTCGTTTCAACATGGCAGATACAGGTTTGAAGAATTTTATATGCATACAAACTTAAAATAAAAAAGTGATACACAAAATATTTTAGACTGGTTTGCTTTTTTTGTGATCCAGATTTTTTATTGACCAGTCAAAAATGATATAAGAACTGGATTCAAAACAAATGTTATAAAATCTCCACTTATTCTACATTAAAAATCCATGGTTATGATATTCACATTTCTTTTAACTTTAGGTGACTACACCCCTCACACATAATATTAGTGGAACTGCCAAGGCCTGTGCACAAACCATTTTAGCTGTTGGTTACTACCACACTCCTAAGACAGCTTTATGGTGGCTAAGCAACATGATGGTGTTGGCAGGCTCTTTCTTTTACACTGTAGTGAGAAGAAATCAGATGAAGCATGATCATGATGAAAAAGTAAAGGATACTTGAGATTAATTGTGTTACTGTGCTCGTATTGAGTGGCCAAGTACTTGCAATTTTTTTGTAACATTGTCTTTACCTATTAGTTGCCATTTTCATTGGGTTACTGCAGCACACATTGCCATTTCAGTATTGGTATACCTCAGCATATTGACCTTTATGTTTTATAGACAGTGAATACACATATTACCACACCATATGTTTACTCATTGTCTTGCCTACAATGTCACTGAAATACAAATGCTATTTTTTATGCTTATGTACTTGTCTAATTTATGAAAATACAAATGATTGATCAAAGTGTACTTTGTGTGCAGGTACAATTTGAAAGGGAAAAACAAAAAAGTGGATTACGGCTAAATGTTTGATGCTGTCCAACTTTCTGAGATTGAACATTATCAGCACTTCATGATACAGGGTCCTCAGTGCGCAGTGCCATTACATCAATAAGATCTGCTTAACAAACAGCATCTACAGAATGCAAATGGCTGCTATGTTAGGTTTCAAGTTTTGAAATGCTGTCTATTTATGTAACTGCTGCATACTGTGGTGTCTCATAAAAAAAGTATTTTTGATCATGAAATGACAATGGTTGTTTATATTTCATTTTGTTGTTTGTCATTTAGCCAACATTTCAATTGGTACTAAGACAAAAATTTCACAGTTCTGTGCAATTTCTTCATTTTCTATGTGAAAATCTTATGAATACTAAAATACTTGCTTTTATTCTTCATTCTTGCTTCTTCAGCAGTGTGTCATTGAAAGATTTAAACTTTCTTCATTTTTGTGGTTTTCTTCAGTTGTATGACAAAATAGTAATTTCTGTTTGCCTAAAGACCCATTTTTTGTTTTTATTTGTGAATTTAGTACCATGTTACTATTCATAATGCTTAAAAGTTGTATCAGTGCATCATTGTGTGTAACCAAGTTTTTCTTTTTAATTTTTTGCACCATATTCTTTCAATGTCATTTTGTTCACAGTACGATGTGCAAAGCTATTTTAATTTGCTGTTGTCTTGCAGGGAATTGGTAATTTAAATCGCCGAAAGTGGCATGCCGCTTATAATTAAGTAGTAGTGCCAAAGTTAGACCGTGTGAGGTAAGTACATAGGTTGTGACTGAAAATAAAGTCTAGTTTAAAGTAAAATCAAGTCTACAGTAGCAGTTTTCTAGCGATTACTGTTCTCTACATCAATATAAACCCAAGCCCCCAACAGAATCAACCGTTGTACACACTCCAGGTTGTGACTATACACATTTTTACAACATTTGGTTTGGTTTAAACAAAAAATCCATGATTTAACGTTATTTCTACATACCGATGGGCAGTGTTTTTTTAAGGTGTTTTGTGGGACCGAAACGGTCCCACAAATTTCTCCCGCGGTTTCCCAAAATTTGCCAGTAGCCTAATAAATAATTCGTTTAAGCAAACATGGCTATTTTTTGGTATTTAAATGAAACACTTGCGGTCTCTTAAAACTACTTAGCGGTCACCCAAACCTTAAAAGACCCTGCCGATGGGTGTCTTCAAAACATTATCAGTTGATATCACAAAGAAAAACTTATTCGTAAAGGCCCGCGTGATTTGGAATATATCCGTCAGAAAGTTTATTAGAGTCGTCTGCACAATGTAGGCCAATAATATATTGTGCTTCTTGTCTCTCTCTTTCCTGAAGCTTCAATATATGCCTGTCAATCAGTAGTCGTTTACAACTCTGGTGTGTGTACCCTAATAGCAGTGGTTGGGAAGATCATGAAGGCTATTTAACGATTCGTCTTCAGTTTTTTTTATGTGATGCATAAAGATTAAATTTAAATTAAGAAATGGCGCACTTAGGTAAAAGGTCGCACATTTTGTTACCCCAAAAAGAATTCAGAATTGCACATTCTTAATTAAAAAAAATCAACATAGGCTAATGGGAAACATGAAGTCGATATGTTATTGAGGGAAGTCTCAAATTTCAGCCTAAACCTATGGTACGGTGACAAACGTAAAATTTTAGCTGCCAACGGTTTTAAAAACAACAACAGTATAAACTACATTGGCGGTATTGTAAGACTCAGTGTTAAACATTCGAAAGTCAATATGTTTTCCAAGGTTATGTTAAGTGGAGTACTTTCCATGATATTGATTAGTTATTACTGTGTCCCTGTTATCAACTCCCTTGATCAGCCTGGAGAGGACTGGATTTACTGTAAGTATATGATGACGTCAAATACGAAGTCTTCTTTGAATCGCAATAAACGTTTTTCGTAGATGCAGTTTTTTTTATTAAAGTTATGTTTTAACTCAGCAAACAGATCATGTGGGATACGAGAATGTTACAACAGAGCTTGCTCTCCAAGTTCCTGGGTGTGTTACTGCATGGCCAGATTTGTGTGGAAAACAGTGTGGACGCCTTGTCTCAAAAAGTAATGTTTTACTCTGCGTCACAAGGAAATAAAAACATATAACAAACACACGATACTTAAATACACATTTACAATAGTTTGCAGTTATATAAAGAGGCTGTATACGGGCGCTTGTCCGGTAATCAAAGTTTTCATGTTTTTGTTTTCAAACTAGGCATACTTTTAAGGTGTTTATAAATAGTCGAAAAGATTTGCAGCCTTTTATTATCACTTTTTAAAATAATCTCATAAAAACCTTGGCAAATTGGTTTTGCGATAGGCCTAAACCGGATCCGTTAGTGGTGTGCAAAAAGTTACTTTAACTCGTAGTCGCTAAACACTAAAAGTCCAAAACCACATGTGCACATAGGTTTACACCAGAAAGGTCTTTTGTTTTTTCGCAGGGGCCCTTTTGGCCATGTTTTTTTATACAATTGTGCACACAATTAAGCTTTGAAATGAAAAAGGTCGCACTCTTTGTCAGTCCAAAACACCGACGAAGTCCCCATGATGATTTATAACATTTTACACGATGAAAAACATGAAGTCGATATGATACTAAGGATCTCAAATTTCAGCCTAAACCGCTGATACGGTAATAAAAGTAAAATTATAGCTGACGACGACTTTAAAAGACAACAACAATATAAACTGCATTGGCGATGTACGGCTTTTCATTCTGAGTTGGTTGTTATAAACGATCAGAGAATTGTAAAATTCAGTGTTAAAGATTCGTCAGTAAATATGTTTTCCAAGGTTATGTTAAGTGGAATATTTTCCATGATATTGATGAGTTATTACTGTGTCCCGGTTATCAACTCACTTGACCAGCCTGGAGAGGACTGGGTTTGGTGTAAGTATGGTGACGTAATGGTGATTTTACAATGAATAGCAAAATAGGCCAACTAATATATGCTTCAAACAGAGATTAATTAATTTTGCTCCCAAAAAAAGTTTTGCAAGCCGATTGTTTACCAGAGCTGTACCTCTTGTTTCAGCAAGCAAGTCATGCGGGATACGTGAATGTTACAACAGAGCATGTTCTCCAGACACTTGGGTTTGTTACTGCATGGCCAGGATTTTGTGGAAAACAGAATGGGTGCCTTGTCTCAAAATGTCGACCGCACAGTAAACAAGGAAATCTGAAATAAAATTGACAAAAACGTTATACTTATTTTACACTTCTCAAGATACATCAGGGGCCGACAAGCCTTGGTACGCGAGTTTTTTTATGGCACTTCAAGTGATTTTTGGATATTTAGTAACAGTTTGGCACCCGATTTTTTTAAAGATTGCTGAACCACAAAACGAGTACAGTTTAGGAATATTGTCAAGTCTGTTTAAAAAGCAACAATAATAATAATCAGTGCAAGATTAGGTATCAAATCGTATGGCTTTTGGATATTTCATGCACAGTTATTAATGTAATAGATATGTGTATATTTTCTTCTGCGTTTATTACGGTGAAAAAATACCTAACTGACAACGATTAACCCTCAACTGGTAAGAGTTTGAGTCCACTAGCGTATTTAGGGGGGGGGACAAGGTGCCATGGCCCCCCCTCAAGAAATTTTGACCGGCTGTTTTAGTATTAAATCTTGTAATTTCAGACAAAACTGTGAATAGCAATGTGCGCTATTTTGTTTAATGTGCGTAACGCATTGATGCTCGTCACGCATCTCAATAAACAATGCATGCCAATCCAGGCCACTTGGCGTCCAACTGCGCGTATGACATTACAATGGATTTTTATAATAACTTTGTTACGTCACACTCATACAAGTGAAGATAATTCACAATATGATTAAGAGGCAACCACTGTTAGAAACAACTGTGTCGAGTGTTGAAAAGTGTTACATGAACACGATCGAATCGTTACTATAACGTTCGTTACTTACAGCAAGAGTAAGGGCTTCACAGGGCCTTAGGCTAACCAGCATTTAGTTGATATTGCGAGTTTAATAGGCACAACAGGTGCTAACAGAGAGGTCTACACAGTCTACGGCAAGGTGGCGCAATATATTTTATGCTGTTGCCTGGACCGCGTCAAAAAATGTCGGAAAAACTGTAGATCGTCACACAAAAGCATTGCAATGAACAAGGTTGTTTGGCCACTCGCGCGACAATTCGGCAGTCACAACGCCGCAAAAAAGGTTACACTTTTTCATGCTTCAACGGAACAGCAGAATTGCTCAAGGCGCAAAAGCTGCACAACTTGACCCAATACCAGAGCAAATCATGTGTGACGCCGCAGGGTGAGAAGTGTGCAAGTTCAGTGAGTGCACTTGTCCATAGTTGCAGAACGTTGCAGAAACAGGCTTTGGCATGTATGTAGCGTTTGAGCTTTCGTCAAATCGGAAGAAAATTTGGAACATTTTTGCTTTTAAACAAACGTGCTGGCGATACAGCTACAAAACGTGACTCAAAACTGCACATAATTTTAGTTAGTGCCTCCTTGTTTATGACGTCAAACACACAATTGTATGCCAGTGAATGTTGGGCCATTGTTGTGTGCAAATGTGTTGTAATAAATGGGTGCATCTAAAAATATACAGAATCGCTTGGATCACTTGGATCGCTTGGTGCATTATTAACACAGCTTGGCGCACCTTTATAACACTTGGTTCACGTTTATATCGCTTGGTTCACATTTATATCGCTTGGTTCAACCTTTTATCACTTGGTTTACCCTTATTATATCGCTTGGTACACCTTTATGCCACTTGCCGTATCTTTATATCGCCAGGTAAAGGTGCGCGTAGCATTATACAGGTGCACCAAGCAAAACAAAGTTGCACCTAGCTATATAAAGTTGCACCGGCCAAAATAAAGGTGCACCGAGCTTGGAATAAACGTGCACCAAGCGACATAGAGGTACATCAAGCGATAGTAGGGTGAACCAAGCGATATAAATGTGCACCATGCTATATTAAGATGCACCAAGTAATATCAAGGTGCACCAAAGGATATAAAGGTGCACCAAAGGATATAAAGGTGCACCAAAGGATATAAAGGTGCACCAAGTGATAAAAAGGTGCACCAAGCGATCCAAGTGATCCAAGCGATCCTGTATATTTTAGATGCACCGGTAATAAATGGTTAAACTTGACAAAACATTTTTTAAGCGTTGTTAAGCCAATGATAAACGTTATCAACGTGTTGAAATTGCAAACTAAACATTATTTCAAACATCTTTTTTCTGATTTTGACGAACGTTGCATTCTATGGAAAGTTTGTTTGGCTCTGAAGTTGAGTTCTTGTAGTTGCACGCGTTGGTGCCGTCACATAACGTGACGTCAAATTTAGTGTCCGCCACCTTGCATTTTTGTAAAGCTCAGCGCCTGTGGATGCAGCTATAGCAAGAAAAACAAGCACAATATTTTAGCGGTCTATAATGCTTTACATAATTTTACATAATTACACTTACGACCCTTATCTGATTTTCCGAACATGCCTTTTTATAGCATTACAATAGCTATGCATTTTTACGTTAAATATCACTTTATTTTAAGTCACTGACTCTGCAGTACTTTGTTCCATACATTTGGTTGTGAAGCAAAAAAACAACAACATAGGCTATAGCTTCCCGAATTACATAAACTGTTAACGGTGGCGTGATCCTTTGGTCCTGTTTTATAGGCACATTATAGGCTATACTGTTTTAAATAAAAGTGCAAGTGTCAGTATTCAAACATTTAGGCTTGTTTCGTGGTGTCGTATTAAAAGCCATTTACAACAGCACGAGGAAACCCTTGACTGAAAACCTCAATATTATCGGTAGAGCTACTAACACCATACGTTTCTCCTGATCCAAAAGTGCTTAATTTTCGATAGGTGGCGTAAAGAGCTGAATTATTTATTTAGCGGCTATAAATGGGTTGGGCTGGGAAATATTTACATAAAATTTTTACATTAGTAACTAATTTTTTGGGTTAGTTTTATTGAATTTTAAGTGCTAACACCTTACCCCAACCCTAATAGCCCTAACCGTTAGCATTTTTTGAGATATACCGTTTTAAATGAAAAAAGTGCTCTTTGCGCCACCTGTCGAAAATTAAGCACTTTTGGATCAGGAGAAACGTATGGTGTTAGTAGCTCTACCAATATTATCATAGTACGACAGGCCTATTAAAGGCGTTGTCCTGAATTAGCTGCACCAAGCATTCGCCATATGAATGCAGTGGGAATCAAACCCATGGTAGGAGTATTTCCGGGGCTCTTCTAGTGTAGCTCAACACAGGCTCAGTAGAGAATCCACCGAAAGTTAAATCACAAACACCGTTGCCTGCTTCGTATGCTGTACATGTTGGTTTCGCAGTAAGAGGTCTCCAGATCGACCAGGAATCAGTCAAAAACATAAATTATTTACAGGTTTCAATCGATGTTATATTGCAACTGATTTAAAAGCAATCGATATGGAAGAGCTTATATCTAAAATGCCCGAGGAATGCGGACGCTACCTTCCCGAAATTTTCTCGTTCTTTGAAGCAGCACCTAACGGTGAAATGTTTACATGGAAAGATCATCTATTTGGCGCAACTTTTCCTGCCAAAACTGTTGAATATGTGCATAATAATTGGCGCCCGCGGGATGGAGACGTACTTGTGGCTTCACATATGAAGACAGGTAAATGCAAACCAGTCTATATTTTCTAAGAATGGAAAATATTTTCCTAGTGAGGAAATAAAAGAATATTTTACTTTCTTAGTTATTTAATTACAACGGTGACCGTCCATAACCAGCATGTCTGTTGAAGGGTCCAATACTGTTCAGTTTAAACAGTCAAACTATATTTGCAGCTTCTAAGGGAGTTCGATGCCCAAATAATAATCCTTGAAAAAGTTTCTTTTTAATTTTTTTTATTACTTTTAACAACACTTTCACAGTTTAAACATTTATAGAGTTTGTTTGTTCTTTACCCTCAAGTATTTTTTTCAAAAAGCAAGGATTTTGCACACTTTAATTTAATTAGGCACATCGTGGGTTCGAGAAATGGTACGGATGATTTTGTATGGCGACAACGAGGAACTTGACCGTTTGACAAGGGCTGCTACAACACCATTAACATACATAGAAGGTGGTCCGGGTAAGAATACGGCCTTGTTAACATTTCAAAAATCTACATTTTACCTGATGCCCTTATGTGCTTAGTCTGCAGTTTAAGGATGATGGATTGTTTGCCATGGAAAAGAAGAATTTTTGTATCTCATCTTCCCAGTGATATCTTGCAAATTGACGAATATCTGAAGAAGGATATTAAGGTGAAAAGGCAGAATCCCTGCCAAATTTGTGTACGTATTACAGGCAGTGGTGGGATTCAGCCGGTTCGCACCGGTTCTGTAGACCCGTCTCAAGAAATTTTATGAGATCAGAGAACCGGCTAGCATTACTGGTTACTGTCAATGGACTTTTTGTAACAGAACCGGCTGCAAAATATGACTTTTGTGATAGAACCGACGGATAAAAAATTTGAATCCCACCACTGGTTACAGACTGTTGACATGTGTAGGCAGGTTTTTTAAGGTTTGGTTTGGGTGACCGCTAAGTAGTTTTAAGAGACCGCAAGTGTTTCATTTAAATACCAAAAAATAGCCATATTTGCTTATTTGGGAAACCGCTGGAGAAATTTGGGGGACCGTTTCGGACTGTGTGTAGGTAATATGCCCCATGCGCAATCCCAAGGACCAAGCCGTTTCATGTTATCACTTTTTCAACAATCTTCCTTATAGAAGAGCAAATGGGTATAAAGATGTTATCGCCAAAGATTGGAACACTTGGTTTGAAAACCACATAGCAGGTAAAAGTGGCGATATTGCTGTTGCTTCGAGCTGATTTTCGTAAATTGCCAGATGCTTTATTCACTTTACGACTAAATGTTACATATAAACACACGTAACACATTTTGTAGTTAGTGATTGCGTGTTTTGGAATGGGTATTATCATAGCAACAATAAAAACATTTTATTGTATCACTAGGCAAGATACCCACTAGCTGCAAAGTTGGCGAATTCTACCCGAGTCATATCCTGTCTTGGCTACCGTACAAAAATCATCCCAAATTTCTTTTTCTCAAATATGAAGACATGAAAAAGGTTATTTGGTTGCATATAATTGTTCAATTTGTGTGAAACATACCAACACAAAATTCTGCTTCAAAATGTAGAACCCACTCGAGACGGTGTCAAAAATTGCCACATTCATCGGAAAACCGTTGAGTGACGCCCAGGCAGCAAAAATAGCACAAGAAACTACAATTGATCGAATGAAACAAAGACTTGACGAAGGAAATTTGGCTGAAAGCGAAATCCTCAAAGAACTAGGCATGTATCGAAAAGGTTGGTCAAGTTCAGTACTGTTGCTGATATTTCAGTTTTATTACCTGAAAGGTCGAAATGGCCGTAATAAAAGCCATGTTTCTGCAGATAACTTCATTTCATATTCTTAACAAGACAAAATTACGTCATTTGTTTTGTTTTCTGTTAATCTTAATGACGCAAAATAAAAAAAATACCTCAAACGCAGTTGAAAACCTTCTAGGTCAAGTTGGAGGATGGAAAGAATACTTTACTGAGGATCAGTCGAAACGCATGGACGAAATATTTCGTAAAAAGCTCGAAGGCACTGGACTCACATTTGATTATGAATGATATCTTGTTACCTATTAAATAATCCGTTTTGAGGGTAGCCTAGACGCTTTGGTATTTGAGTTGTTAAAAAAATTAAATTCATTTATTTTGAATTTCATGTGAGATTATGAAGTGATCCGCCAATTACCAATGTATCTTTTGTTGCACCTTTTGCTGACAATGACCAGGTAACAAAGTAAGACCATTTTTTCATATTAAATAATCTGTAGATGTTGCCATCAAATTTATCTCTATTAACTATATGAAAGTAGTTGGTTGCACCTAAAAGTGTTACGCCTTTTTTCGGTTCTGCTGCAATAACGGGCTGTCAGTACCCAAAATAAAACTTGTATTTTAAAATATATAAAAGTAAAACGATAAAAGCAGCGGAGGCACACAGTCGCGACAGAACCACCGCTCAACAACAACTCCAACTGCGGCCTTCTCAGCCGCGTGGGGCCACGTCCCCTCGGCAATTCGTTATAGCGAACACGACATAGAAATGTTATGACGTCATAAATAGGTGAGAAAATAAAAACGTAACAAAAGTATATGAAATGTAATAAATATGTTAACAATAACCCTAAAAGATTGAGCAGCAATGTTGCTTCACGCTCAATTTTTTGTTGCATGATTGTAATTCTAAACCGGGCTCGAAAATCGTTTTCCAGAGGGCCTATAGTGCAGTGACTCACACTTACTAATAATACGTGTAAACCCCACCACCTACTTTTAGTCAAAATTACTACCTATAGGCATTCCTGAATAAATTATAGGCTCCCACAATTTGACGTATCTTTTTGTCCTTCGTTGTTCAAATAATAATGTTGCGCTGATTGGGTTAATCAAAATTATTAGACATCAAAATTGGCAAGCTGGGGAACACGGGTTTTGAGAGTAACTTCTATAGAAGGCCACAAACTTTAAAAGCTTAGGAACTACTGGTCTAGTTTCTGTGATAGCATAAATATATTATAGTGCAAAACTTGCTTATTTAAAAAAAAAATGAAAAAATGCTTAATTTTTTCATGCTGCAACGAAACAGCGAAATTGTACAGGGCAGAAAAATATACATTTTCACCCAATACCGCAACAAACCAAGTGTGACATATCAGGATGAGTTTGCAAGTTTAGCGAGTGCATGTACGTTAACTGGTTAGCTGCAGGGAGTTTTATGGACAGGATTTAGCATGTATTTCATATTGTAGTGTTGCAGGATTTAAATCAGAGTTTTGGTGTGATGTTAAACAGCTGCATTTTCCCCAAAATCTACCCATATTGTTTTTAATGCAGGGTCAGTTAAATGCTGCGGTTTGTTCAGCGTTGCTTAAACATGTTGTTATAAATGACACCAAATTGGCTGAAGTCTGTACAGTAGCTAAATATTGCTTTCTGTGTATACAACAATTGTTTTTGGGGTGTTTTTGCAACGGTTTTGCAACTTTTGCAATGCATTGTTATTGCAACTTTTGCAACGAATGTTTTTGCAGCCATTTATACGCAGCAAAAGCAAGAAAATCGGACACTATGTTCAAATGACTTAAACCCGTCAAAGGGGTTTACAAACTAAAAATTGGTAGAAAAGGAAGCTTCGAACTCAAACTGAAAAGAATCATTTTTCGATAATTATACAGTTACACATAGGATCATTGCCATTCTTCTGGCCATGCCTTTTTACATCATTGCAGTTTAACGATAAACGCTTCAAAATTGGGAGTTATTAAATAAGTAAACTCGTTGATTTTTAGACGTATGTGAGATTATGACTTTACCTGCCAATTAGCTGTGTACCTTTTGTTTCACTTCTTGCTAACAGTTACTAGATAGCAATTGCCATGGACGAGCTTTTGTCTAAAATGCCCGAGGAATGCCGAAACGACCTTCCCAAAATCTACTCGTTCTTTAAAGCAAAACATGAAGGTGAAATTTCTACATGGAGAGATCATCTTTTCGCCGCAACTTTTCCTGCCAAAACTGTTGAATATGTGCATAATAATTGGCGCCCGCGTGATGGAGACGTTCTTGTGGCTTCACATATGAAAACCGGTAAGGAAATTGCATAGCGCGCCTGACCCATTGACAGTCATTAAAAACCTTGGTTCGTCCTCAGGAGCGTCCTGGATTTAATCCCGTGAAGAAAAGAACTTCAAATCAGTTTATATTTGCAGCTTCTAACCCAGTGGTTCTCAACTCGTTTAGACCAAGGCCCACCTGCCCAAACAAAAAGATGCCATAACCTATTTCTTTTTCGAGTTTTGTGTAAAGTAAGCTAACACAAAATGCATTTAGACCCGAAATATTCTTCAAAACCGAGTTTTGACAAGTGATATAAATTATTGACAGCTAACATTTTGATCATCTTTTAATCTGTAATATTAAACTTTCTCCAGTTTATGAACACACAGCTCACAGTAAACGTCTTGTAGACCACACAAAATGTTATCAAGGAGCGCAAGTGGTTCCTGGGACACAAGTTATAAACCACTGATCTAACGCGATTTGGTGTAAAAAAATTAGATATGTTTTTAAATTCGTGAAAAAATATGTTTTTATCATTTTTAGGACACTTTTACCGTTTGATAAGTCATGTTTGGCCCCGGAGCATTTGTTTCTTCAAACTCAAATGGATTTTTAAGATATATTTTAATTTAGGAACTTCGTGGGTTCGAGAAATGGTACGGATGATTTTGTACGGCGATAACGAGGAGCTTGACCGTTTAACAAGGACTGCTACAACCCCATTAACATACATAGAAGGCGGCCCAGGTAACAAATACAGCCTTAAGGATTATTGAGATGATATAAATTCACAACTTACCTCACGGCCTTTTGCATTCAGTTTCTAGTCTAAAAGTGATGGATTATTTGCCATGGAAAAGGCGAATTGTTGTTTCTCACCTTTCTAGCGATATCTTGAAAATTGACGAATATCTGAAAAAGGATATTAAGGTAAAAAGGAACATGAACCGAGCCAAGAGCACACACATCATGACAATAATACTAACTATTTTACATAACTTATAGGTGGCGACGTATTGTACATTTTACAACCGATGATGTGTTTAGGTAATATGCCCAATGCGCAACCCAAAGGACCAAGCTGTTTCTAGTTTTCACTTTTTCAACAATCTTCCTTGTAAAACAGCAAATGGGTACAAGGATGTTATCTCCGAAGATTGGAACGTTTGGTTTGAAAACCACATTGCAGGTAAAGGAGGCGACACTGACTGTGCTAAGAAAAGGGACGTTTAAGCTAGTCCTATCATAGCAAAAACATAAATATTTTATTGTATCACAAGGCAAGATACCCACTAGCTGCAAGGTTGGCGAATTCTACCCAAGTCATATCCTGTCTTGGCTACCGTACAAAAATCATCCTAAATTTCTATTTCTTAAATATGAAGACATGAAAAAGGTTGGTTGGTTTCGTGGTTGTGCAAATTTTGTAAAAAGTTCCAACCCAACATTTTGCCTCAATTTGTAGAACTCATTCGAGACGGTGTCAAAAATTGCCACATTTATCGGAAAACCGCTTAGTGACGTCGAGGCAGCAAAAATAGCTCAAGAAACAACAATTGAGCGAATGAAACAAAGAATTGACGAGGGAAATCTGGCAGAAAGCGAAATGCTCAAAATAGTAGGCATGTATCGAAAAGGTGAGTCAATTTCCGGTACTGGTAAATTGGGGGGAAAAGCATGTTCCTCATTTTAGCAATGGTCTGATCACAGTTCTCCTAATACAGTGGAACTTTTTAAGCAAGCGGCGCATTAAAGAATTAAAATTTTCTTCCGCGGCACACCTGGCAGGTAAATACAACAAATATTGTTTAAATAATGTCAATTTTCACCTTAGTTTTTTTGTGGGCAGGGATGCTTTTCATTACTAATAACAAAAATATGAGTTTTAAAGCCTTTTTATGCACACCAGTATTCCGTCATGAGGTCCTAAAACACTAGAGAGAGAAGGCTTGCTATTTAAACAAGGGAATCTTTCGCGGCACTTGAAAATCTCTAACGGCACATAGTTTGAGAATCACTGTCCTAATATGTTGTTTTATTACCTGAGTCTCCAATGTTGGGCTTTAAAAAATAGTGTTTGATAGAGTTGCTGCACAGAACTTTGGTTCATAATCTTAACAAGACAAATTGATGCGACAAAACACAAAAATACCCCAAAAGTTCAAAACTTTACTATAGGTCAAGTAGGAGGATGGAAAGAATACTTCACTGAGGAGCAGTCCAAACGAATGGACGCTATTTTTAGCGACAAGCTTAAAGGCACCGGACTTACATTTGATTATGAATAATAACTTGTTTTCTGTTACATTTAAGTCAGTTTAAAGGCTGACGCTTCGGAATTTGATGCATGATGTTACAGTTTAAAATAGATTAAGAAAGCTTGTACTTACCTTCAGTACCAGGACTGTGTATAAATGCAGAAGAAACATTCACATGCAGCAGATTTTTAATAAAATATTATTTTACATATTTTACAATAAAGCTAACAGAGACATACGTACCTCTACAATAGAGCTAGTTCACAAACATCTATGAATAAATCAAAATCACCTGTCTTTATGACTTTGGTCACTAGTGCTTTTGTCTGCTGTCTTCATGACTTAAATGGGTATTGTTATGTCAGTACATGAAAATGGCGCCAAATAAAAGATAAATTTTTAAACTTAAGTGGGGTTGTAGCTATATCTTTGTAAAAAGCTTAAAAATTAAACGTTTGATTTATTTTTAATTAACCTACACACTTGAAACACAATTCAAAATTGGAAATTTAATCGAATACAAACATTACCATCAAGTAATGATGCTAAACATAACGTGCTTTTGGCAAACATATGTAAAATGTTTAAAAATAAAAAGGTTCAATTTGTGTTCACGGTGACATATGTCAAATTGAAAATGCACTTGCCAATTTGCCAATTGTCGTGTACATGCTTTGCTGTGTTGTGTAACAATGGAAACAATACAGGTAGAGCTACTAACACAGGAACCCACACAAGCAGTTATGAAAACGCCTATGCTCTGTTGCGCCACTTATTGGAAATACTCAAACCCATGGCGTCAGCTCTAGTAGCTGTGTTAGTAGCTCTACCAATAATACAAGGTATATCGTTGTTTATATGCTCAACATACCTTTGTTGTCGCAAATACAAACTATCTTGCTAATGCTGTGTGTGCAAAAGTCCACAACATTAACCCAACGAATGATGTGGTCATATCAATGCGTAACTTCCGAAAAGGGATTACAATACAAACAAACATTAGGCGACTCATCGCATATACAGGCTATCCACTACAGCTTCTGAAGTAAATAAGGTTTATACATACATCCTGTAAATGAGTGTGTAAGGTGACACAACATGATAATGGAAAAAGCGCATAGTGCCAGCACACTCTGTTTGATATCGCCTACGTTATATTATAACTGTGGGCAGTAACGCACAGAACAGTTTGTTATTCCTGACTGGCTTGTATTATGAAGAAGATGGAAATGTATGCAGTGTTGATAATAATTGTAGGAAGTTTGCAAAGTATGTAAATTATAGCCAAAAATTGCTCATCCAGCAGTTTTATTATACATTATGCCTAGCAGCAATGACCTATTGTATGTAAATTATGTTGTTTCGCGTTGTGAATAGGTTACGCTCTTTATGATGGCTATGTGTAGCCTACCTACTGTCAGCCTTTGATGTGCCGATTATAACATAGTTTGTAAGTTACTTACCTTTATTTGCACCTCATTATCAAAAACTTCTGTTAAAAATCTGTTGGTAATGGTTCTTTTTGCAGTGAAAAGTGAATTACAAATTACAGATTTTCTTTGAGGTGTTGCCATAAAATAAATTATAATGAATTTTAATTGTGCTCATGTACAATAAATGTACATCCCGTTATTACTCCTGTTGGGACCACAGATTTAGTGTATTACTACTGTGAACATGGGCGCCGGCGGAAAATTTTGCAAGAGGGGGCAAATTTTGGCTCATACTTTGCCGCATCAACAATTTTTTACATATGAAGGCATAAATCGTATACCTCACAAATGTGTTGCCGAAAAGTATAAGCACTAAACGATGTCACAAATCCCCGCGCTGCCACTTCAATTAGGTTTGCTGCAAAATATGTTAAATTGAGGTACACTGAAATTCCAAGGGGGGTCAAGTGCCCCCTCTTGCCCCTACGTGCCGGCGCCCATGAGTATGAACATTTTTGGACAGGGGTGTACAAATTTTTGAGCAAGCGGTATAACAGTGTGTACCATTTTCAAAAAGCTTGTCAAGCATTGCCTTAAATCTTCTTGTAATGTCATGCTATCTTACAGTAACCCATATATTGTTTGCCCTACTTTTTCCCGAAAAATGCTACGCCGAAGTTTTTGGGCAACTTAAAGGGATTTTCTTGCGAATTACCAACGTTTTTTTATTTGTTTTAGGTTTAGAAGCCCTGGAATGCAAATCTTGCAGCGCTACAAACTATCGTGGCGAACCGGGCTTTCGCAATCCTTGCTTTGACGACGCAAGTTCGGCTCCTGATATGACGTGTCCGACTAGTGCTTTCTTCACGTATTACTGTCGAACCAGGTTTGATCTGGAAGAAGGTAAGGATATTTCTATTTCTTTTAGAAATTTTAAAATCTTACTACCAAATGTTTTGCATGGTCAAATTAAATATGTTAATCCGATTGGAATCTTAATGTGCAGTGTACATACAATTGTACCTCCGTTGATTTTTGTATTACAATTAATGAAAGCTCTACACAAGCAAGCCAAACTCACAATTCACAAGCAAGCCAAATTCATAAGTCACATTTTCAAATTTACCATTGTTAAATTGTTTAACAAAAATTGTTCCAAAAATGTTAACTTCAACTTGTGGTGGGTAAGGATGCTTTTATTACCAAAAACAAAACTATGAGCTTTGAAACTTTGTTATGCGCACCAGTATTTCGTCGTGAAGTTCTAAATCACCAGGGAATGTTTTTACTTTAAAATAGGAAATATTTTGCGGCACACAGTTGGAGAATCACTGGGTTTAAAATTACGCTTGAACTTTGTTAACAGACTCCATTTTCACCAGGTTTGGTCACCAGGGTGGACAGAGGATGTATTGCTACATCGTTTGATCACGATCAGTCCACTGATGATGTACTAACTCAAACTCAATGTATAAGTTATTTAGCTGCAAAGTTGGAAGTAACCTGCTTCGATGGGTGTACTACTTCATACTGCAACAATGTTAACACAAGTAAGCATGAAATAATATAAAGTATGTAAGCCCAGTTTGTCCCACCATGACAATGTGTATTGACCAGAGCTGGGCAACCAGAAAACAAAATTTTATATTTATTTTTGAATCTGCTGTCATGTTTTGAAGCGACTGTAGCCATAGTGTCACAAAACAAAGCAACCTCCAGTGCATTTACCCACAAAATTTACCCACAAAGAGTCAAAATATTTTGAACCAAGTTATTTTAGTATTTTGCCGCCAAAACACTATAACTACTTGCCTTATGTATTGCTACATCGTAGGATCTCCATGCTATTGGTTGCAAATAAAATAGGTGTTAAGTTTATGTAATAACTTTTCCAGCTTAATTTGACTGAATATACATATGGTATTTAAATGTACTTTTATAAAACATTGACATTCAGGTTCACAGGTTTAATATAGACCAGTGGTTCCCAACCTTTTTGTAGTCACGGACCCCTTTTATAAATATTATAGGTCCGCGGACCCCTAACCAAGTAATTTAGTCTTGTTATGTTTTTCGTTTCCTGCATTATACGTTATTATACTTTCGCTTTTTGGGCAGAATTTAAATCAACCTTTGCCGTCCTTAAATCTCAATAAATATGTAGCAGTCAACGCAACAAAGAGATAATTTTCTGGTGTACAATAAATGAAACAAAGCACTATAAGCTCGATTGTTCATATGTGTTGTGATGTCACAATGGAGGTAACAATCACACAAAAAGTAAGTTTTCCTGATACAAACGTTTGATAAACAGTTCGCACTTGTTTGCAGGATTGTAAAAACGGTTTGGAAACTTAAAAATATTGTTCTGTTGGTAAATGGTACTAAGAATGTTTGCCTCCACGAACCCCCTAAAACCATCTCACCGACCCCTTGGGGATCCGCGAATCCCAGGTTGGGAACCACTGATATAGCCTATAACCAGAAATCTTTAACTACAACTTTATACTTTTTAATTTTAGGAAATTTCAAGCAATGTTCCTCCAACTGCAGTGCTGAAACTCAACAGGGATATTGCAATTTCCTAACTGGTCTATGTGTTTGTAATGAAGGATACACTGGAACAAACTGCACCCAAAGCCAAGGTATCAGTCAGTTTGTAACCTGCAAAAAAACTTTGATTTGACCATCATATTTTGCTTTTCGACTAATTTTATACTGTAAGACAGAGGTGTGCAACCTTTGACACTGTGGGGCCAAATATAATTGCCAAAATTCGCGGGCTGCACCTTTATATAACACAAGGTGATTTTACTTTTGTGCACAGTGTTTTTTTAAGGTGTTTATTTCTCCAGCGGTTTCCCAAAATTTGGACTTGCAACTGCAGTACTATTTTTTGGTATTTAAATGAAACACTTGCGGTCTCTTAAAACTACTTAGCGGTCACCCAAACCAAACCTTAAAAAAACCCTGTTTGTGCATACCAAATATGCTACGAGTAAAATTTGCATTTGATTCTAGCCACATGTTGCCAGGTCGCATAAAAATAGCACCGGCCGCATGAATCTGTTTAAAAATCTGTAATAATTGGACTCGTTTACCAGTACCATTAAAATCAAGGCGTCTCTGCGAGCCGCTCAACCTTTATTCAAGGGTCGCATTTGGCCCACGGGCCGCAGGTTGTAAGACGATGCCAAGTGTATAATAACTAAAGAAGTTAAAATACATCGTTTAAAAGACACTGGAAGATTTGTTAATGATCAGTGTGAGGTCACAACCGACAGGCAATATTAACTTAATAAAATGAACTCAAGCAAAATAACGAAAATCACTACGTGACTTTGAGGTCTTTGAATTGCTGCTTACATTTTGGCCTGGTGTAAGTTTTCCTTTGTGAGTGATTATTTTAATTATTTTTCAGCCTTTCGTTGGCATAGTCATAAACATCAAAAACAAAATAATTTTTAATTCTACTGTTTTGAATTGTAATCTCTTTGATAATACTTTTAATACCTTTTAATGAAGGTGGTAAAGCTGTAGCTGGTGAGAGAATAAGTTGCCATCAATGCAACAGTGAAACCGACGGAAACTGTGGAAGTACGCCTGGCCTTCTTCCGGCTGGTTTAATGTGTTACAGCGTACACCCATATTGCTTTGTTTTGAAAACAAGCGTCTTGAGCCCAGGTAGCAAATAGAATACTAGTTTTCCAAGTAAAAACGAATGTCCATCAATTTTATGTTTTATTTTGACTGAAATAAGTGGCTGATGTTTTAAACACCTTATTTCTACTTTTGAACACACACAATTGTATAAACCTGAAAGCAAAAACGTTTTGTATTATTTTCACATTTCAGCGGGCAATATCGTTCAAAGCGTGATTTCAAGAGGATGTGGAAACTATCTTGCAAGCGGTTTTTGTCAGATAAGCTCAGCAGCGCATTATCTAATTTATGGGTACAAGTCCTACTCTTGTGGAGAGGTCTGTAATACCGACAACTGCAACACTGGAATACGTAGGTTTATGCAAATATTTTGTTTGAACGTAGTTATTTCGTCAACTTATGTTAAATCTTACAGCCAGCACTGTTGCAGAGGCATCTCCAAAGTTGTATTGTGTCCAATGTAAAGATCCTGTAGGAAACAATTCCTGCTCTGATACAGTTAAGGCTACGGCTTGTCCAGTGGGCGCCAAATACTGTTATTCAACTGCAGAATACTTTGCTGCATCGGACGAAAGCCCTTCAATCGGTGGGTATTAGCTACTCACTTTCTAAAAGTACATTTAAAACAGCTTGGTTTGGACTTCCAACTGAAGCCACGTTGAAATAAATCAACACGTTTTTTTTTTGCCTAACTAATTACTTTAAATTCTAAACTTAATCCAATCTGATTTAGCACGTTACATTTCACCTTAGCAAATTTAGTTTAAACTTTTCGGAGTTTTTGTTGGCTTCGAAAACTCGTCAAAAATAACCAAAAACTAACAATTCAGTATATTAGCATAAAACAAGAGGGTTCAAGATCGACTTGTATCATTCTAAAATAAATGAATGTAAAAACCAAGAACCGAGTAAAAACCAGTAAAAGCAGTAAAAGCGAGAACAAGCACAAATAGCCTGTCAAACGTCATGATTTATCGTAATATCCTGGCTTGTTTGTTTCTAGTCAGGATTTTTAAAACCGCGAATCTGTACAACGTTAGAATGGACAGTTTTATTGAAACGTTTGCTCGCAACATTATAGAAATACAGAATTAGCTTTTACGAACATCTCTATGCTTCTTCTGCATAGGTTTTTCTTTGATTAAAATGGAACGCGGCTGTTCAAGCAGTGAAACTCAACCCTCGACTTGCACAAGCACCGATGTGGCTGGTACAAAGCTAAAAAAGGTTTCATGCCACGAAAATTGTCAGACAGACGGATGTAACAACGGGTGGCGTAAGTGCACAAATAACAATCTTTTCGTTGTAACGACTGTATAAACAGTTTTTTGTTTGATGCAGCCAATCGTCCCAAATGTATTAGCTGTTCTGGAACGTACACCACCATATCCACAACCGTTGCTTCCTGCTTTCGAACCCAGAATACCGTTCCAACAAGCTGTTTATCACCTACACAGAAATGGTGTTTAACCACGATTCATACCACAGAAGTGGAAGGTCGGTTAATTCAGAAAGATTTTATTCACTTTTAGGTTTGATAATTGTGTGGTTGGAGTACAGATCGTAAGAACGAAGTTTTCATCTGGTATATAATGGTTATTGCCTTTATTTTATATTACTGTTATATTTTGAGTCGTCGTTTGAGAAAAAGGATGTAATTCAGACACAGTGCATCTAGCTGTAGTTTTAACACTTGTATAAATACATTTGGAACGACATTTACAAAGCAAAGCTAGTATGTCTACTAACGGCATTTTCCTCCACAAATATAGATCCTGTAATAAGTTGGCCGAGAAGTATACGTAAAACATACTTGGCAGAGTTTTATGCTTATTTTTACACCAGTTTAAGCTTCTAATCCAAACCTTCCAATTTAGACGCACGAGAACGTTTTCACGTCGAAGTATATCGTGGTTGTACTTCAAAGCCACAAAATGTTACAAAGACTGTAGTAACAGGACCAGTTACCAACAAGATCCATCATTACTCCTGCTCTGCAGACCGATGCAACTCCGGTGAGGCAGCTCCCTAATAATGGTACTTTTCCCCACTACTCTGTGGCTTGCAGTTTGATACGAACATGCAGCATGATTTAACTTTGTTGTTTATAATATCTGCAGAAGAAAATGACTATCACGCTGCTTGGAACCACACAACTTCCCATGTTGATCTGACAACTCTTCCAACCACTGTATCTGCTCTTTTTACAAACAGTTCGCATTCAACTGAAACAGCGTCCTCTGTAGAGATTTCTACTACTACAACGGTTGCATCCTCTACAGAAAAACACACAACAACTACTGTAATACCGTCTACTTATAAAACTACTACCACAAACATGTCCCCTACAAGTCAAACTACAACTATCGTTTCACTATCGCCAACAATAATAACTACTACCCAAACACCTACACAAACAACAGAAACAACAACAAAGACGACTTCTACAAATGTAAACACAAACACTCAAACAACTTCTACAGAAATGACAGCGAAAACAGAAGCAACAACCACTGCCATTTCAGTGGCAACACAAGCAACTTCTACAGAAACAACAGCGAAAACAGAAACAACGTCCACTGGCATTTCTGTGGCAACACAAACAACTTCTACAGAAACAACAACCACTGGCATTTCTGTGGCAACACAAACAACTTCTACAGAAACAACAGCGAAAACAGAAACAACAACCACTGGCGTTTCTGTGGCAACACAAACAACTTCTACAGAAACAACAGCGAAAACTGAAACAACAACCACTGACATTTCTGTAGTACCACCTACAACGTCTACAGACATTTCTACAACATCAAAAACGACATTTACAGACTTTTCTGCTGTAACACATTCTACAGAGAAAAATATACCACTACTGACCACCACCAAAGAAACGACACAGACAAACACCACAACAACACAAAGTTTAACCGGGACCAAGAAAGGCCGTGGTACCGCTGGAAGCTCAATATTTGCATCGAATTTAAGTATTTATTTTACGGTTGTTGCTGCTACTATAATCATCATACATATTTGTACTGACACATAGTGCTTGTTAGATTTGTATTGCGTTTTAAAGATAATGTTTAAAGTTGTTAAAACCAACGTGTTTTGTGTTTCTTTTTATACGATTCCCAGCATAAGTAAAACCCCTGCCCCAAAAGCCACGGTTTATTTTGTGTTATAAAACTACCTCTACTTAAACGTCTATGTTTGTGTTCCTTTTGTGTCTTGAGGAAAATATTTTTTTTTCTTTTTTAAGTTTATTCAAAAGTTCACACACACAGCATAAAAAACTTTTGATATCTTGTGATTTTTGAAAAACTAATTGACTCTACTTTTGGTGTGGAAGTGTGTGTATTATTATCACTTTTAATTTTATCCAAATGTTTGCAGTTTTTCTGTTTCTTATCATGAATTGTGTGACTACCTCGAAAATATTTTAAATAAGTTACAACCCTATGATTTTATCTCATAGCATTTTATTAAATGTAATAATTTACAACAAAAAACTTTAACACATTTGTAATTTGACTATTAAAATAAACATTGTAAAAGCTTGTAAAATCGCCAGTCTTATTTGAATAGGATTGATAGGAAACTGACGATGTTAATCAAGTGATTTGTATGATTCTGTAAATGGAGAGGGAAACAATGATGTAAAGTTTTTATCTTTTACTGTGAGTCAAAGTTGTAAGTGATGCTGGGCTTTTTGTTCCGGTTTCCGGCTTGAGTTTTAATGTAACGGGCTTGATTAGGGCCTGACGGCATAAATGGGTCGTAATTTCACTTTTGTAAATTTCACTATCATAACTCATGTCGGTGGTTTTTGAGTTCGGTAAGGTGTTTGGGCTCAGTTTTCATACTCTGCTAAAACACTTCTAAAAGTTTCATCAGTCCTTGCATGTTCTGCAGAATATTATTTGTCCTACAAGCGCAAACATTACAACACTCTGTGGGTTTTAAAAATTTCCGAGGTTTTTAAAACTCCCGAGATTTACCTTTAATTTCCCATCATTTTTATCGCCTTTTTAGCGTGTTAATAAGCCACGAGCTAACAATCATCACAACGCATTCAGCATCATAGAAACAAATATAACCGCATTGTGTAAATATATTTCACTTCTCTCTTCATTGGACAACCTGTAAAGTCTTTTCAAACGAATAGACAAAGGTCTGCATACACAGAAGCCTTTCAAAATAGCAGATGCTCACTGTACAGAGTGAAACGGAACAACCATATTTTCTTTTGCCTACCTGTTCTGCCCACATCACAAAGCCTCTGAAAACACGAGATGCGCACTGAACAGTGGAAAGTGGGACTCGTTTTTCTGTTGCCCACTTGTAACGTATCTTTTTTAACAGCATAACACCTCCAACGCGGGTCTGTCTTACTCACAGCATCCTGTTATTTGTTCGAACTTTATTCGATTTTGTTTTGTTTTGGAAAAGTAAAATATATTTTTAAGTGATTTTGCTTTCGACGGATCTCGGCAAAAGCAGGTCAAGGAGCTTGTTTACATCGTAGTAGTTTCATCGCCACAATTTTATCGCGTTTTTTTCATCGTGGTAATTACTAATTATATCGTGGTCACTGTACATCGTGGTGATTACATTGCCACAATTACATCGTGATTTTTCATCGCCATACATTGAAGCGTCAGGAAAGACCAAGACAACAAGCACAATAGACAACTGGTCTCGAACAAGGCGTTTTCGGGTTGTTGGACATTAGGTCAGATCCAGCATCTGGCTACTTAGCTAGATAAAATTATTCAAAAAATACTGACACAGAGTGTAAAGTCAGGCCCGAATCAAGCACATTTTTTGAAGGACCCTATAAGCCCGAAAGCGGTCCGACTTCAACTTTGTGACGGCATAATTGGGTCGTAATTTCACTTTTGTAAATTTAACTATAGGGCAGGGGTCTCCAACTCAAAGTTTGTCCTGGGCCAATTTTCGAACTGCTTTGAAGCCGCGGGCCATATGCGCCCTTAGATGTCAAAACGCTTTTAAAGATCTTGCTACTGCACGCTACACCACTCTATCATTCTTGGCCAGATCTTTCCAAACCAAAGTCTCTGGTTCTTTACTGGTTGACGGCGCTATTTTCGTCGACCTCCAAGAGGTTGTCTTTACAATCTTACTTGCGTGTTTAAGGCTTGTTTATTTCACCACAAGTAACAATGAAAGCAATTGTTTGCGCATAATTCATATCTTGGTTTTGTCTGTGATGTCACAAACCGCTCTTAGATCATTGATATGTGTTACCAAGCAAATCATATTTAGGTGAAATGAATCCTAAAAGCTGTAGTGGTAAATCTGAAAATTACTTTAAGCAGCTTAAAACTTCGTTTTTCTAAGGTGTTTGATTGGCTTTAGCATTGAATTTATCTTGGACCGCGAGTCCAATTTGTTTCTTAAGAAAATGAAATGGTTTGGAAACCACTATCCTAGGCTTTTGAAACAATTTATGCGGCCCACTCAAGTATCAATAAAATGTTGGTTCGCCTTCATAAACGTAAATGTTCATTATCCATAAGCTAAACCTATACAGCAGTGGTCGGCAACCTTTTTGGCGACGCGTGCCAGTTTACTTGTTATTTCCATGTGTTAATGACCTCGCGTGCCAACGTTTTTCTAAATAATAATGGTTCGTGCCAGCTGATATCAATAATAAAGAGGAAGCAGAGTGTTTTGTGCATGTAAGCTTGAATTTTAACACAATGGAATGAAAAAACTGAAAACAAGCAGTGAAACAGGTTTAATTGTTACTTCAATATTAACACGCAAATCGGTTGGCGTGCCATAAAAAAGTGCCAGGGGTTGCCGACCCCTGCTATACAGTAAACACAAAGAACTTAATGGATTCTGATGTTTACGCTTTAATGATCAGACTAAGTTCGCATTGTTTCATCACAATTATGCATCACAAACGTTGAATTTTTTAACGTAGTGTTATATGGGTGTGAGTTAAAGTTTCATTACTTTTCTTTTGTTAAACACTCGACGGATGAGTAAATCAAAAACAGTTGGTCATATTTGACAGGATATTATTATTTTTTTAATTTACTAATGACGCAGCGGGCCACGGAAAATTGCCTCGGGCCGCGTGTTGGAGACCCCTGCTATAGGGCATAACTCAGGTCGGTGGTTTGGCGAGTTTTAAGCATGCAGTTTGAGTTCGGTAACGTGTTTGGGCACAGTTTCATGCTCTGCTTTAAGTTTCACCAATCCTTGTATGTTCTGTAGAATATTATTTGTCCTAAAAGCACAAACATTTCAATACTCTGTGGGTTTTAACTTTTACAAAACAATTGAATTTTTTCGGCAATCCCTGAGATTTTCCGTCAATTTTCTAATATTTTTCTCGCCTTTTTAGTAGTGATGTACCGAATCGGCTAAATTTCGATTCGGCCGAAACCGAATATTCGGCGGTTTTGCCGAATAAATTCGGCCGAATCAACCGAATCATTTATGACGTCACGCGAAGTCGTACGCTACGCGTTTGACGTGAAAAAATGTTTTTCTACCAGGCAACCAGCGCAAAATAGTTGTTTTTCGTCCTCATTTCAGTTCTGTGGGGTTCAAAATTGCCTTAAGCATGATTGGCAACCTGCCAATGAATTAGTAATTTTTTTGACTACCGTGGGAAAAACGATAATGTGTTGAAAAAGATACTTTCGTTATGTTTGGGCTTTTGAAAGATTGCGTAGACCTTAATAAGCAGAAAAGACACGTTTAACGCTTTAAATTTGTGTTCGTAAAAGATTCGGTTTCGGCCGAATCGCAACAAATTATTCGGCCGAAACCGAATCTTTGCAAAAATGACCGATTCGGCCGAATAAATTCGGCAAACCGAATATACGGTACATCTCTGCTTTTTAGCGGGTTGATAGGCCACAAGTTAACAACCATCACAACGCATTCAGTTCAAATCATAGGAAACAAATATAACCGTAATGTGTGCATGTATTTCACTTCTGTTTACTGGATAACCTGTAAAGTCTCTCCAAAAGAATAGGCAAAAGTCTGCATACACAGAAGGTTTTCAAAATAGCAGATACTCACTGTATAGAGCAGTGGTTCCCAACCAGGGCCCATGCCCCCTCAGGGGGGCCACGAGCTGTGTTCCGGGGGGCCACGGGCGTAGATTCACAAGAAACACCCACTAAAAGTCATTTTCACTTTACCTTTATTCCCGAATTTAATCGACTATTTCACATACTATTTGTCTCTAGTGAGGTTTATCACACTCATTTACTCTATTAGAAATTTATACCGCATTCCAACGCGAGATTGCTATCTACATTTTAAGGGGGCCACAGGTCCTACATGGTAACTTGAAGGGGACCACGAGGCCAAAAAGTTACTTTAAGGGGGCCATGGTCCACGAAAGGTTGGGAACCACTGGTATAGAGGGAAACGGAACAACCGTATTTTCTTTTGCCCACCTGTTCTGCCCACATCACAAAGCCTCTGAAAACACGAGATGCGCACTGAACAGTGGAAAGCGGGACTCGTTTTACATTAATGATGCTGCCTGAAAAAAACATTACTTACTTTTACCAAAAAAACGATCTGGCAAGCTAGTTTATTTGTTATGATAACAAATTTTTTTATTTAGTAGCAAACAAAGCATTTGTCAGTGAGTTATGGTGTTAGTAGACTTTCCGGTCACAAAAGAGTTACATCAGATTTATATAACTACTCTATGGAATCATTATGTTACGTCACAGGTGGGTTTAGATTTCCATCCGTTTCCTTGGTATGTATTCATTCACTTCAGCCTATTGGTGTAAGCGGTTAAACAAACGCCAGTGTTTTGGTTTGGGATAGAGTGTTTGTTGAGCTGTTAAAATTAAAGATGACAAGTATGCCGTTTATGCTGGTGCTGACTTTAGCCGCTGTGTTTGGCTATACAGAAGGTAAACTAAAATAGAATAGTAGAGCATTAAGGGTTATTTTAAGTATCACTAAAGATATATACAGCTTTGTAGTTTGTACATTTGACAAAGCCGTTTTTTATTGTTTCCTATTGAAGCTTACATAATCCAGTTTGTATAATTTGAAATATACAGACTACATGGGTTTTGCAGCACATCGAGATGTAGTTTAAAATTTTCTCTTGAACCGTTGAATCCAGAAACGTCCTTTTTTATACTAAGTGTTATTAAATATAACCAGAATGACTAAATATATTTTGGTTGTTGTACAAAGGTCTATCCTGTAAGACTTGTAGCGAATCATACTACAGAGGTGAACCGTCGCTGCACAAAACATGTTTCGACTCGGCCGAAGAAAATTCAAACACAACTTGCTCCAGTTTGGACAACTACTGCAGAACCAGAATCGATACATACTATGGTAAGCAACTTTTTGTGACTTCTTGTTTATTGGTCAAATTTCACTCATTTTTGGTAAACCTTTACTTAAATTTTTCAACTTTTGTGGTATTGTGCAGAAACCAAGTAAAAAAATTGCGTCTGGAAAACAAATTCGCTTTCAATTACTGCAGCGGTTCTCAAACTGGGGTCCGCGGTCCTTTAGGAGGGGTCTGTGAAGGCATTTTTGGGGGGACCGCGAAAAGGTTGAAGTACTTCTATAATCTTATATGGCGTGCCACTAAATCAGGTTAAATCAAAGTAGAATTGAGAATCGTCTGTGTCCTTTGCTAAACAATAGCCGTTATTGTATAACAACGCAATTGTTCGCGCACAATCGTAATGTTTTTTGTCTTGTCGTCTTTGGATCATTGTTATGCGCAATTTTGCATTACTAGCTAAAATCCTGCAATCAACTTTCGTTTTTTTTTTCTGAAATAAAAAATATGAAAAAGTTTGAGAACCACTAAATTAGAACGTTGGTAAAGTACAAATCGATTGATCTCATTTTTCCGATAAATCTTCTTAAATCTTTGGTATTGTTTAGGTGTTGTAACAAGGGTATATCGTACTTGTGAACGTTCGTTGTACGACCATGATTCTACAACCTCTGCAATACCGGATTCAACTCAGTGTACTTGGTCGGGATCAAGCATATCTTGCTATTACTCTTGCGGAGGCAATGATGTTTGCAACACCGAACCAACACGTAAGTGCTTCTTCTATCTTTTTTTTGTATCCATCACTCGATACAACCAAATGCAAATTTGTTTCAAAACACTTTGATTTACCGCTGGCCCAACACTTATTATTCAATATACACATATCAAATACATTCCTTAGAAAACACTTTTTTTAATTTTTGATACCTGCAGTAAGTTTCATGTTGTTTTGTATGTATTTGTAAACAAACTTATACTTATACTTATTGGTAAATATTTTTTTGGTAAAAACAAACTATACTTATTGGTAAATGTTTTTACAGGTTTAATGAAGCAATGTGCGTCCGATTGTAACAGTGCCAGTCTTCGAGGCAAATGCGACTACATAACAGGAAAATGCGTTTGCAGTCCTGGATTTTCTGGGGCTGATTGCTCCATTACAACTAGTAAGTATGGACCTACACAATTTACATCCCAAAAGTGTTTAACTTTAGAATAAACAAAGGATTAAATAGACTGTAGTACGTGTTCCTGCATGTGCTCAGGAACATTGACTTCTTATTATGCTTGCGACAAAAAGCAGAATTGCAGACTGGCTTATCTTTGTATCTTGCGCCTAAAACGAAAGACACAATACAACCTTTGGCACTACACCAATCAGCGCAAGCTTTTGCGAAGCGGCTGTGCTGCCAAACTCTAAACCAGGGGTGGGGGACCTTTTTGTTCATAAAGGCCACTCAATGTTTTATCGACACTAGTATAGGCCGCATAGACTCTTTCCCAGGCCTAGAACAGTGGTGTTCAAACTTGATTTACGGAATGGTCGTTGAGTAATTTTCTCTTGCGTCGTGAAAATTACGGTCCAAACTGAATAAAAGTAAATAAACTTCCCACTACATTTCCACCTTAAAAAAATTGGATTTATTTCACTTGTTGCAGATGCGCTTGTTTACGCATATTAAAGGCAGCTTGTGACGTCACAGATAATTAGTCTTAGACATTAGATTGTGCGCAAACAATTGTTTTCTTTGTTACACGACTGAGATCGTAGAGCTATGAGTTTTTGGTAATCCGACGGAATTGGCTTTATGAACCATTGGCTCTAGTGTGGACGCCGCTGCCCAAGAACTTTTCAAATAGTAACAGATGAGAGAAAATTCACCAAAAATACCTTTTCGTTTATTCTTTATTCGACAGGTGCAGCGTGCAATATCGAGATCCTAAAATATATTTTGGCGTCGAAGGCCGCACTTAGTGCTCTAAAAGGCCGCATGTAGCCTTTCGGCCGCAGGTTCAACCTGTTTAAACGTCTAGCACTGATGTTAAATGTAAACATTCATATTAGGCCCCCAAAAGGTGCTGATATTACAGAGTTTAGTAGTCTTAGGAAACCCAAACTGTGTCCATCAGTTGTTTCCATTAAACCGACCTTCCAACTGTGGCAACGATCAAAGCCAGTGTGCCTTTTCTTTTTGCAAACATTTTGAATCTGTACTGAAGAATATATTGGTGACATAACATAGGAAAGGCAATAACCTTGAATGTGTATAATGCAGCCTCATCAGTAGCGGGGTTGTCTACTACCAGGCGGTCTTGTGTGCAATGCAGTGAGGAAATGAATCCCAATTGTGCAAAGAGTGCCAGTGGACTACCAGCTGCTACTATGTGTCCTAGCAGTATGGATTACTGCACTGTCACCAAATCCAGTTTGTTGACAAAAAGTAAGTAAGATTTCAAAATGTTTCAATTTTTTACCATGCCAACACCCCGTGCATTGTTTCTTAGCTTTTCAGTTTCAATTTGTATGGGGTAGATTTCGTAAAAGTCGAACGGAGAAGTAAAAAATGTCATGCCAAACCAAAAGGAAAAACGTTTTTGATTAGGATGCCTCAATTGTAAATTAGAAGTATTTGATGTTATCGAAGTCATATTCTTAGTCAAAATCACAACAGTAGTCCTAGTCCTAACATATATCTTTTAGTATAAAAACAGAGTGTGATAAAGGGTTTCAATAGTGAGTATGTTTGTTGTGTTACGTTGAATCATATCCTGGGTGTATTTGTGTTTTTCTGATGTCAAAGAAAAACGATCTGGTTTTGTTCCTTTGTGTGTGAGTGGACAATGTTTAACATTGCGTTCAGCACTTTGTGTCGGTAGAGCTACTAAAACCGTACCTCACGGCAGATCCACATTGAGTAGCTAAATAACATGCGATTTTTTGTTTAGATGGCGGGGTGACAAGAAGTCTCATAACAAGAGCATGTAGTAGTTATGCGCAAAACACTTGCAGCTTTAACAGCCCCACAGACAGCTATCTTCGAAGCATCTATCAGGCCTACACTTGTACGGAAAGTTGCAAAATGAACAATTGCAACACCGGGATACGTAAGTACAAGGGCACGACCAAATTTTTTTACTGAAATATTTTAGCACACTTTTAACAAGATAAAACTTTAAAACAAAGTCAACCTTACAGTTGTTGATTGGCAGAAACAACAAAATTGTGGCAAAAACATTGTTTTTCAGGTTGGGTTGAAGACTTGAAATTAAAACTTTTAAGAAGCTAGTTTGATATACCTTCATTTCGATTATATAGGCTATACTTATCATGCTCTATCACGCGGTATACGAAGTGACCAAGTTTTATACAAAATGAAATTCATTACCTAGTTTTGGCAAACCAGTGGAGCAAAAGCAATTATGCGTCAAAAATCATTTCCTCGCGTATGTCTGTGATCCTTTTTTGTCAAAGGTGGACGTGCAATTTTTTAATTGGCTTGATGTATTTAAACCCGATATTTATGTGTAAGTATTAATTTCATATTTTGCGTATTGTATCAGCGGGTTATAGCTCATCAGCTCTGAAGTGTGTCCAATGCATAGACGCCACTGGATCATCATCATGCGATTTTGTTACTAATACTGTTTCATGTCCGATTGAATCCAAATATTGTTATTCAACGGTTGAGCATTTTCAAGAAAAGTCCGATCCTACATCTTATCCAAGCTGTAAGTTTTATTTCAAACACGTTTTTGTTTAATTAAATCATAAATACAGTATCGTTTTTTACCGAATAGATGTTTTTGCAAATCGAATGTTAAGTCATGTGTAACTTTTAGTTAAGCTACCAAAATAATTAACAGGGTCATTCATTACTTTGAAACGTAGAAGATTTGTTATGATGAATAGCGACAGCGTTTTGTAGCAGTTGTACCATGTTCATGTCACAAAAAAGGAAGTAACTATTTGCAGCTTCATGTAGGATATTTTGGTTTGTCAATGATTGATTTTAAACAAAACATTTTGTGCATCTCAGACTCAAAAACCATGGTTAAGAGAGGTTGCTCTGTTGAGAAAATTAAATCTACGGGTTGTGACAGTTCCGATGTTCCTGGGACCAAAGCGAAGAAAGTTAGTTGTCACGAGAGCTGCACGACTTCTGGATGCAACACTGGGTGGCGTAAGCAGCAATTGTTTTTTATGTTTTGGGGACTCTAAGGAGGTGTTTAATTTGTTAATATCAATTGTATTGGCAAAACGGTTCCCGTTGTGTTTTTAACAACAAATGTGTTTGTTGTTTAGCTACACGCCCAAAGTGTGTTCAATGCTCAGCACAATATACACAGAATACGAATGTCAATTCTCTTGGATGCTACTACTCGACACACTTGCAAGCCACACGTTGTAGTGATCCTAGATACACCCATTGCGGTGTGCATAAGATACAGATGTCAAGTAAGATTTTCTTTGTTTCTTTCGCGCAAATATATCTTACTTTTGCCTATCTGAGTTCACAAAATCAACCGCAAGTATTCTGTTGGTCAGATGTTACTTTAGGAAATTGTTACTGAATTACGATAAAGCATAGTACGCCAGGCATATTGAAAACGTTATACCGAATCAAACCGGTATTCCAAGCGTTCCCATATGGCAAGGCACAGGCTAGATCTAACCTGCGGTGGGACTCAAACCCATGACAGGAGTATTTTCGGGACTCGCGGTCTACCAACTGCGCTACACATACTCAGTGGCGAACCCGCCGAAAGTCGAATCACAAGCACCGTTGCCTGCCTTGTATGCAGTTCGGCCATGTTTCGGTATCGCTGGTCTGCATGAACGCTTTAGGACTGATCCCAGTATGAATGTATTCATCTTGCTTAATTACGATTTGTCTTTTTTGCAGCCGATCATGGTATTACTGGTTCAATTGTGCGCGGCTGCCGTTTAGAGGCTGTAACTGAAAGCTGCAATACAACAACTATTGAAGGGGTGACAGCAAAAGTTTGTGACCAGACATGCGATACTGATGGCTGTAATTCAGGTACAGTAGACTAAAAGCATTTTTTCAAAACTTTGTAAGTGTCCACATATGACTTTATCAAACTCTATTAATCGTTTAATATAAATTCTTGCAACCATTTTAAATTGTGTCATAAACAGTTAAGGTCATATATAAATAAAATAGATAAAACATCAGCAAGTTTTGTAACTTAAATATTTTGGAAATTTTTGCAGCTTCAAGAATCAAAGCTGACATGATGTGTTCAATTTTGCTGACGATGGTTGCATCAAAACTTTTTACTTTGATGTAAAGACGAAGACCGAAATCATTTCAAAACCCTATAACTTACAAAAGACGAGTAAATACAGTTAAAAATGAACAAGTTAAAAATTAAAATAGATTTAAAAAATGAACAGTATTTATGTGTGTATAAATTAAAATAGACTATAAAAATGTGTTTACTCCCAAACAATACAATAAACAGGCAGTTTTTTTTTTTTTTAAAAACACGTGTATCTTAAGTTTATCATCTTATTTATCTTATTAATTAAAGATGCTTTTATGTTTTTTTGTGAAAACGTCATAACGCATTGCAGAAATTGATACCGATAAATTGAATAAAAATATACAAAGTAATCAACAATTCTTTCATTTAAAAATCTTACATTACAAGCGATAAGTTTAACCACACATATTTCGATTTCTTTACAGTTAAATGTCGCATGAAAACTTACCCTTAGTTATCTCTTCAATATAATTACTTTCATTTTCATACAAGATATGGTCAGTTTTGAAACAGTTTCTTTTCAACGCCTTTATTTTGTGCAAATAAACAATCTGTATTGCTTTAAAGATACTGAGTGCTTTACTTACAAAATAAATCAGCAAACCAAAAGACTAAAAAAATCTCGGAAATACACAGCATACGAATGAGGTATTCTAATCGACCTCCTTGATTTCTAATTTTAAAAACATTGCTTTGGGGCAGTTTGCAGTACATACAGTGCACAACAAGCACGACATCCAATTATTCACGTATCCTGTGAAATTCTCACCAAGTTACGAGTACATAGTACTTTACAAATAGGTTCTTCAAAGTAAATTACATGTATATTGCAGTAATATCGCTGTGGTTTTAATCAGGATAATGTGGCGACAACTGGGATAAATTAAAAAAAATAATCTTACTACGATTTTAATACCACAATGAAATTCATCACAATGAAAATATCACGGCAACTATGATTTGATTTTTAAGTGATTTTACTTTTGAGGCCGGCTGCGCCGCTTCTTAGCAGGTCTTTTGCATTTCGATGACAACTTCGTTTTCCGAAACCCAGAATGTATGTCTACATTAATGATGCCGCCTTTAAAACATTGTTTTCCTTACTTTACTAAGAAACTTATCTGACAAGCTGGTTCATTCGTTATGATAATTACAAATTTATATATTTTTGTAGCAAAGCAAAGCATTTGTCAATTGTCATGAATGAAAAAGCAAACAAAACTAGCTATTTAAGTTTGGTGGGTAGCAGCATCTATGGGCATTTTATGTACAAAATGGGCGCTTCTCATTTTTGTCATGCAAAACTTAAGATTTTGTGTGTGACAAATCCAGACTCAAAATGCATCAATATAATTTAGTGCTTAACGTGGATGAGGATGATATATAACTGGTAACAGTAAACACAAACGCGAATGAATCGCCTTAGTAGAAAAACTATCATTCACCTCACACATTAATAGATTTCGGTCTGGTAACAACAAAGAGGGTTAGATTAAATTTACATAACAACTCTATGAAATCATCTTGTTACGTCACATGTGGGTTTAGATCTCCATCCTGTTTCTTTCGTTTGTATTCATTCACTTCAACATATTGGTGTAAGCAGTTAAACAAACGCCAGTGTTTTAGTAACCCAAAGTAGAGTGTTTGTTGGGCTGTTAATTGTTAAATATGACAAGTATACTGTTTACGCTGATGCTGACCTTGGCCGCTGTGTTTGGCAATACAGACGGTAAGTTAAAATAGAATGGTAGGGCATTAAGGGTTGGTGTATGGGTCATTAAAGCGATGCAGCTTTACATACGGTGTAGCACACCAGTCTTTTTCAACCTTATTACATCTCGAACTATTCTGTCTTTCAAAGACAACAGTTCGCAGACAACTGTTACTACAAAATGGGATTTTCAATCAATTTGTAGTTCGTACCTTGGATAAATTTTAGAAATATAATTTTTTTTAATAATTTTTTTAATTTGAAATATACAAACTACATGGGTTTTGCAGCACATCGAGATGTAGTTTAAAATTTTCTCTTGAACTGTTGAATCCAGAAACGCCTTTTTCCATACTAAGTGTTTTTAAATATAACCAGAAAAACTATATATCTTTAAGGTCTTTCCTGTAAGTCTTGTAGCGAAACATACTACAGAGGTGAACCGTCGCTGCACAAAACATGTTTCGACTCGACCGAAGAAAATTCAAACACAACTTGCTCCAGTTGGAACAACTACTGCAGAACCAGGATTGTAACATACTATGGTAAGCAGACGTGACCTCTTGTTTATTGGTCAAATTTTCCTTAATTTTGGTAAACTTTTCTTTAAATTTTTTAACTTTTAAAAGTGGTCTTGTGTAAAAACCAAGTAAAAAAATATATATATCATAAAAGAAAAATAAGCTTTCAATTAGATCGGCGGTAAATTAACAAGTCGATTAATCTCCTTTTTGCCACCGATAAATCTTGTCAAACTATTGATATTGCTTAGGTGTTATAACAAGTGTATATCGCCATTGTGAAAGTTCGTCGTACGACCATGATTCTACAACCTCTGCAATTCCGGGTTCAACTCAGTGTACTTGGTCGGGATCAAACATATATTGTTATTACTCTTGCAATGACACTGACGTTTGCAACATCCAACCAACACGTAAGTGGTTCCTCTGTCTTATTGTCTTTATCAATCATTCGATACAACCAAATGTAAATTTGTTTCAAAACACTTTGATTTACCTCTGGCCCAACACAGACCATCACCGGAGCTTACTATAGTCTGCAATACACCTGTCTAAAACACTCTTAAAGGGCAACACTTTTCCAATAAGTCTTACTTGTATGTATTTGTAACAACTTATAGCCTACTTATTTGTAAATATATTTTACAGGTTTAATGAAGCAATGTTCGTCCGATTGTAACAGTGCCAGTCTTCAAGGGAAATGTGACTACATAACAGGAAAATGCGTTTGTAGTTCAGGTTCTTCTGGGGCTGATTGCTCCATTACAACTAGTAAGTATGGACCTACACAATTTACATCCCAAAAGTGTTTAACTCTTAAACTTAAGCAAAAAATGAATAAATAAAGAGTAGTGCGCGTTTCTGTATTTGCTCAGGAATTCTGACTTTCTACTGTGCTGGCGAAAAAAAGCAGTAACCAGTGTGGGAAGTGTTGACTGGCCTATCTTTGTATCTTGCGCCTAAAACGACAGGAACTATATCGCCTTTGGCATTCTACCAATTAGCGCAAGCTTTTGCGAAGCGGTTGTGCTGTCAAACTCAAAACTTTGCAGTAGTTGGCATTTACTTGACATGCAGCTTGTTTAAACGTCGAGTGCTGATGTTAAATGTAAACGTTAATATTTAACCCCCTATAAGGTACTGGATAGTGTTTAGTAGTTTTAGGTTACTCAAGCTGTATTCCATCAGTTGTTCTCATTATACCGACCTTCCAAGTGTGGCAATAATCACAGCCAGTATGCCTGTTTTTCGCAGATATTTTGAATTTTTGCTGGAGAATATATTGGTGACATATAATAGAAAAAGCAATAACCTTGAATGTGTATAATGCAGCCTCACCAGGAGCAGGGTTGTCTACTACGAGGCGGTCTTGTGTGCAATGCAGTGAGGAAATGGATCCCAATTGTGCAAAGAGTGCCAGTGGACTACCAGCTGCTACTTTGTGTCCTGGCAGTATGAATTACTGCACTGTCACCAAATCTAGTTTGTTGACAAAAAGTAAGTAAGATTTCACAATGTTTTAATTTTTTCCCATGCCAATACCCCGTGCATTGTTTTTTGTTTTTCAGTTTCAATTTGTATGGGGTATATTTCGCAAAAGTTAAAGAGAAAAGTAAAAAATTAAACGTCATGCTAAAACAACAGGAAAAAGGTTTTGTCATTATACGGCAGTCCCAATTATATTAAACCAACAAAAACAATCGATTTCCGCATATGCTTACCGTTATGCTTACCGAACAGAAATTATACACCATCTTATTAATCATATCACAAACAAGATTACACTCTTAGAAGTGTTTGATTTTAAGTCATTATCTTAGCCAACATCATAACATTAGTCACGGTTATAACTTACATCCTTTGTTTAGTATAGAAACAGAGTGGGATAAAAGGTTTTAATAGTCAGTTCGTTTGTTGTGTTACGTTAAATCATATCCTGGGTTTGTTTGTGTGCTGCTGATATCAGAGAAAAACGATCTCTGGTTTTGTTTACTTGTGGTTGAGTAGACAATGTTAAACATTGCGTCAGAACTTGTTGTCGGAAGAGCTACTAAAACCATACCTCACCGCAGACCCACATTGAGTAGCTAAATTTGGGTCTGCCGTTAGGTATGGTGTTAGTAGCTCATCCCTTTGTGACGTTGTGGCGAAAAGGTTACCCAAACTGTGTTCGTGGCATTTGGATTATATTCCATGTCTTTCTTCGGTCAAACTTTTTGAGTTGTTGCTCAGATAAAACTCAACCAAATCAAAGTTATAAACTAAACAGACAAATTATATCACGGGCTGCAACAGCATACATAAAACACAACTTCACTGCTTTACAGTTGTTTTATTCATTAAACAAATATGAAACCAAAATTATTTGATCCAAAACCATAACATATGATTTTTTGGTTTAGATGGCGAGGTGGCAAGAAGTCTTATAACAAGAGCATGCAGTAGTTATGCACAAAACACTTGTAGCTTTAACAGCCCTACAGACAGCTATCTTCGAAGCATCTATTTGCAGGCCTACACTTGTACGGAAACTTGCAACGCGAACAATTGCAACACCGGGATACGTAAGTACTAGGCCTTGACCAAACATTTTGTCTACTTGACAATCTACTTAAACCCAACTTAACAAGATAAAAGTTTTAAGCAAAGTTATGCACTCCCAAAAGTTGTTGATTGGCAGAAACAACAAAATTGTGGTAAAATTTCTTTTATTTTGTATGATACAAATTCTAGTTCCATGCAGCAAGCTCCAGCGGCGCAGTGTATATTTTCTATAAACATAAATTTCATAAACGGCTGTTTGGCAAACAGTAATGAAAAAGCAATCTTACGTTAATAACAATTTCTTCGCGTATCTTCGTAGTGCAACCTTTTACTTTGCAATTGGATTAATGTATTTGAACCCGACATTTTTGTGAAGTATTAATTTCATATTTTGCGTATTGTAATAGCGGGTTATAGCTCATCAGCTCTGAAGTGTGTTCAATGCACTGACACCATTGGATCATCATGCGACTCCGTTACTACTGCTGTTTCATGTCCGATTGAATCCAAATATTGTTATTCAACGGTTGAGTATTTTGAAGACAAGTCCGATACTGCATCTTACCCAGGATGTAAGTTTTATTTCAAAACTATTTTTGTTTAATTAAGTCCAAACTACATTATTTTTTTTCAAGTAATTACGATAAAAAGACAAGTTATCGCTTGTCAGTGGCAAATATACAAGGTCTGATGAAATAAAATACTGACACCGTTTTGTTAAAAAAAATTACCCCGATGTCATGTTATCATAACTTCTCTCAGTATATATCTTTTATGTACTTACATTTGGGTCTGTTAGCGATTGATTTTAAACAAAACCACTCTATGCATCTTAGACCATAAAACCATGGTAAAGAGAGGTTGCTCTGTTGAGAAAATCAAATCTACTGGTTGTGACAGTACAAATGTTCCTGGGACCAAAGCGAACAAAGTTAGCTGTCACGAGAGCTGCTCGACTTCTGGATGCAACACTGGGTGGCGTAAGCAGCAATTGTTTTCATTTTTTGGGGGACTCTTAACCAGTCATGGTGTTTACTTTGGTAACGCCAATCGTGTTGGCCACATAAAATACATCGGCAAAAACGGTTTCAGTTGTGTTTTTAAGCAAACAAATATTTGTTGTTTAGCTGCCCGCCCAAAGTGTGTTCAATGCTCAGCACAATATACACAGAATACAAATGTCAATTCTCTTGGATGCTACTACCCGACACACTTGCAAGCCACACGTTGTAGTGATCCTAGATATACCCATTGCAGTGTGTACAAGATACAGATGTCAAGTAAGTTTTTTTTTCTTTCTTTTACATAAAAATGCCCTACAAAATAGAAAAACTGCAATACCGCGCATGCAGTCATACCTTGTGACTTTTCACCATGTTTACCTAGAGACTATGTATGCCTACCTGAGTTCACAAAATTAACCGCTAGTCTGTTGTTTTGTTAGACGTTACTTTAGGAAATCTAGTTTATTTGTAATTCAATAGTTACGATTGTTTGTTTTTTTCACAGCTGATCATGGTATCGCCGGTTCAATATCGCTAGGCTGCCGTAAAGAGGCCGTAACTGAAAGCTGCAATACAACAACTATTGAAGAAGTGACAACAAAAGTTTGTGACCAGACGTGCGATACTGATGGCTGTAATTCAGGTACAGTAGACTAAAAGCTGTGCTATTTATTAAAAACTTCGTAGTGTCTACATATGACTCTAAACTGTATAGAACATTTAATAAACTCTTGCCACCATTTTGAGTTAAGGTATAAATAAGATAGATATACAATACATGTTAAAGCAAGTTTTGTAACTTAAACATTTTGGAACATTTTGTAGCTTCAAGAATTAAAGTTGACATGATGTGTTCAATTTTGCTGACGATCGTTGCATCAAAACTTTTTGCTTTGATTTAAAGACGAAGACAGACTTCATTTCAGAACCATGTAACTTACAAATGACGAATAAATACAGTTTACAATTAAAAAAGGAGTTAAAAAAATGAACAGTATTTTATGCGTGTATAAGATGTAAATAAACTGTACTTAATAGGCTATAAAAATGTGTTTATCACCAAACAATAAAATAAACACCTTAGACTGGCCGTTTTTAAAAAAACAATCACGTGTACCTTTACGTTTATTATCGTTAAATCTTACTTTAAGATTTTTTTTTGTGTGAAAACAGTTTATCACATTGATGTTATTTGAACCCATAATTTAATTTGAAAGAATATGCAAAGTAATAAACTATGTTAACGGGTGCGTAATATTTCATTACAAAAAATAAATTTTACAACACTCATTTGGATTTTCTTTTGTCGAAACGTCACAACATATTAAAATCCGGTTGCCTCTTCAACATAATTACTTTGTAGTATTTTTGAAGTTATTTTTTAAAACAGTATTGTTGATTTCGTGAATTGCTTTAAAGGTCAATTTGGACGATAAAGCATACTAGGTTTACTTGAACCTCATATGACATGTTTTGCTCTGATTTAATCAATACAACTTCCTGCAAACAACCTTTTGTTTATTGTTATCTGTCTGTTATTTCAAAGATTTCAAATGTCACAGATTGCTCTCAAAAATCTAGACTAAGCTAACCCGTTCAAACCTTTAACCACAAATCACAAATATGATCTGTTTTTAATTAGTAAGTTCTGCTCATACTCAAACCCGACAAAGATTTTCGCAGGCTATATATTTCTTTTGTATGGCCTTGTGCATTTTACAAGAATCCCAGATTTGTGTTACAGCGAGAAATGACTTGTATGTGCTTTACTTTCCTGTTTCTAGTTCATGTCAGTAATCTGACTTCAGTTACTGTGACGTAACAATTCGCCTGCCATGATTGGTTAGAAATCCACAAACGTAAAAATGCATGTGATGTCATCAGTGTTGCAATCTTGTGCTGACCACGTTTTTCAGTTTCTTTCTGTGCTGTGAGCAGACTTTTTAGCAGTTGTAGTTTGTGGTGGATCTAATGTAGTTTTTTATAGATATTTATGTGCTAACATTAAAGTGTATTATGTGGAGCTAATTAAGCATGATGGCTAAAGGTTATAAAAAATGCTGAAACGTCTTAGTCTGTCAAGTGTCTGCTACTCAGCCTTGGATTCCTAACAAGTTGGTACGTAATTGAATGTGTAAATTGTATTAGTCAAATGTCGTGATAATGTTTGTGTATGAGTTAGAGGTATTGACTTTCTTAACGTGATGTATTTCTTAGTGTAAGTTTATCGGCCATATTGAATGTGCGTATTATTGCCGATTGTGACACGTTTCTGTTGGTAGAGCTACTAACACCATACGTTTCTCCTGATCCAAAAGTGCTTAATTTTCGACAGGTGGCGCAAAGAGCACTTTTTTCATTTAAAACGGTATATCTCAAAAAATGCTAACGGTTAGGGCTATTAGGGTTGGGGTAAGGTGTTAGCACTTAAAATTCAATAAAACTAACCCAAAAAATTAGTTACTAATGTAAAAATTTTATGTAAATATTTCCCAGCCCAACCCATTTATAGCCGCTAAATAAATAATTCAGCTCTTTACGCCACCTATCGAAAATTAAGCACTTTTGGATCAGGAGAAACGTATGGTGTTAGTAGCTCTACCGTTTCTGTTAGTTTAACAGAGAACCAATGATGTTGTGCAATCGATGAGAAATTTATATCCGTTAGGCAGGCAGTGTTGCGTTCGTGACAAATTAGGAAACCCCCTAGTGCGCGGCGGTCGGTGCAGATCCAGGCTGCACAGATTTTGAGTAAATTACGGCCGCTACAATCTGTGATAGTCGTGTCACTACTAAACCCTTAAATAGTCGCTAGCATGATTTCCTGCCAAAGGCTTGACACAATTTTTCGAAACCGTACGCACGCTACATGCTACCTTAGTTTCTTCTTAATGATAACAGCACAGAAAATCTACTTGTTACAGCGAGGGTTAATTGTTTCGCATGGCTGATTTAAGCTCTCCTTTAATCGTGACGTATGTAAATATTCATCCGCTTGAGAGCATGTGCTTTGAACGCCACGTTTTGTGAGCTGCATTAGTTGCTAGGTTTGCGGTCAAGTTAATTGAATTTATCATAATTTCTTGTGTCTTTTTTGTTTATAATGAAACGTTAATGTTAACAGCAATAGTTAAAATGCTGACTTGTCAGTTGTGGAACATCCAGCCGCGTGCTAGTAAAGCCCAGTTTACTGAACAGTTGGTATGTTTCAGGTTCTCAATTTGTGTTTAACGTTATTTAATGTTTTCCCAAACTGTAACTGGTTTTATTAGAAGTATTTGGAAGTAATTTTAATGTAAAATGTGACTGATTAATGTGGATTTAATTTAAGATCTATGTGTACTGTTAAACTGCTTATTGTGCGATTATCGATATGACGTCATAATGTGTACGTATGGCTTATGTATGTTATTTGTGGTTTACAGAAAAACCGTTCCGTCGCTATTGACCTTGTCGTCTTGACTGTTATTCGTCAGCGTTGCTTTTTATCGCTCAACAACAACAACATTGCTGCGCACCGAGCGGTCGGTACATTTATGTTGTTATTTAAAGGTGGGTTGAATCAATTACCTAATTTTTTTTTAAAAAATTTTTTTAAGTTTAAAAACTAGCAGGTTTGAAACCATGGACAGCGTAACGTTAACAAAACAACACGGAGCAAGTTGTTTGCCCCAAGCGCGACCCCTTAAACAACTATTGCGTATAACTGAAAGTACATTTAAGAGTTCCAAGCCAAATTTGGCATGATGGTCAACTGTAAACATCCATCAGACTTCGAGGACGTTTGCAAGTTTTGTTTTTGTAAGATGACAGTTTACAAAAATAAAACTTTGGCCTTAATACATACCTATGCTGTTAATTAGGCCCAACATTTTTGCGCCTTTTTAAATTGCCTAGAAACCAATCAGACTCTTTTATACTTTGCTTCAGTCAAAATAAAGCTCAAACAAGCAACGTTATAACATTTAAGACATACAACTGTTAATCTGAACGGACTAACAGCAACGCATAAACAAACGATTGTCAGTCGATCACCAATAAAATCAAATAAAAGATCACATTCCAAACACTTACTATTACGACTTTCATCGCTCTAAAAAATGAAAAAAAAGCATTTTTTATGCATACCAGTCGCTTTTACGATAAAAAAAACACTACAGAAAATGCCGAAATTTGCTTGGCCTTATTGCCACCTATGGCTGACAAACAAAACCGTATTAAAATGTATTTGAAGTAACTCTTTTTTCAAGAGTGAACAATGCTCCGATTAAACTAACATGTCCCCCATACCGATATATCTTAAAAAGAAAAAAAATTTCGACAACAAAACATTTTCATTTTTGTAATCAAAGTTTTATCAAAAAACTATAATAAGTTGTAAACAAACACAAATTTGGATTGGTCGTATCAACTAATACACACAACAGGTCTAAAACTTTGCAATTCATTGTAATTTCGTATATATAATAAACTTAGATCAAAACGGAAGCATTTGTACTTGCATATTAAAAAATACGAGCAGTGGGCCTTATTAACTTCCGGGCCTACACACCGTAAGGAGTAAATTCATGTTTAGTGCCCAATTCAAGCTTTTGTTTTCCTAATATAAACATCCGACTTGAATGTTTCTTGGACCGCGATTCTGACCATGAGCTACAACTCAAATTGACATTGATATGTTACATTTGCATTACTGACAGAAGTGTCCGGACCTCCATAATATTTACCTATTGTTTCTAGACCTTTACCCAAACTCTTTGAATAGCCCTGTTATATACCTTCAGGTACCGAAATTACTTTGTAGTATTTTTAAAGTCATCTTCTCAAACAGTAACAGATAAACTCTACTGCTACTGAGTGCTTCACATACAAAAAATCAGCAAATCCAAAGACAACCGCAAAATCTCAGAAATATACACAGCACACGAATGAGGTATTCTTAACGACCTCCTTGATTTCCAATTTCAGAAACATTGCTTTGGGGCAGATCAGGCGGTTTGCAGTACATACAGTCAGCGGTGGATTTCAAATTTTTTGTCAGCCGGTTGTATCATTAAAGTCATATTTTTCAGCCGGTTCTGTTACAAAAGTCCATTGACAGCAACCAGTAATGCTATCCGGTTCGCTGATCTCATAAAATTCCGTGAGACGGTTTTATAGAACCGGTGCGAACCGGCTAAATCCCACCACTGCATACCGAATAGGACAGGCACGGCATCCTTTTATTTGCTTATGCTATGACATTATCACCAGTTTGTCTCGGTTATTTTAAAGCACTCCGGATTATCTTGGTTGATATACCAATCTTTAAACGAATGGCAGATTTTTGAAACATTACCAAACTTTTTCTTTTCCCATAACTTGTCACATAGCATTTCATAACCTGTGGCTCTTTTTCGTTTCCAAAGGACCTCCTCTGGGGCCTTTTTTCTCCAGTTGAAGTACTCAGAGTATGCTGTTGCGTTTGAGTCTAAGTAGTTTAAATAGTTAACTAGCTGTTTTGGACTTTCGTAGTCGTCGGTGTGTATATATGATCCTGGTGGTAAAATATTTCCAATGTCCCCTTTTGGTGCTCCCCATATGACTGGCACGGTGCCAGATTTTAAGGAATTGTTCCAAACCTTTTCCGTAACATAATCTCGACAGTGATATCCATTTTCAAAGGCCAGAAAGAACTTAAAAGTCCCAGCATATCTCCTGAAACTATCCGAGTTCCACGGACGTGGGAATATATTGTTGTAGCAACCCCCACGTTTCTCAATACGAAGTCCTGATGTTTCTAAAGCTTTCACATATTTCAGTCTGTTGACCGGCCCATCTCCACCTTCGCAACGCCCTATTGCCACTAGAGCTGTGAACTGCGACGTTTTCTTACTTAACACTTGTTCGACCGCAGTTTTTCCGTAAAAAAGTTTACGCTGGTTATCATCACCTATTAAAGTGGGCTGCAAATATAAAAGGTGCAGTTAAGATTAAAAACAAACTTGCCATTTAGTTAAGACAGTAAACATAGGTTAATCCGGATTCGTTTGGACGAAAAAAATGTCCAGATTAGCCTACGATCGGGATTAACCGATGTCGATTAGTCAAAGCTTTACCACATTACAAATCTTTTGTACCTCAAGTTTTGTCAGGTGTTTACGAAGATCCGGATCAACCGAATCCCTTTAACCGAGGTTTATTGCATTTAGATTTTGTAAAAAAATCCAATATCCGAAATACTCCTTATTTAATAAAGTAATGACCGACTAGCCGCTAAACTTAATTTTTGAAAAGAATCTAATCACTTTTTAGTGGAGCAGAATAAAGGTAAATGGTTTTACTGAAACAACAGATTTTTTCTACTTACTAATGTAAAATATGGAAAATATATATCCGAATCCCGTCTGTATGTCATTGTCCAGTTGAAGAAATCTTTGTCCACGAAGCTAAAGTCATCTTTGTGAAAAGGCCACGGAGGTTCCAGACTTAAATATACGTACATTTGGTCTTGCCCCCTTAAAAACAAAGATTTATTCGATAAAAGTTTAGGTGAATTTTAGACAACTAAAACATCGGCTTATTAAGCAATTTAGAAATGGAAATCTTAGAGACTATTTATTGTTTTCCCTTTTTTTTAAAGAGCCCCGGTACCGGAAAATTATTTTTTAATATGTTGTTTGTTGAATTCTTATAAACACGATTTCAGGTTTAAAATGACAAAAATCGATGTTACTAGTCAAATATTTACGTTTAAAATCTCAAAACACTGACACCTTGCGGATATTTTGTCACATTGTCCAAACGTCATGTGACGTCACCTCGTACCAACTTGGTTTGGAACTTTGGATCGCGTTTGTCGTCGGTGGTTGTTAACGTTAGTCAGTTAAAGTATTTTGGTGTTCAATTGTTCTTATTTTTAGACTCAAGTGTGCAGAAATGCCTGCAGTGTGTTCTGTGTATGGTTGCGATTCGAGAGGAAACAGATATACGGCCTACAGACATTTTTTGTAATAATACAAACAAATGAAATTACAACGCCTCGTTATGCATGTTTTGACCGAAATCATACAAGTTTCGGACCCTTGAATCCAGCATACTCGTCAGAAGGAAAAGTACTGCGAACTTTGATTACGACGCATGTTGGCAATGTAGCCCTGATGATTTTTCCCAGTATTCCCCAGCACCATTCAACAAATTTTCTGTAGGCTGTATATCTGTAACGCCTAAATATATAGCAGTTTCTGGTTGCATGTGCTTCAGTTAGTACAGTAAAACTTACTCGTGACCGGTGTTACCCCCATCATGGCTTCCGAATTGTTTCAGTCGATAATATGCTGTGCTTACGCATTTGAGACAAATGAGTACAATTTCAGGATGGGGAGTTATACAAAGCAGATTCGACTCAGAATATTTGTTGAATTTGGCTGCTGTTGTACTTTTCTAATTTCATGGCAACAAACGCATGATTTCTCTCCTCCATTATCACACAGTTTGTACATAAACACCTACAATAATACAGTTAAAACTAAACTTAGCTCAGCAAGGCAAGACTGTTACCAATTTATTTGTTTTGTACCAACGCCATTGTTAGAAGTTGAAACGAGGTGACGTAACAATCACTTCTGCATTTTAAACAAAGGTGTCGCTCGAGAGCTCATTGTTTGATTGAATATCTCGAAAACGACAAATCGTAGGGCAAAAAAAATTAGTGATGCGGAATCCCCGAAGTATGGCAATTCTAAATAGCTAAAATGTAAAAAAGTCACATCGTCGCTGCCGGGGCCCTTTAAAAAAATATACGTTAGACATTTCTTTGAGAAACTTTTTCGTCCATTTTACCTGTATTTTGGCTTCGTAAATTGGTTCAGGCGGAAGGCCTGGCTAAATCGAATTACTACAGCATCGCTTCTGTGCATATTTCTGTGGTCAAGTGTAGTTGTACATTTGTGTCCAAGCGCCGTTTTAATAATCGCGGGATTAAAATGCGGTTCGAGGTATCCATACGTTAGATAAATCATCGGTGGTTTTAAGTAAGTCCAATCCTCGTTGGTTTGTCTGCATTAAAAATGTAGATTTTCAATTTGAATAGTGGTATCCTGTTTGAACGTTTATCTATTACGTAGTCAATTGCTTTAAAATTGCACATTCTGTGTTTTTAGTATAGCAACCTTAAAATCGATTTTTTATGCCCAAAACCACTAATAGCGCTGTTTTCAAAATCGTACATATATTATACCTTCCTAGCACATAGCGTAGTCCACTTGAATAAACGGCTTTCTGAGATATGTTCTTGTACAATTGTACGATAAACAACAATGCTATGTTGTGACACAATGGGATTTGTGACCAAAGAATATGCGTTTATTGCAGAAGAACTAATCAACAAACGGATTATTAAGTTGTTGCATGTTTAGGCGATTTTGGTGTTGTGTAGCATGTACTTGTGCACATATATTTTGAAATGTTATGTAGTAGCGGTTCTCAAAAGGCAATTTCAGTAAACTACGAGTTGCTCCAAAACTTTTTCCAACCTAAGTAATATCAAAGTGAGTAACTCTAATCAGGAAGTTTCCTCTCTATACAGTTGTATCATGAGGCCATTGTTTGCGCACAGCTTTATCACTGTTTTGTTCTGGTTTGTGAAGCAATAAACTGCCATTAAGCCATTGAGTTAATGATTTACTGTTAATTCTATGAAAACTGCACCAAATTTGTCCGGCATGTATTTTGAGAACATTCTCGCACGCAGTAAATTAAACTTTCTTACTAAACCGCTGTGAATGTATTGGCTATGCAAATCAAAGTTTTCCACATATCAAGTGTTTAAACAGGAAGAAATTTACATTCAATGTGATGTCACTAGGCTATTAAGCTTTACTCAACCGTATTGTTGATTGGACGTTGTTGATGGTCCTGCTGTTTTGATTTGTAACCTCTGTCTTTGTATTGGTTTCTGTGTCATCACTCATCATGCGAAATTTCCTTTTTTCTTTAATTGTTGCCAGCAGATAATAGGACATGCAAACCACAAATCCACAGAAAACAAGCACTATGCCAGTTTTCCATTTCAAGTACCTGTTCATAGTTTTAAAGAAGTAGGCTACATTGAGGTGTTGACCCTAAGTAACCTGTTTTAAAATACAACAAAAACTTAGGATTTCGTGCATTGCTTTAAAGGTCGATTTGGAAGATAAAGCATGCTAGTTATACTTGTAATGTTTTGACTCTGGATTAATCAACGCAGCTTCTTACAAACAACCTTTTGTTTCATTTTATCTGTCTGTTATTAAAAATATTTCAAATGTCACAGCTTGCTCTCATAAGTCTTGACTGAGCTAGCCTGTCCAAACCGTTAACTACAAGCAACAGTTACAAACATATGCTCATACCTAAGGGGAAAAATTCGCAGGTTATGTATTTCTTTTGTATTGCCCAAGACTTTTCATTCATACAAGAATTCACAAACGGTTTACACATGCCAATACGTTGAGCGACGTCTGGATCTGCGATAGTCGTGTCACTACTAAACTCTTGAAAAGTCTCTAGCATGATTTCCTGCCAAAGACATGACACGATTTTGCATGCTACGTGCTACCTCAGTTTCTTTTAGCAGCAAGCAACTACATGATAACAGTACAGAAAAGCTACTGTTTTCATTTCAAGGGTAAATCATCCAACTAATTTTCGCCAAGTTTAAACACTACGACGTTTGAAACCATGGACAGCATTATGTGAACAAAGAAACACGGAGCATGGAGCAAGCTGTTGCACCAAGCGCGACCACGAATGTCGCCTTTTTTCTCAACGGCGTAAATAACATATGTCTCGTGTAAATTGCTTGTTCACAACTTCCGTTTGTCGAAGTAAAGATTACAGCTTGCAGTTCATTTTACACAAAAATGATTATTTTACAAAGCAAAGAACTTTCCTACAAAACTTAATTTCTTTGATTAGCAATGCCAAACATGCAAATTGGATTGAGTTTATTTCGCTTGGTAAAAATAAACCATAATAGCACAAAATGATTGTTTTAGTGCAATTGTGTCGCTATGTCATCTTTCACCAAGCGAAATAAACTCAACTCAACTCAACTAAACTCAAAAAATCACAAAAACAAATTTACGTGTCAAAGACCAGTAGAGGGCCCCTATAGCCAATTGTATGAAACTGATTATTTGTGCTTCATTGCATAGGGTTTGCTTTTTTGTCAGTGAAGCATTGTATGTGGATTATAACTTATACCAGTTTCACATAGTAAATAAAACACTAGGAGCAACAAAGTCGTAATGAAATATGAAATGAAAAGCAACTTCATAAGCGTTTTTTACCACATTAAACTTTTTGTTGTTAGCTAGTTTCTAATTACATATTTTTGGGCACATAGGTATACCAGCCTTAAAACAGTTTTCAACAACTTGCGCGCCGCCAGTTTACTTCTTTTAGTTCAGTGGTTCTTAACCTTTTTATAACGGCCGAACCCCTACGATATTCTTCAGCCTTCGGTCGAACCCCAAGATTACATACCAGGTTTTTAACCCATTTTGTTTGGTTGGTCATAATTAGGCGACGACCGCATCGCAGATTCTTATTTCACCAACGGCCGCCATTTACCTGCTTATTTTTGTTTTAAAATACGTGGTTTATATCATTTATTTACCATCTAATAGCGCCCAAAAAGCCCAGAATAATTTCTAGGTCGGTGCATAGATTGAGCTGCACAGTGTGAAGATCAGCCTTAAGTATTTACGATGTCATAATTTATACTGGGATGCTTGTGGTACCTGTTTTGTTCGCATTGTTGGCACACAATAGGCGTACAAAAAGTCTGACCCATATGGTTATTGGGATGGTAATACTCTTTTTAGTACCACAAAAAAATGTTTAGAGCAGTTTAAAACACCACTGCCTAAGTTTAACTTTCCACTGTTTTGATATTGAGCGAATACAAATTGCCGTTTTAAGCGACTATAGACCCTAAAGTTTGACAAAAACGAGTATTTGTATTGTACTTCAAAAAGACCTTCGTCGAACCCCTGATTCGGCGTTGTCGAACCCCGGTTAAGAACCACTGTTTTAGTTTCATGATAAGCGCGGTTGTGGCTAATTACTAGAAGCGGTTACGCTTCATTTTCGACTTTTCTGTCAGTCATAATCGTCACAGATTTTGAAATCAAATGTTTCAAACATCTGGTAATTTCAAAACCTGAGCCGCATCAGAGGGATCAAAGAGCCACATGCGGCTCCGGGGCCGCTGGTTGGCGACCCCTTGACTTATACATTAACATTAGGATAAAAACCCCTTAAAATTGCCTTGTCGTTTACTTTTTAAACGAAGCTAAAAAACGTCGAATGGTTTTCTGTAAGCGTAATTAATAACGGCGGCAAAATGTTTTTAAACTATACATCACATTTTTTATGAAATAAACGGAAACAAAAATATAAAAAATTAACCCTACCTTCCAATAATTGTCAATATTCTAGCACCATGTGGCATGTGCTGGTAAACATAGTTCAGATGTTTTAGATTAGCAAAACACGTTTTCACTCTTAACATAATTATTTCAGCACAATTCTTTGAACAACAAGTGACTTTCGTCCATTGGTACTTCTCTCTGCAACCAATAATATTTTTATGTCTGTATGTAAGACATGCATAGATCATTCAGTCTATGAAACAGTAAGTGCTCTCTTATCATAGAAAGTTGGTTTTATTAACTTCCAACAACAACAAAAACAAGGAACACTACTTAACGTGTAGAAAACAAGTGGAAATGTTCTTATTAACCACGTTTCACCGATTAGCGTCAGTGATTTTAAAGCATTGTGAATTATCCTGGTTGATGTACCAATTTTTGAAGGAATGGTAAATTTTTGAAACATTACCAAATTTCCTCTTTTCCCACAATTTGTTACATAACATATTAAAACTTGTGTCGCGTCTCCACGGCGCTTCTTTTATTTCTTTTAACCTCCAATTAAAGTACTCGGAGTAGGCCGTTGCGTTTGAGTCCAAGTAATTTAAATAGTCAACAAGTTCCTTTGGACTTTCGTAATCGTCGGTGTGTATATATGATCCTGCTGGAAGAAGATTTTTAATGTCTTCTTTTGGCGCTCCCCATATTACTGGCACGGTGCCAGATTTGATGGCATTGTTTAATGCCTTTTCTGTCATATAATCTCGACAGTGATAACCATTTTCAAAGGACAAAAAGAACTTAAATGTCCCACAATAACTTCTAAAAGTATTCGAGTCCCATGGATGAGGAAAAACGTTTTTGTAGCAACCGCCTCTTTTCTCGATGCGAAGTCCCATTTTTTCCAAAACTTCCACATATATAAGTCTTTGGACAGGCCCATCACCACCTCTACAATGCCCAATTGCCACAAGAGCCGTGAACTGCGACGTTTTCCTGGTTAACGTTTGCTCTACTGCTTTTTGGCCGAAAAACATTTCACGTTGCTTTTCACTTGTCCAAAAGTCATCCTGCAAAATTTGGTTTACAGCATTATAAGCTAAAAACTTTACGCTTTATTTGTTTAGGCATCATTAATATTGGTCCAAGAATATGTGAGTGTTTCATGTCTAAAGTGAGTATGATTATTTAGATATAGAGCTATAGTATAGGGTTGCCATACGTCAGGATTGACATGTCAGGAAATTTAGTGTTTAAATCTGCGCCAGGGAGAAATGTTAAAATGTACCTAAAAGGAATTTAAGAAAAAATATATATATACTATGAAATTAATGTTCCAACGAAGAAAGTTTCAAGAAGTTAGCTACAAGGTTACTGTTTCGTTTTGCGCGTATGTGCGCGCGTAACAATACCTGTTTGTTATTAGTTGTCTGACAATACTCATTAAATACACAAATAAAAATCTGCGTCTCGAGAAAACACAACATTCGATGCTACGTGGGAACGTGGGAAATTCCATTTGCTTTAACTGTGTACCGAATATGCAAGGAACTAATTGACAACAAAAAGTCTAAAGTCGTGAGAACTAAAAAAACGTTTTTACGGTGGCTTTTTATTTTAAATTCAAAAAGCTCTTTGTGGCTCCCGGTGTTTTTTTTTTGTTTTTTATGTGTGAAATTTTGCTGAATGGTTTTTAGAGTAGTAAAGGTTGGCGACCCCTGATATACGTGCTTATTGTTTCAAGGATGGTAAAATTAGTGATCGATCTTAGCCTAGTAAACTTAACTAAACACAAGCCCACGCAGAAAGGTAATTGACAAAGATCAGAGTATCGTATCTAACGTTGTCTCGTGTCGCCGTCCGTGTAGCTTCTGAATATTCTAAATTTATTCTGCAATAGAAGTGATTGGATCACAAAAAAGGTTAATCAACGCAACTGAGATAAATTTTGTCAGGGATTGTGTATCATAAATATGGCAACCCTAAGCTAGTACTGTATGTAGAGTATCATCTTGTCCTTGCTGAGTTTGTGGTTATGGCCTTGAATGTCTCAGCCTTTCGTGTATGATTGTTTCAAGAGCACATTATAGCCCATTTGTTTCGTTTTGTCAATATTTGTCAGCGGAAAATCAGAAACAAAAGTAAGCTCCAACGTTTAACTTATTTTATGCTGTTCGTTTCGTTTCATATTAGCTTAGCTATACTAATTTCCTTCGAAACATACAATTTATGAGCATCACTTAACGGGGTACTTGGCCCACGTGGCATAAGAAAGATACACGATATCAGTTCAAGCAATTTTCGCACTGTTTATTCAAAGCCGCGTGCTAGTTTAGTAGGCGAGTACAAACATTAATATCTTTGCGTGTCGACACTTTGAAATAAAGGCTTGTACTAACTGATTTGAATACTATAACATCATAAATCAGATCAATCAAAGTGGCTTTCCAGCTCCCTGCCAGAGCCAGCTCCCGGCTGGTGTATTGTTCATCCATTTCACAACAACATTGAGCTCAGTATTATCTAAGTTTAATACACTAAATTGAAGCATTATAGAAAGCCCACCACTGTAGGCGATACACAGAATGACCAGGTATAATTTTAAAGTGACAAATAACCTTTTTATGATTTTGTGTTTTGGGGCTTACCAAGATGTAGGAAGAATAAGGGAAAAACACGTCTGCATCTCTTCTATATGTCATAGTCCAATTAAAAAAATCCTTGTCCACGTAGCTAAAATCGCGTTTGTAAAAAGGCCACGGCGGTTCCAAACTCATGTACACGTACATTTGATCTTGACGCCTACAAGAAAGTTTAAGTGCCATTTAAAATATAGCGATATGTGGTAGTATTACGTCGATTAAAAAAAAAACTTTATCAACATTATTTTCTGTGTTATAAACGGGAGAGCACAACCTTTTTGCTATGACAGCCGCACGACAGGTCCTTAAAGTACCGTCATTTTTTCGTTTGTATATTACTAATTTGAAGAAGTAGGTTATGTCTTATAATATCCCATGTACTGCTGGTGGCTGTGAAAGTCCAAATTGATTTCTTTCTTTATCCTTTGACTTGGCTGAGCGATTCGGCAATCAGTTTATATGACATCTTCATATGGTTTTCACTTTGTTTGTTGTCTGTTTATTTAATAATGTTGAAGACAAACAAAAAGCATTTAGAAGTTCTAAATTTTTCTAAATTTTAGATCAGTTTTGGAAGCCAAATGTTTAGCAAAGTTGCTTTGTTCATTTCACGACCGCCATTATAAGTGTTTTGATAAACATGTTCACGACCACAGGTTATTCTAAAACTTGCAGCCGTTTTGAAAATTTATTTTTTGGAGAGCCTGTGCAGCTTAACTACAAACGAGTCAACCACAGTGATAAGCTACTGTGCTCTAACATACAAAATGTGTACATTTAAAAAAATCTGAAAAAAAAATGGGCATACCTAATTGCTGGTTTTGTGAACTGGTTCGGGCCAAAGGCCTGGCTGAATCGAATTACTACAGCGTCGCTTTTGTTGATGTTTGCGTAGTCAAGTGTAGTTTTACATTTGTGGCCGATCAAGGTTTCAATGTTTGTTGGGTTAAATTGTGGTTCGATGTATCCATAAGTCAGATAAATCATCGGCAGTTCCAGGGGTGTCGCATGAGTCGTTGAAAAACTGCGTTCAAAAATACACTTTTGGCCTTTGGTGCTTGATATAAAGAGGAAGATCTTGCTCGCCAAAATTTGTCACACTTACCTGGTTTTATCACACGATAAGTTTCATACAAGAGGAACTGTAATTTAAAATCAGTTAAATACAAAGCTTAGTCATATGTGCATTTTTAACCTATCAGCCTATGACAATACCAGTTACTGGAAAACTAACATAATTGTCATGTACCGCGCAATTGTTTTGGTGGTAGTCGTCGGTTCGAGATTCGCTGCTGTAATGGAGGCTATGCGGAAACCTTTTTGGTTCATCACTGTAACAAGATAGTAGGAACAGCACACCACCATCCCAAAAACTAGAAGCACGAATACTGTTTTCAATTGCCACGTGCGGTTCATATTGTGCACAATATCTATAGAAGTTCCTATGTTGCAAAAAATGAAATATTGTGCACAACATAAAGCCTACAACTATAGATAAAAATTTAAATGCAATTATGTTTCGTAAGTCAAAAACTACTGCCTCCAAGTTTAAAGTCAGGCCCGAATCAAGTCCGTTTTTTCGAAGAAATCTTCAAAAAGCCCAAACCCGACACGAACCTAAACCCGGCCCGACTTACAACTCTGGTGGAGTGTTAGTGCAAGGCAGCACGAAACGATACAAAATAATGGCATGTTTATTGAGACGAAATTTGTTTGATTGATTTTTACCAGATGCTAATTCAAGTAAACCAATTCTGTCAGGCAGCCTGTCTTTTGTCTATCAGTTTTTGAAATGAATTGAAATCAATTCCTGACAAGCTATAGCTCAGCTATATACAACTATGACTGTCAAAAGTCCTGTTCTAAAATACAAGTGGTGTACAGAATTCCAAACGCCTGGCACACAAACGGTGTTTGCCTTCAAATTGAATGTCTATTTTTAACAATTTACACCTAATGTCAGAATTGTAAGTTAATTGAAATATTTGATATTCTTAAAAAAATCATATTTCTTTGAGTAAATTGAAGAATATAGGATGATCGTAATTTTAAACTTCTCTATATGATCAACATATGACAATACCAAAACAGATTGTCATAAAAACTTTGCTGTCTCCCCTCTATCACAAGAAGTAATTAAGCCTCTCAAAGAATTGCTTGCTTTTAGCTTCTGTTTTATTTCTTGGGAAATGCAACACAAACGTGGCCTACTTCCACAAAAACGTTGCGTTGTAGTATACCTTTACCTCTACTTTAACAAATACAGTCGCAAATACACATCTTCTTAACTATACGCTAACATTAAATACAATTCTGCTAAATGTTTACATTTAAAGCCTAGAGGTCACATAAACGCAGCGCTCCTAAATTTTGAACCAACATTGGGCTTAGTAGAGATACTGGCGACAATGCCTTCAAAACATTAAAAAACGGTGATGCGACTGGCAAGAAAGAAAAGGTCGTTCCTGTTTTACACAGTTGGCTGTTCACCAAAGCAAACAACTTCAAAACATTTCTTGTCGATTATGTCCTCGTTAACTTGGCCCTGAGTTAAATATCCGCTAATACGCTTTCGCTCAACCCACATAAATTGGCCCCATAAAGTCTTGCCCAATAAAGTCAAGAGGCATAAGTTCCTGGCCTACTGGGCTAAACTTTTCGACTTAAGATAATACCTAAATCAGAACTTGACATTGAAGTATAATATGGTGATCATTGCCTTTTGTGCGTACTCGTGAGAAAACCTGTGGTGGAATTCATTTTTTTGTCAACCGGTTATATCACAAAAGTCATATTTTTCTGTCGGTTCTGTTGCCATAAGTTCATTGATACGAACCAGTAACCGGTTTGCTGATCTCATAAAATTTCGTTATATGGTTCTATACAACCGGTACAAACCGGCTGAATCACAACCACTGGAAAAAACAAGGAAGTACACAACTACAGGATTATATTAAAGGCAGAAAAGTTACAATCAATTCTAATAACTGTTTCAGTCATTTCATAAACCTAAAACACAATTCATTTGGACAAAAGCCTAAACTTGTACAACTTGGAAAGAAAACTACTTCACACGTTGTTTGACAAATAACCTTGCTTTGTATCCTTCTAGTTTTGACTGGCTTAACAAATTCACCTATAGCGATTGGGTGCCTCTCACATTGCTTATCCAGATACCAAATAAACGGTCTTTTTTTCTTTTTTAACGCAGGTAATTCAATATGTTCGCAAATAGGTGTCCCAACTGACAACCTATAAAATCTTTTGTTAGATACTAATCACGTGCCCGCTTTAACTATAGTTGACACCATAAAATTCGTTTCTAGGGTCGTATTTCTACCTCCCTCTTTCTCTTGCATCTGTTTATGCTTGTGTACTTTGAGCAACAAACACAGTGAACAATCACTAGATTAACTTTGCAACGTTAATGAATTCACCAATTCTTACCTGGTCTTTGTCACAATACCTAACATTGTTTGTACAATGTATAGGACGTCGAAACGTCGATTGTTTACAATAAAACTGCTGGATGAGCAATACTTGGTCATACACTATGCCTGGCAGCAATAGCTTATTTCATTGTTTATACAACTTGGTTTATCTTATGTAAACAATAGCAGCTAATGGTGCCAATATGGAATAAGAATTGGAAATATAGTTAGTACATCCATTTGGAAAGCAAAGCTGTATGGAATACATAGAAGTAACTTCGTAACTTTACTGAATTCACTGATCCACAGCTGATCTCCTTTACAATACTAACATGTTTTTAACAGCATTGTTTTTTTAACATCTAACATTGTTTACACTACTTCGTTTATCGCATGTGAACAATACGGTTCAAACTAGAGAGATCGTTGTAAACAAATGTTTGTCAAGTTTGTTGTTTAAAATTGTGGTTTCATGGGGCTACATCAGTGGTTCTTAACCTTTTTATCTCGGCCGAACCCCTATGACATTCTTCAGACTTTGTTCGAATCTCAACAAGTTACATCTTTGGTTTTCAACTCAATTTGTGCTTTTGACTAAACGTTTTTGTTGCCAACAAATATTCTTTGTTTTGGTGCTTACGAACAATGCGCACAGTGTTCTTTGTTACTTTAAATCAGAGGTTCTTAAACCATTGCGGTCGTGCCCCACTTCACACTATTTATTTAATCTCTGTGTGCGCGCACTGAGCCACGTTGCCAGTATTTTTGTAAACTACTCATGTCACCCAGAAATTGTTGATGCACTGAAAGTCAACTGGACATCCATTCCAGAGTAATGAAGCGTTTACTTTAATTTCTAAACAATAAGTTCGAAATCAGCTGCGACACATTACAATGCATTCATTTACAATTGTTTGCAAGTGAAAACTTTGCAGACAGATTGTGCTGCGTCTACAATTTACACCTTAGTTTGTAAAGTAACGTAATATATACCTATATTGAACTGTTATGTAATAACTTGTGTATTGTGTTAATAGATCACTATGTCCGTTTGACCATGAAGTTATATTTTTAAAATGGGATTGGTGCCAACATTGAGAAATGGAAGTCACATCGGTCTTCATATTACTGAAATAGATGGTAAAATTGGTCATCTTTTCGTTTAATATCAGCAACCAATTGTTTTTTGTTATGGTAAGTCATGTGGTAACAACAATTTAAACTTTTTGTTGACTATAGACTAGTGTTTACTTTATGCGTGTAAATGTGGGAGACTTTCTTCTAGTCAAATAAATAAGGTGTACGCAAAACCGGCACCGTAAACAAATAACAAAACACAGAAATCGTATTTTTAAAGTTAGAAAAAAGGAAAATCTTCTATAACGCAGGAACTCGCAAACATGTCTTCTATTTTCCAAAAGGTGGCGCAACAGAGCATAGGCTTTTACTATGCAAAAATTGCTCATCAGATTGCTTGAGGCTTCTCTTTATTTTGTACCGTCTTTGCCGACTTCGAATTGCAAAAAAATGACTTTGTGACGTAACAATTACCATGTTTAACAGAGGTCCTTTGGGAGAGGGGGCACTGCACATATACCGGGGGTGTATCGATCGACAGTAGGGACGGTAGGGACCCTAAGGTTTCCTGCGATGACTTTTTGTTTGTATCTAGCTCGTCGCAAAGCCGAGCGACAGACACGGCATCCAATAATTTGCTTATGCGATCACCAGTTTGTCTTGGTTATTTTAAAGCACTCCGGATTATCTTGGTTGATATACCAATCTTCAAACGAATGGTAAATTTTTGAAACATTGCCAAACTTCTTCATTTCGCATAAATTGTCACATAACATTTCATAACCTGTGGCTCTTTTTCGATTCCAAAGGACCTCCTCTGGTGCTCTTCTTCTCCAGTTAAAGTACTCAGAGTATGCTGTTGCGTTTGAGTCTAAGTAGTTCAAATAGTCAACTAGCTGCTTTGGACTTTCGTAGTCGTCGGTGTGTATATATGATCCTGGTGGTAAAATATTTTCAATGTCCCCTTTTGGTGCTCCCCATATGACTGGCACGGTGCCAGATTTTAAGGAATTGTTCCAAACCTTTTCTGTAACATAATCTCGACAGTGATATCCATTTTCAAATGCCAGAAAGAACTTAAAAGTCCCAGCATAACTCCTGAAACTATCCGAGTTCCACGGACGTGGGAATATGTTGTTGTAGCAACCGCCACGTTTCTCAATGCGAAGTCCTGATTTTTCTAAAGCCTGTACATATTTCAGTCTGTTGACCGGACCATCTCCACCTTCGCAACGTCCTATTGCCACTAGAGCTGTGAATTGCGACGTTTTCTTGCTTAGCAATTGTTCAACGGCAGTTTTTCCGCAATAAAGTTTACGCTGCTTATCATCACCTAATAAAGTAGGCTGCAAAAAAAAATTCCTTATTTAATAAAGTAATGATCGACTAGCAGGTGAACTTAGGTTTTGGAAATAATCTAATCACTTTTTAGTGCAGCAGAATAAAGGTAAATGGTTTTACTGAAACAACAGATTTTTTCTACTTACTAATGTAAAATATGGGAAATATATGTCCGAATCTCGTCTGTATGTCATTGTCCAATTGAAGAAATCTTTGTCCACGAAGCTAAAGTCATCTTTGTGAAAAGGCCACGGAGGTTCCAGGCTTATATATACGTACATTTGATCTTCCCGCCTTGAAGAAAAAACAAAGATTTGTTCGATAAAAGTTTAGGTACATTTTAGACAACTGAAACATCGGCTGTAGAAATGGACACCTGCTAGACTAATTTTTACTATTTTCTGGTTTTTCACTTCTTCTTTTTTGAAAAAAAAGTACTTACATCTCTAATGTTCTTTTAATTTAGGGATCGGCAACCTTTTTTGCACCGCTGACCAGTTTTGAAACTAAAATTTCATCGCGGACTTCAAAAAACAACGAATGCTCAGCCATGAAAATTTAGTTTATTTTACTTCACTTTTCATATTATAAACGACTGCAAATGCGTACATAAAATAAAAAATCAACTCTGCAACAAACAAAGCGACCACAAGCTAACCAAAACCAAATAGTTGTCAAACCCTATGTTACGTGATAAAAAGCTTTCTAACGCAAATTTAGCAAAAAAAGCACACGGCCCGGTAACGATTTTTTCACTTACCGAGTGGTTGCCCACCATTGCTTTAGATAGTAATTTGCTTAGAGTTAGCAGAAATGCAATTTGTTTTAATGTTGGTGTATTGGGCATTAATAGGCAAACAGACTTACTTCATTTATTCATTGTTTATTTTAATTTTATTAAAGTCATGTTTTTCAACAGCATATTAACCAAAAAAATTGGCATTTTAAAGCTTTCTTTAAAAAAAGTATAATTTTTAATCACATAAAGGAATATCTAAATAAAAAATCTATAAAAACCTTTGCTTTTGTCCTTACCTGTATTTTGGTTTCGTAAATTGGTTCAACCGAAAGGCCTGACTAAATCGAATAACCACAGCATCGCTTCTGTTCATATTTGCGTGGTCAAGCGTAGTCGTACATTTGTGTCCAAGCGCCGTTTCAATAATCGCAGGGTTAAAATGCGGTTCGAGGTATCCATACGTTAGATAAATCATCGGCGGTTTCAAATAGGTCCAAACCTCGTTGGTTTGTCTGCATCAATAATGTAGATTTTCTATTTGAATAGTGGTATTTGTATAAACGTTTACCCGGTTGCTTTGGAATTGCAGGTAGAGCTACTAACACGATACGTTACGCCTGATCCAAAAGTGCTTAATTTTCAAAACGGTATATCTAAAAAAATGCTAACGGTTAGGGCTATTAGGGTCGGGGTAAGGTATTAGCACTTAAAATTCAATAAAACTAACCCAAAAATTAGTTATTAATGTAAAAATTTTATGTAAATATTTCCCAACCCAATCCATTTATAGCCGCTAAATAAATAATTCAGCTCTTTACGCCACCTATCGAAAATTAAGCACTTTTGGATTAGGAGAAACGTATCGTGTTAGTAGCTCTACTGGAATTGCACACCAGTCTATGTTTTTCGTTCCCCAATAATAAAATCGATTTTTTACGCCTAAAACAAAAAGTATAATGGCGCTTTTTATAAAATCGTATTACACACAAATATCCCCGAACTAGCACTTAAATAAACGGTTTTCTTTGGTATACTATGTGGTTGCTATATGGTAGTTTGCCGTACGATTACAATGGTTGTTTGTCGAACGATATGGTTGTTTGTCGTATCATACACAATAAGAATTTTGAGGAAGAATGTGTATGTTTGGAAGACGTGTAATTAGAACACCAGATTAAAGGGGCTAGGGAAAGGCTACTACTCAACAAGGGACCATATTAACCATTATGATGTAATCCTCTTTGTGTTGTGTATAGAATGTACATTTATGCATCGAATATTTGGACCTCTATGAGGCAGTAGTTTCCAAATAGACATTTCAATAAATTACGAATTGCTTCAAGTCTTTTTAAAATCTTAAATAATATCAAAGCGCATGAATGTAATAAGAAAATTTGCTCCAACAAGTGGTATCATGAGGCGTTTGTTTGCGGATAGATTTATCACCGTTTGTTCAGGCTTGTAAAGCAATAAACTGCCATAGAGCCATTCGCACACGAGGTAATCCTATGAAACCAAATTTGTTCGACTTGTATTGATGAAACAGTTTCTCATGCAGTAAACTAACCTTTTTTACTAAACCGCTGTGAATGTATTAGCTATGCAAATCAAAATTTTCCATACATCACATTTAAACCGGAAGGAATTTACATTCAATATGTTGCCACCAGGCTAATAAACATTACTCAACTGTATTGCTGATTGGACGTTGTGGATGGCTTTGTTGTTTGGAATTGCAACCTCTGTCTTTATGTTTTTTGTTGCTGCATCATCACTTATCGTGCGAAATTTCCTGTTTTCTTTCATTGATGCCAGGAAATAATAAGAGATGCAAACCACAAATCCACACAAAACAAGCACTATGCCAGTTTGCCATTTTAAGTACCGGTTCATAGTTTTAAAGAAGTAGGCTACATTGGGGAGTTTACCCTAAGTAACTTGTTTTTAATAGCACCACATAAACTTAGGTATTGCTGATTTCTTGTATTGCTGCAAAGGTCGATTTTCAAGATAAAGCATGCTAGGTTTACTTGAACCTCATTTGCAATGTTTTTACTCCGCATTAATCAATACAACCTCTTACAAACAATCTTTTGTTTCATCTGAGGTGTCTGTTGTTTAAAAGATTACAAATGTCACAGCTTGCTCTCATAAGTCTGGACTTAGCTATCAAACCTTTAACTACAAGCTACAGTTATGCTTTCTTTTTAATGAGTAAGAGATGCTCATGCTCATACCTGAGGAAGATGTTCGCAGGCTATTTATTTCTTTTGTATTGGCTTGGGCTTTTTCATTCATACAAGAATCCTCACTCGGTTTACACATGCATTGAGCGGCGTCTGGATCTGCGATGTCGTGTCACTACTGAACCCTTAAAAAAGTCGCTAGCATGATTTCCTGCCAAAGGCTTGACACGATTTTACAAAACCATACGCATGCTATGTGCTACCTCAGTTTTTATTTGGCAGCAAGCAACTAAAATACTAAATGATAACTGCACATAAAAGCTACTGTTGTTAATTTAAGATGGGTTGAACCATTAAACTAATTTTCGCCAAGTTTAGGACGTTGTTTCGCCAAGTTTAGGACTAAGTTTGTGTGTGTGTGTGTGTGTGTGTGTGTGTGTGTGTGTGTGTGTGTGTGTGTGTGTGTGTGTGTGTGTGTGTGTGTGTGTGTGTGTGTGTTTTGGCATGTGGTCGCCTGACGATTTGTCTGGCGTCGCCTATGGTAGCGGTTGCTTTATTTTTAAGAATATAATATGCAGTAAACTAACACACTGGTTTAAAATATATTAAGCAGATAAAACACAACATAACAGCGCTTAACATTCCTTCCCGCCATTGTACCACAGAAGGGGATCTTTAATTTTTGAAAACTCGATTGTTGTCACAAAGTGATGATTATTGCCTTGTATTACGTAATATTACTGCATCTACTATACATAATCACAAGTCAGCACATGTCAAATTGCGTGTATTGTCGCGGTAAAACCAGTGTTCTCTAATTAGAATAGTCAACTAAACTTCCAAGATGCATCTAAAAACAACCATTAGGAAAATAAATTATAGTGAGGAATTTCTAAAGTACGGATTTACATTCATAGTTGAAGCAGGAATTGAAAAGCCACAATGTGTCATTTGCAACGAAATTATGTCAGCCGAATCGATGAAGCCCAACAAAATAAAACGCTATTTTGACAGCAAACATCCTAACTTTGCGGGCAAGGACGTCCAGTATTTTAAGAACAAAGCTGGTAGTGTAAAAAAAAACAGGCTGGATTTGGGTGGCAAGTACCACCAGCAAAATATGGCAGCAATTGAAGTTTCATATTTAGTGGCTCTCAGAATCGCCAAATCCAAGAAACCCCACACCGATTTGCTACTGCCGGCAACCAATGACATTGTTCGAGTTATGCTTGAAGCTGAATATGTTAACAAATTGAATACGATATCCATGTATAATAACACCATCAGTAGAAGAATAGACGACATGTCTGCTGATATTATGGAGCAAATAATTCAGGAAATTAAATCAGCTCCGCTTGGATTATTTAATATCCAGCTTGATGAATGAACAGATGTGGCAAATTTTTCGCAGTTACTGGTTTACGTGAGGTATATATATATACAAGGGCGATTTCAAAGATGAGTTTCTTTTTTGCAAAGCACTTGCAACGACAACTACTGCACGCGATGTCTTTAAAGGGCCCCGGCAGCGACGATGTGACTTTTTCTACATTTTAGCTTTTTAGAATGGCCATACTTCGGGGATTCCGTATCACTAATTTTTTTGTCCTATGATTTGTCGTTTTCGAGATATTCAATCAAACAATGAGCTCTCGAGCGACACGTTGGTTTAAAATGCAGCAGCGATTGTTACGTCACATCGTACCAACTTCTAACAATGGCGTTGGTCAGCTGTTGTTTTTGTTGCTTCAAAACATACACAGAACACACTGCAGGCATTTTTGCACACTTGAGTCTAAAAATTAGAACAGTTAAACACCAAAATACTTTAACTGACTAACGTTATTGGCGTCGCTGAACGTTAACAACCACCGACGACACACGCGATACAAAGTTCCAAACCAAGTTGTTACGAGGTGACGTCACATGACGTTTGGACAATGTGACAAAATATCCGCAAGGTGTCAGTGTTTTGAGATTTTAAACGTAAATATTTGACTGATAACATCGATTTTTTTAATTTTAAACCTGAAATCGTGTTTATAAGAATTCAACAAATAACATATTAAAAAATATTTTTCCGGTGCCTGTTGATTCATTTCTGCAAAGTTATAACATTCCTTGGGGAAATGATTGTGGTGTTTGCACAGACGGTGCTCCAGCAATGCTAGGTTGTAGGTCTGGGTTTCAACAATTGGTTATCGATGCATCACTGAAAGTCATCGGAACGAATGATCGACAGGTGTACGGTGGCCCATAGCGGCCACGTCTGAAACACATTAAAAAAATGTAAAACACAACAAAAAAGTGAAACACAACACATTAAAAATTAAAACACATTACAAAAGCAAAACACATTTAAAAAGTAAAACACATAAAAATAGCGAAACACAGTAAAAAAGCGAAACACATTAAAAAAGCGAAACATATTAAAAAACGAAACACATTAAAAAAGTAAAACACATTCAAGACGCGAAACACAATAAAAAAGCAAAACACAATAAAAAAGCGAAACACACTAAAAAAAACACATTAAAAAGCGAAACACATTAAAAAGCGAAACACATTAAAAAAGCGAAACACATTACAAAAGTGTAGCACTTTGGAAAAGCCACGCACATTAAAAAGCGAAACTTGTAATACAGTACAGTTAAATTATTCTATTATGACGTAATATTAGAATCTAATTGTGACATAAAATGTTGTTATGGCCATGCTTAGGCTTAACAATTGGATTCAGTGTACAGATAAAAAAAGGAGTCATGGTGTAGGATTAGCAGTTTGTATATTTGCCGGTACAATGCTGGAAATAAGAGTTGAATTTAGGGTTTGTTATAATATTTACGTGGACGTATAAACCCAAAGCGCCAGAAATGTGTTATTTACAAAATATGTTTTTGGACAACCTGGTTAGTCTACAGCAGGGGTGGGCAACCTTTGTTACTGTAGGGCCAATCATAAATGTCAAAATTGGATCGCGGGCCGCACATGTGCATAACACAAAGTGATTTTGCTTTGTTTCTTACCAAATATGCTTAACTACAAGTATAATTCGTATTTAATTCTAGCCACATTTTGCCAGATCGCAGAAAACTAGCATCAGGCGCATTAATCAGTTCAAAAATATGTAATAATTGGACTCGTTTGCCAGTACTTTTGAAATCCAAGCGTCTCTGTGGGCCGCACAACCTTTAATGAAGGGCTGCATGCGGCCCGCGGGCCGTAGGTTGCCCGCCCCTGGTCTACAGGCAGTGCTGGATTAACCTATAAGCCAGGGGTTCCCAACCTGTGGTACGCGTACCACTAGTGGTACGTGAAGGTTTTTCAAGTGGTGCGCGAGTGGATTCTGTTTGTTTTTTTCAAAAACCTGGATTTACAACTTCATATTTTGTTTATCTGGTTTTGTTTACCAAAATAATTTCCCCTAAGCCTATTTTCATTGTTACGTAACTACTCATGTTGTTTCGTATCATTACAATCTTCAAAATACAGGTCATGTCAATTGTCAACAAGAAGCACAGTTGCTTTGAAAAACCGTTCAACGCTGTTGGACAGTAGGCGTTAATTATCTCAAGCCGCGAAATCCATGTAGCAAAAATCTCATTAAATTTAGGTGTGGTGCTTTAGTGTTGTTTTAGTAGGACAATATTATTGTTCTCCATTAAATATGAGTCGATCAAATTAGTTGTTCTGTACAAAGTGGTACGCGTTGCAGTACAGAGCATCCAAGTGGTACGGGATCGTAAAAAGGTTGGGAACCCCTGCTATAAGCAATATAAGCACGTGCTTAGGGCATCAAGTAGAGGAGGGGCACCACAGAAATGGTTTCTAGGTAAATTATTGAATCTAACAAAAAACTACAACTATATTCAAAATGTAATGAAAATGAATAAGTTCTGTTTATAAAGCGAGAAAATCAAATAAAATAACTGACAAAAGGGATTGATTGCGTGCTATATGACGTAACAACGTTGCGTTGTTCTGTTTGTTAAAACCTGAAACAGTCAAGACTCATGGCTGCCCAACCCGTCGATCGCGATCGACTGGTCGATCTCGGACTGATATCAAGTCGACCGCGAGGGATTCAGAAAATTATTTAAAATACTTGTTTTGTAATGCGTTTTTAGAGAATATTGCCCTACACAGATGACTTTATTGTGAAAGTTATTCATTAGGATTTGTTGATATGTTCACACCACAAATACTCAGTCGACGCTTTACGTCGCAAAAGACACAAAAGTAATAGTTACGTCACAAAAATAATACTTACAGTAGTAACGGTTACTTTGTGCTGGTAATTTTTCTATTATCAAGATTAGCATCGAAAAATTAAGTTCAATGCAGTGTAAAAAGTCACACCCAAACCACGATAATAAACGTAAAACAGGGCTCGGAAAATGCTAGTTTTCCTTTGGTAATACACATACATAGTCTTGCATTATCTTGTTAGTTTGTATTGGAATGGTAGATCCCGAGAGTTGGACTACCTCAAACGTCGATCTTGAGTCAAAAAAGATTGGGTACCCCTGGTCAAGACAGTAAGGCAATGCTTAGTTAATAGCATGCTGTTTGAAAACTTATTCGCGTATGTGGCAAACGTAAATTAAACACGACGCTAATACTAGTATGTTTTACAATTGGGCAACAGTGCTGAGACTGGGGAAGGCAGCAGCAAAATTAGGCGTTTTTAATTGAGTTTTGAAGTATTTCTGACATTCTGAAACAAATCTGCCAGTTTAATATCAGCTAAGCTGAAAGTCTATTACCCTTGCTGTATATTATGTCAAAATCGAAATCTCGATGAAGAATTTTGTTTTTACGTTTATATTTCGAATTAAAAATGGTGTAAGGGGCACCAAATTGTTTTAGTGCTTAGGGCAGGGGTTCCCAACCTGTGGTACGCGTACCACTAGTGGTACGCGAAGGTTTTTCAGGTGGTACGCGAGTAACTTCCGTTTTGTTCACATAAACCTGGATTTACAACCTCATATTTTGTTTATCTGGTTTTGTTTACAAAAAAACATTCCCCAGGCCTATTGTCATTGTTACGTAACTATTTCTGTTGTTTCGTATCATTACGATCTTCAAAATACAGGTCATGTCAATTGCCAAGAAAAAGCATAGTTGCTATGAAAAGCCGTACAACCCGGTGGGAATTAATTATGTCAAATGATTTCTCTTGATAGATATCATCTACTGTTTTGTAGCGTTAAAAGAAACATGATTCGAACAAATTAGTTGTTCTGCAAGAAGTGGTACCACAGAGATGTGCTCTATGGTGGTACGCGTGGCAGTGCAAAGCGTCCAAGTGGTACGAGATCGTAAAAAGGTTGGGAACCCCTGGCTTAGGGCCTCTAATGGTGTTGATCCGGCCCTGTCTACAGGTTAACTTATTTTAGGCATAGAGTTATTTGCGACAGAAGAAGTGCTATAAATTATCAACTTGTACGTTGTGGATGATGCTAGGACTGAGAAATTTGTGAAGCGGTGCTATTAAAAAGAAGCTAATAATGGATCCATTATCTGACACTGATGACTTTGTATGCACTACTTGCGCCTGCCAAATTAGGTTGGCGTATAAGTTTTGCCCACATTGCGGTTTAACTGTTATTCCTGAAGAACTTGTCATCAAAAGGGATTTTCTTAAAGGGTTTAATACTGCACTATTAGGGAGTTCATGTCTAAATACTACGATATTTACTTGAGCAAAAGAACTTTAAGACGACGAATAAAGAGTTATGGATTGCGACGTCGGTCTGTAAATTACCTTGGCCAAGAGGTAAATGACCATGTCTAAATATAAACCAATTGTTTGAATACTGTGCTATTAAATAAGGTTTGCTTTTTGGTCATTGAAGCACTGCCGGTGGATCATAACTATACATAACTGTCATTATTAGGAAACATTGTTTGGGTAATTTTTTTGGCAAAATGAAACATTGACATTTTTTTCTCAAAAAAAACAGAAACAAAGGTACAAAACATTAAATTGCAACTTCCAATAATTTTCCATATTCTTGCACCTCATGACATATGCAGGTAAACTTATTTCAATACAATTTTAAGAACAGCAAGTGCCATCCTTTTGTACATTGGTACTTGCCGGCGCCCATGGTGGTAAAAAATCTTTGCAATTAACTTCTGGCGCAAATATTTTTATGTCTGTTTGTGTAATGCATAGATCATCCAGTATATGAAACAACGTCATAAATGCTTGCTGGCATCATACAAACTTGGTTTTATCGACTTTCAACAACGAAAACACAGAACACTATTAAATGTATGGAAAACAAATTCAAATTTACTTATTAACCGCATTTCCACCAATTATTAATTATGGTGATTTTAATGCTTTGTAGATTGTCTTGGTTGCATTTAACAAGACTCATTTGGATTTTCTTTTGTCCAAATGTCACAATTTGTTCTACTTGGTTGTCTCTTCAATATGAAAAGTTGGCGGAATTTTTAAAGTCATTTTTTAAAACAGTAACAAATAAACAAACGCTATTACTATAAAAATACTGAGTGCTTCACACACACAAAATTCAACCAAAGCAGATCAGGCGGTTTGCAGTACATATAGTGTACGACAGTCACGGCATCAATTATTCGCTTATGCTTTGACATTATTACCAGTTTGTCTCGGTTATTTTAAAGCACTCCGGATTATCTTGGTTGATATACCAATCTTTAAACGAATGGTAGATTTTTGAAACATTGCCAAACTTCTTCATTTCGCATAACTTGTCACATAACATTTCATAACCTGTGGCTCTTTTTCGATTCCACGCGACCTGGTCAGGCGCTCTTCTTCTCCAGTTAAAGTACTCAGAGTATGCTGTTGCGTTTGAGTTTAAGTAGTTCAAATAGTCAACTAGCTGCTTCGGACTTTCGTAGTCATCGGTGTGTATATATGATCCTGGTGGTAAAATTTTTTCAATGTCCCCTTTTGGTGCTCCCCATATGACTGGCACGGTGCCAGATTTTAAGGAATTGTTCCAAACCTTTTCTGTAACATAATCTCGACAGTGATATCCATTTTCAAAGGCCAGAAAGAACTTGAAAGTTCCGGCATAATATCGGAAAATATTCGAGTTCCAAGGACGTCGAAATTTGTTGTTGTAGCAACCGCCACGTTTTTCAATGCGAAGCCCTGATTTTTCCATAGCTTGAACATATTTCAGTCTGTTGACCGGACCATCCCCACCTTCGCAGCGTCCTATCGCCACTAGAGCTGTGAACTGCGACGTTTTCTTGCTTAACACTTGTTCAACTGCATTTTGTCCGTAAAAACGTCTACTCTGCCTATCATCATCTATTAAAGTGGGCTGCAAATATAAAACGTGCATATAAGATTAAAAACAAACTTGCCATTTCGGTAATACAGTAAACATCAGTTAATCCGGACTTTTTTAAACAATTCAATTCCTTCGGATTAGGCGAAAAACGAATTAACCGATGTCGATTAGGTAAAGCCTTAGTACACTACAATCATATATTTGTACCTCAAGTTTTGTCAAAATTATACGAAGGATCAACCGAATCTGGTTTAACCGAGGTTTTGAAGCAGGATAAAAGTGAATGGTTTTACTAAAACAAAAGATTGTTTCTACGCACCATTGTAAAATATGGGAAATAGATATCCGAATCTCGTCTGTATGTCATCGTCCAGTTGAAGAAACCTTTGTCTACGAAACTAAAGTCATGGTTGTAAAAAGGCCACGAAGGTTCCAAGCTTAAAAATACGTACATTTGGTCTTGCCGCCTTAAAAAAAACAAAGATTTGTTCGATAAAAGTTTAGGTAAAATTTAGACAAATGAAACATCGGCTTGTTAAACGATTTGGACATGGACACCATAGAGACTTTTTTTTCTTTTTAAAATTTGTACTATCTTCTGATTTTTTATTTTCCCTTCTTTTCATAAAAAATACTTACATTTCTAGTGTTCCTTTAGGTTGGTAATTTGATTACATTTAGCAGAAATGCAATTTGTTTTTAAATGGGTGTATTGGGCATGAACAGGCAAAACATTTTTTGTTTATTTTAGTTTTTTATTAAAGCCATGTGTTTTAAAGCGTATAATCTAAAAATGGCATTTTAAATCTTTCATTTATAAATGTATAATTTGTTATCACACAAAGGGATTACAAGTTTTGGGAAATTTTTATTTGCAGGTTAAAGTTGACAGTTTTATAAAAAGAAATGAATTTCGCTTAAAAGCATGTTCAGTGTCTATCGAAAGCAATAAAAGGGATTGAATTTAGAAACAGCTAAGTTTCTTCACACAGACGATCATTTATCAACTGAAAGCCAAGCAGGCTAAATTGAGTGACCGCGCAATGAAAGATAAGAAACGCACTAAACATAAAAGCGAAGAAAAAACACACGTCACCTACACTTCCGTAACACCATGTTTTAATGTTAATTTTTGCATCGATTTTGTTTAGCCATACAAAGGGATATCAAAATAAAAAAAACTATAAAAACCTTTGCTTACGTCCTTTTCACCTGTATTTTGGTTTTGTAAATTGGTTCTGCTCAAAGGCCCGATCGAATCGAATTACCACAGCATCGCTTCTGTGCATATTTGCAGGGTCAATTGTAGTCGTACATTTGTGTCCAAGGGCTGTTCTAATAATCGCAGGGTTAAAAGTTGGTTCAATGTATCCATACGTTAGAGAAATCATCGGCGGTTTCAAGTAAGTCCAATCCTCGTTGGTTTGTCTGCATCAAAATGTAGATTTTCAATTTGAATAGTGGTGACAAGTTTAAACATTTACCTATTGCTTTAGAATTACACATAATGTTTATCATTACACCAGTTGAACGACAAATTAAATATGCAACCTAGTGAACAAAACGCCTGTTCAGTATATTATATCCTACCAGCACATGGCCCACTTGTAAACGGTTTTAACTACTGATGCACTGAAGCCGCCTAAAAAGGTTTGCGCCGAAACCGAATATTCGGCCACGAGGCCCAATATTTCCGGCCGAATCAGGCCAAACCTAAAAACCCCGCTTCCATGGATGTTTTCAGCTGAATCTTGTGTTGTTGGTGCGAGTAAACTCAATTTTGACAAACCAAAATCACTTTTACAATGCGGAAGCTTTACTAAACTGGTAAGATTTTACAGACAACGTGGCTTGTATTTTATAGATACAACAAACACTTAATTTATGATGTTTCGTACTGCCGAAAATGAAAGTTTAGGTAATAATTTTTCGGCCAACCGAAACTTCGGTGCATCTCTAGTATTAACTGATATGTTTTTGTACAATTGTAAGACAACTATGCTATAGGTGTGACACAATGGGATCTGTGACAAAAGAGCAGGTGTTTACTACAGAACACAAGTTTTAAGAGGCTAGGTAAGGGCTAGCAAACGGGCCATTAGGTTGTTGCATGTAAAGCACTTTGTGTTGTGTAGAATGTATGTTTATGCATAAAATCTTAAGTAATATTAAAGCGTGTAAATGTGATCGAAATTTGAACCTTTGCTTTCTTACTAAACCGCTGTGAATGTATAAGCTGGATGAAAATGACATTCAATGCCATGTCATCAGATTATTAAGCTTTACTCAACCTTATTGCTGATTGGACGTGGTGGACGGCCCTGTTGTTTTGATTTGTAACCCCTGTCTTTGTTTTTGTTGCTGCGTCATCACTCATCACGCGAAATTTCCTGTTTTCTTTTATTTCTGCCAGCAGATAATAGGACATGCAAACCACTAATCCACAGAAAACCAGCACTATGCCAGTTTGCCATTTCAAGTACCGGTTCATAGTTTTAAAGAAGTAGGCTACATTGGGGTGTAGACCTTTAATAACCTGGGTTTTAAAGCACAACATAAACTTAGGTATTGCTGATTTCGATCTTTGCTTTCAAGATCGATTTGCAAGATAAAGCATGCTAGGTTTACTAGACCCTCATATGCAATGTTTTTCACTCGAACTAATTAATACAACTTCTTACAAACAACCTTTTGTTTCATGTTATCTGTCCGATATTTAAAAGATTTCAGCTTGTCTTGAATGAGCTAGCCTTAAAACCTTTAACTACAAGCTACAGTTATGCTTTCTTATTCATTAATGAGACCTCGTACCTGAGGAAGATATTTACAGGCTTTATATTTCGTTTGTATTGCCCCAAGGCATATTGGCGCGGAGTACTACAAAATTACAAGATGGCGAGCGAAAAATATGACCTCACTAATGCGTTCAACCATAAGAACTCAAACCCATAGCCCAACAAATTTTCAATAGAATGCAACGTTCGTCAAAATAAAACAAAATGTTTGAAAAAATAAATATTTCGAAACACGTTGCTGTAACGTTTATGATTGGTTTAGCAACGTTTAAAACATGTTTCGTAAATTTGTCGTTGGTTTATATCACCGGAGATAACCATTTATTACAAAACATTCGCACTGTAACAGCAAACAGTTATGTGATTAACGTCAAAAACAAGGTACTAATCCAAAACAGGTTGTTGAGTTGAGTTTCTTTCGCCGGTGATACAAATCGTAGCAGCACAGTTGAATAAGGTGTAGGATATGTGTTTTGCTTAAATCGATAAGCTAAGCTATAAATTTGGTAGTTGTAAGGAACGTTTTGTTTCTTTTTGGCAGCACGCTTGTTTTTAAAGCAAAGTCGTTCCAGATTTTCTTCAGATTTTACGATGATTCGTGCAAAACCGCGACAATCAAACCAAAATATCCATGGTGCTACCGTGCTTGACAAAATCAAGGTGACGGCGCCACTCGCCACCACCTACTCGGTGCCTATGGCCTTGGGCTTTTTCATTCATACAAGAATCGGTTACACATTGGGATACATTAGCGACGTTGGATCGTGTCACTACTAAACCCTTAAAAAGTCGCTAGCATGATTTTCTGCCAAAAGCTTGACACGATTTTGCGAAACAACACGAATGCCACGTGCTACCTCAGTTTTTTCGGCAGCAACCAAACAAATGATAACAGCACATAGTAGTGGTGTTATTTCAAGGAATATCAACTTTCTCGTGTTACTTCCATTTGTCGAAGTAAAGATTACAGCTTGCAGTTGAATTCACGCAAAAGTTATTATTTTACAGTGCAAAGAACTTTTCTACAAAGACCTAGTTTCTTTAATTAGCAAGGTCAAACATGCAAACTGAATTGAGTTTATTTCGCTTGGAAAAAAAACAACATAATAGCACAACAGCACAAAAATAAATTTACAATGTATAGACCTGTCAATCAAACTTTGGGGCCTAAACGGGATTCTTAAAAACGATTCCTGTTCGGGACGTGTTTCGAGTACTTTCGGGTTCGGGCCGTGTTGGGGCTCCAATGTCAGGCCAGTTTGCAACTCTGATTGGATGGGTTAAGTGGTTCATTCGGTTAATGTACCAAATGACCATGTCCAAATGGTATGGCGAAATATAAACCAATTATTTGAAATGGTCATTGAAGCACTCTCTGCAGGTGGATTGTAACTTATACATAATTGTCATTTCAAGAACTTTTTTTATCACTTTTTTTACGTTTCTTTGTTGTTGCATCGCTTATAATCGTCAAATATGGTTAGAACCCTTTTCCCTTAAAATTGCATTGTCGTTTACCTGTCAAAAATGATTTAAAAAACACACATCGACAGTTCATGGTGTTGATCTACATTTAGGGATCTTCTCATGATTCATGACGACGACAAATCATTTAAAATTTGACACTTTTTATCCCCCAAAAAAGAAACAAAAATATAAAGAATTAAACTTCACCTTGCAATAATTTTCAATATTCTAACACATGTGCAGATAAACATAAATCTGATTTTGTTAGAGTAGCAAAACACTTTTTCATTCATGAGATAAATATTTCAGTACAATTTTAAGAACAGAAAGTGCTATCCTTTTGTACATTGGCCATAATGGTCAAAATCTTTGCAACGAACTTTTGTCGCAAATTTTTTTATGTCTGTGTGTAATGCATAGATTATCCAGTATATGAAACTACACCTTAAGTGCTCGCTGACATCATAAAAAGTTGGTTTTATCGATGTCCAACAACAAAAACACAGAACACTATCAAATGTGTGGAAAACGAACTCAAATTACCTTATTACCCACGCTTCCACCAATTAGCGTCAGTAATTTCAAAGCATTGCAGATTGTCCTGGTTGATAAACCAATTTTTGAAGGAATGGTATATTTTTGAAACATTACCAAATTTTCTCTTTTCCCACAATTTGTTACATAACATATTAAAACTTGTGTCGCGTCTCCACGGCGCTTCTTTTAATTCTTTTAACCTCCAATTAAAGTACTCGGAGTAGGCCGTTGCGTTTGAGTCCAAGTAATTTAAATAGGCAACAAGTTCCTTTGGACTTTCGTAGTCGTCGGTGTGTATAAATGATCCTGCTGGGAGAAGATTTTTAATGTCCTCTTTTGGCGCTCCCCATATTACTGGCACGGTGCCAGATTTAATGGCATTGTTTAATACCTTTTCTGTCATATAATCTCGACAGTGATAACCGTTTTCAAAAGCTAAAAAGAACTTAAACGTCCCAGAATACTCTCTAAAAGTGTCCGAGTCCCATGGATGAGGAAATACGTTGTTGTAACAGCCTCCTATTTTCTCGATGCGAAGTCCCATTGCTTCCAAAATTTTCACATATATAAGTCTTTGGACTGGCCCATATCCACCTCTGCAATGCCCAATCGCCACTAAAGCCGTGGATTGCGACGTTTTTCTGCTTAACGCTTGCTCTACTGCTTTTTGGCCGAAAAACATTTCACGTTGTGTTTCATTCGCCCAAAAGTCATCCTGCAAAAATTGTTTTTTTCGGTTAAAAACTATAAGCTCGAGCTATTTTTGCACTGTGTATGTATTTAACGCCGGGCGCTAATTTAGTTGTCATGTGCAAAAGGTAATATCTGTTCGAGCCAACACTTTGTTTGTAATAGAGGTTTATACTTTGTGCCAACTGAATTGAAAACTATAATACCATGAATCAGATCACAGTGGATTTGATAATCACCTGCCATTAACGTAAATTTACCTTGCGTTCCAGAGACACCTCCCCTCTGGTGTATTGTTTTACCATCTCACAACAATATTGGGCCAAATATTAATAAAGTGTTATACACTAAATTTAGACATTAGAAGCCCACCGCTCTAGGCGTTACACAGAACTTGATTGTAAGTTACAAGCTAAAACTTCGAATAGTGATTTTCAAAGTGATTTTAACTTTGACTAATCTGTGTGTCTTTGAAACTGCTTTTTACACTTTGATAATAATGCCAGCTTCCGAACGAATCAAGTTTGGCAATTTTGGAAATGTCGCAATTTATTGGGCATAAAATTAATGACCAGTTATAAAAATAACAATTTTTTTTTTATTTAATTGTATTTTATAACTTACCAAGATGTAAGACGAATAAGGGAAAAACACGTCTGCATCTCTTCTATATGTCATAGTCCAATTAAAGAAATCCTTGTCCACAAATCTAAAGTCGTGGTTGTAAAAAGGCCACGGCGGTTCCAAACTCATGTACACGTACATTTGATCTTGACGCCTACAAGAAAGTTTGGATTAAGTACAACGGCCTTTTCACAGCATTTAAAATGAGTTTGGAAAAAAATAGCATTGTTTACTAGTATTACGTCGATTAAAACGTTATCAGCATTATTTTGTGTGTTTGAAAGGAAGTGCACAACCTTTTGGCTGTGAAAAATTCGCAAAGAAGGAATGAAACGTACGAAAACAATGTAACAAAGTACACCAAGAAAAACGGTTCTTACCTGGATTCTGGTAATGTGAACTGGTTCGGCTCAAAGGCCTCGCTGAATCGAATTACTACAGCGTCACTTTTGTTGATGTTTGCGTGGTCTAGTGTAGTTGTACATTGGTGACCGAGGAAGGTTTCGATACTTGTTGGGTTAAATTGTGGCTCGATGTATCCATACGTCAGATAAATCATCGGCGGTTCCAAGGGGGGAGTATAAGTCGTTGAAGAACTGCGTTTAAAATTATGTTTTTGGCCTTTGATGCTTGATAGAGATAAAGATCTCGTTCACCAAATTTTAAAACAATAACCCCATAAACTGCTTAAAGCAGTGGTCGGCACCGAGGCCCAATGCCGCTGCGTGATGGGTTTGTTACGGGCCGCATATAAAACTTGGTCAGCGTTCACATTATATCAAAGTTGTAATAACTGTAATAAGTTTTCAGCGCTGAACAATTATGGTTTTTAATGGCCGGTCCGTGATAAAAAATTCAGTTTCAAACCGGTCTGCAGTGCAAATAAGGTTGCCGACCCCTGACTTATAGGGTTTGCTTGTAGTTCGGTCAGCTTATAACAGTTTATGTAAAATTTTGGTTGAGTTTAGCTAATTTTACTTCATCATTTAAGTGCAAGTTAAACAAATGTGTCTTTTTAACTGTGCAACTAAGTTTCATGCAGAAAAAACGGTATTTTAAACTACAAAGCTTAGCGCCAAGTGTCTTTTGAACCTACCAGCCTACGACAATACCAGATACTGGAAAACTAACAAAACTGCCATGTACCTCGCAATTGTTTTGGTGGTAGTTGTCGTTTCCAGATTCGCTGCTGTAATGGTGACCATACGGAAATCTTTTTGGTCCATCACTGTAACAACATAGTAGGAACAGCACACCACCAACCCAAAAACTACCAGCACAAAAACTGTTTTCAGTTGCGACGTGCGGTTCATATTGTGCACAGTATCTGTAGAATTTCCTATGATGCAAAAGAGAATCATTGTGCACAGCATACAGCCTACGGCTAATCTAAATCCAATTATGTTCCGCATGAGCCATATGTACAAATTTCACGTTTTAGTCTTGTGGCGCGGTGCGCATTAGTAAATGTGCCTAAAACTGGAAGTCGAAAGTACAAGCAAGAAACCCGGCCCGAAACCGAATCGTGTTTGAGAATCCCGATTAGACCAAAAAGTTGGATTGACAGGCCTACATGGGAAGCTACAGGAATGACAAAGACAACATACACAATAGACAATTGGTCTTTAACAAGGTGTTTTAAGGCTGTTTGACGTAAGGTCAGGTCCAGCAACTGGCTACTTAGCTAGTTATTTATTCCAGGAAAATACTGACACAAAGTGTAAAGTCAGGCCCGAATCGCCCGTTTTTTATGGAACGTTATAAAATAATTTCATGTTTATTGGGAGGAAAGTTGTTGTATTTTATGTTAACAGAAGCTAATCCATGTCAGGCAGCCTGTTCTTTGTCTACCAGTTCTTTAAATGACCTGAAATCAATACCTGTCAAGCTATAGCTGAGCTGTAAACAACTATAACTGTCAAAAATTCTGTTCTAAGACACACCTGCATTGCATGTATTTTACATGATTCCACACGCCTGGTACACATAAGTTGTTTGCTTTCATATTACGTTCGGGCATTTCGATTTACATTCGATTTTATGAATAACCTCTGTATCATGGTAAAGCCAAAACCCTAGGCCTCCAACAAGTCGTGCAAGACATGACTTCCTGTCAAAGTGATGGCACAAGTTGCTGCAATTGAATTATTGCTACTACTACTAAATTATTCTTTTTTTCTCTGTACTGAACAAAATAAGCGTAAACGGTGCGAAAATGCAATTAGTAATACTTCATTAAGTGGCATATAGGCGCAAATAACAAATATTTATAGATTTAAGTTGGCCTCCAAAATAGCCAAACGTTATGAACTACGCTGTTTTTGACTTGGTGAACGATGTTGGCACAGATTGATACGGAGAAGCCTAAATTTAAACCGCCTTCGGCAAGTACTTTTTTCTCGTTCGAACGATTATATTTGTGTCTGAAGATTGTAGCTTGCAATTTATTAAACCAGCACGACTTTTTGGACAAGACTGGATCGGAGAATTGAGTTTGAAGGCATAAAGTATAGCTATAGTTTGAACCTGAAAAACAATTTAGGCTTAATGTCAATTTTCACTTTTGGTTTTTTGATAATTTTGCCTGAATGGTAATGGATATATTTTATTTTCTTAAAAAAAATCATGTTACTGTTAGTCAGGTACTTAAACTAAACTTTTCTATTTGATCAACATTATACCTTCCAGAACAAACACTAAAACAGACTGTCATAGAAACTTTGCTGTCTCTATCACAGGAAGTAATTAGGCTCATCAATGAATTGCTTGCTATCAGCTTCTGTTTTATTTCTTTGGGAAGTGCGACACAAACGTGGCTTACTTCGACAAAGCTTCGCCTTAAAATATACCTTTACCTGATTGTTTTACATACCGCCGCAAATGCAAATTTACTAAAATATATGTGGTAAAACAATCCGCTAAATCTTTACATTTAAAGCTTGCAGGTCAACTAAACGCAAGCTCCTAGAATTTGCACCCGCATTGGGCTTAGTGGACATGCTGCTGGCGACTGTCATTAATTACTATATCTGGTCGTGCGACTGACAAGGAAGAAAAGGTCATTAGCTTCTGGAATTGTCGGTTGGCTGATCACCAATTGACAAGCAACTTTAATACTTTCTTGTCAGTTATATCCTCGTTAAATTGGCTCAGAGAAATATCCGCAAATACGCTTTTGCATTTTGACCCGCAAAAATTGGCCCATAAAGTCTTGACCAATAAACAGTGCCGGATTACCCATTAGGCAAAGTAGGCACGTGCCTACAGGCCAGTCAAAAACCAAGGCCACTTTAAAATCAGAAGAATGATTTGGCAACACTGCTAATTCTATTTTTTTAGTTGGCAATCCTGATTTTCGGGCCATTTATAAATTGTGCCTGCAGGCCAGCAGACCCTTAATCCATCACTGCCAATAAAGTCAAGAGGCATCAGGCATATGTTCCTGTGCACTCTTGAGAAAACACGGAAGTACACAACTACAGGATTATATTAAAGGCAAAAAATAAAGTTACAATCAAATCTAATAACTTAATTGTCCCAGCCATTTCATAAACATAAAACAAAAACAACTTGTAGACTACAACTTGGAAAGATCACTTTTTCACACGTTGTTTTGACAAATGACCTTGTTTTGTGTCCTTCTAGTTTTGATTGGCTTAACAAATTTACCCTTAGCGGTTGGGTGCTTTTATTCTTTTTTTAAACGCAGGTATTTTAATGTGTTCGCAAATTGGTGTCCTAACTCCCAACCTATACAATCTTTTGTTAGAGACAAATCACATGCCCGCTTCAACTATAATGGACACCATAAATTTCGCTTTTAGGGGCTTATTTCTATATCTCTTTCTCTTGCATCAGTTTATGCGTGTTGCGTACTTTGAGCAACATACACGGTGAACAATCACTGCATAACTTCGCAACGTTACTGAAGTCACTAATTCTTAACTGGTCTTCGTCACAATACTAACATGTTTTTCGCATCGTTGTTTTTCACATTTAACATAATTGTTTATACAACTTGGTTTATCGCATATAAACAATAGCAGGTTTAATGGTACCAGTTTGGAATAGGAAGTGAAACTGGTACATCCATTTTCGAAAGTAAGCTGTATGAAATACAAGGAAGTAAAATAACAAATCACTACTGGCACGCAGAGTAGCTCTGAACATGTTAAAAGATCCACAAATAGAAAGATCGTTGTAATTAAACGTTTGTCAAGTTTGTTTAAAATTGTGATTCTAGTAGGCTACGTAAGTACTGCATTTCAAACTTCCATTCACAAATGAATTGTATGTCTGTAAATTGGCAAAATCTAGCATCAGTGCTCCATTTTCAATTAAAGCCCGCGGCCTCGAAAAAGTTTTTACATCTCAGTGAATACACAATCACTGAATCCAGTTTACTTCAGTTTAAACACCCAAAAAGTAGCAGCTAAACACAGTAGGCCTATAGCGAACGACTCGACATTATTACTGGCCACCATGCAGTTCTTACATTTGAAATCAACATGAATTTTTCTGGTTTATATACCAATTATAAACGATTGATAAGCCTATTGGAACATTACCAAACTTCCTATTTTCCACAGCTTTACATAATTGCTTGTTAAACAACTTTACATATAGGCACATGATATGTTATTGTCTCGTTTTACCAGCATTAACGCCTGTGGCTCATTTTTCTCCAAATTACATCCAAAAACAGCTCAGTCGTGTAACCTAATTTAGAACTTTGTTATTGAAATATATTTACCTTACTGTTCATTAGGCCTAAACACAAAAGACAACTCATTGTGCAAAGCCACAATATTGTTTTTACTCTTTACAAACGGGCCTAAAAAACCCAATGTAGGCCCTAGGCCAAGACTTACAAGTAGCTTGTAACCTTTATACACCATTTTGGTTCATATTGAATAAGTACCTGATACCGCCTTATACGTCAACTATTCATAATTAGTTTGAAACGTAACGTACGATATATACCCAGTGGCGGGATTCAGTCGGTTCGCACCGGTTATGTAGAACCGTTTCACGAAATTGTATGAGATCAGTGAACCGGTTAGCATTACAGGTTATACTGTCAATGGACTTTTTGTAACAGAACCGGCTAAATAATATAACTTTTGTAAAAGAACCGGCTGACAAAAAAAATTGAAGCCCACCACTTATATATACCTATATTGAACTGTTATGTAATATAACCATTTTAGTTTGGCGGTACATTTTAAAAATCAGCCTGTTACCAACGTTGATAAATAAAAGTCACATCGGTCTTCCTATTACTGAAATAGGTGGTAAATTCAATGTAGCTGTAGGCCAAGGCTTTCATTTTTTTTTGTTTTTTTGTCACTTAAGTCATCTGGTAACAACAAAATTTAAATGTTGTGTTGACCATGGACCAGTGTTTGCTTTATGCGTGTAAATGTGGGACACTTTCTTTTGGTCGAAGAAATAAATAAGATATACGCGATACCGGTAAAACTTCTAAATAACCAAACACAGAAATCGTATTTTTAAAAGTTAGAAAAAAGGACAACGCCAGTCAGTCATGAGTCAACACAAACACAAATGATAGGATGCAAATTTTTCAGTTTTGAGCTGCACATCTGTGCCTGGTATGGTATTTCGCGATAGCAATTTGTTTGCGTTTTATTTGTAATTTTTTTACTGTGTTTATGGATAATATGAGCCTAAACAAAAAAATGCAACGTAAAAATGTTTGAAATGTACTGAACTGATTACTGAAGACTGAAGATAAGTTTCTTACTTTGTAATTAAATAAATAGCAGTTTGTAATTAAAAAACAACAACGTGTGAAGGTGTTATGATTATTCAATGCACTTGTTGTAGCAAAGTTAAAGCAAAGGTGAAATCAATACATGTAATAAATCTATATGTTAGGTTGTAGTCAGAGTTTATTGAAATACTGTGTGATATGTGGCTGTTATATTTTGAAAATAAGATGTACTTAAACTACAAAGGATTTTGGATTATATAGCAGTATGTTTCAAATGGATTTTTGGATGTAAGCTAAAGACACCCCAAACACAATGGCATCACAGTCAAATGCAGAAGATACTGATTTGGGACCTAGAAGCCATAACAGTCGCTTAGAAACAATGAAACGCCAGTTCAATCGCAAACTTGGCAGAAGAACTTTGCCTTCACCTCACAAAATAAATGGCCAAAGTCCCCAGAAATTGTCTCCACAGTCACCAGATGGTTGTTCTCCACAATCTCAGGTAAATTTAAGCTACATAGCTTTGAAAACTAAATATCAATAACTTTCACTATTAAAGAATAAAAAAACAAGTTTGTGTGGCAATTTGGCATTAATGCAAAAGTATCAACAAAAGCTAGAGACTTTAAATTCCCAAAGGGTATTTAGCTATTTGTCCAGTTCAACTCAATTGATCCAGAAACATGCTTATAAAAATGGCTGATTGTTGTCCATTTGTGTGGCAGGGCACTTATGTACTGAGTGTTCTCTTTGCAGGACACTGTGTCTGTTAACTCAAGTCGTCTGTCATCTGGAAGCAACAGGTCCGCTGCCAGTTCCCATCAGCAAAGAAAAGAAACTACCTCAGGCAGCAACCCAAGGAGAAAATCATCAGATGACAAGTTGGCCGATGCCACTAAGTCTACTGATAAGACCAGCTCTCAACCCATGAGAAAGGATACATCACATGGAAAGACTCTGCGGTCATTAGAACGCAGAACACCCGTGCATAGTAGACCTAACCAGTCAAAACCCAGAGCCATACAAATGCAACAGGCATCATCTGCCAGGCTAGTACTTGACAGTGTGCTTACTAGAGAAATGCGGGGAGTTATTGTACATCCAAGAAAAAATGATCATAATTCTGATGCTGGCAGTGCAACCACTCAACCCAGGGTTAGAAAATCAGCAGTGGATGCCAATACCTCTGGTTTGGAAAATAAAGAAGATGGAACAATACAGAGTCCTTCATCTCCTGAGCAGCCTTCAACAACAGCTTCTGTGTCAAACCAAAAATCTCCCTACAGCGGCTCCTTGCTGCCTGGAAATGGTACAGCAGGCATCAGAGAAAAGTTAAGACAACATTACAAGAACAACTTGACTGCGGCTAAAAATCAAACATCTGATACAGCAAGAGCATCCAACCAAACAGCTTCAGTTAACCTTCCTGCAGGTACTTTTGTTTTTTTATTTATATATGCCTGTTGTTATAGTTCTGTTATTTGAAACAAATTTTTACCTGATGCAAACTGGAACCTTCAAATTTGTATTTGTGAATGAAAGCCATTACTATGTTATACATATCACATTCAATTTTTGAACTACTTAGAACCACATGCTGAAGTAGAAGCTGAGAGCACTGAAAGACAACAAGCAACTACATCAACCTCAAATGAACACATTTTAAGTAAAATGAGGCAGAAGGGACCAGTGGTAGGTTAAATGATTTTTGTAGTATATTTGGACAATGCTAATGCTATTTTTTGTGGCATCTATTTTTTATATTGGGGAGCAATCATTTTTACTCTTGTGGTCTGTTTTTAGGTTGCCAAACAATTAGCCAGACAATCTAATGAAGAATTGGAGCGGCTTGCTTTAAGTGCAGCGAAGAAGATAAAAGCACCAGGACAAACCAAAGTGAGTTCTTTTTACCTTTTTGTAGACTTTATAATTCTAAGTTTTATTAGCATATTAGCAATAGTAAAGCGTAACAGTTCATGTTTTGTGCTGGTGCATTGATAAACAATATTTGTAGATATCAAGCCGTCCTGGTTCACCACGCACGCCGAGAAGGAGAAGCTCACCTATAACTGTAAGTTTAATTCACACCCAGATTTTGTTAAGGTTGTACAAACAATTTGATGTGATCGACAGAAAATGTTTGTAAATTTAGGTGGTTTTTATGTTTAACCATGCTGTGAGTCTATTATTGAGATCCAAATCTACTCATTTCACATTAAAATTGGACTGAAAACCAGCTGTGCAATTGCACCTCCCTTCTGTAGCACCCATTACCTACTTGGCTTTCGCAAATCAAGTGACCATAAGACTTTGTCAAGCAGTAGGATTAGATCTTGCTCGTTTTGTGTTGTTGGTCGCTGTGTGTGCGGCACCATCAAAAGCGCCTTTCAAGCTTTTTTGATGCCTTTTTGCGCCCTGGGGGTTTTCTTAGTCCCGACCGTTTTGCTTTCGCGTGAAGCTTTTGTTGTTTTCCCTTGAGTTTTGCAGTATGTTTTTCTCTATTAAACGCTTATGAAAGATGAAATTTAGGCAGCTTCAGTTGTGTACGAATAATGTTAGAGTAACATAGAAAAAAGGCATCGTCTGTATACCAGGCCAACGCCGTAGCAGTGCGTTCGTGTTTAACCTTGACATAACCTTGTCTACGAGAAAGGCCCACCCTCCAACATGTAACTTCCCGGAAGGGCTGCTGTTGATTGGCAGCAAGTGCATTGTTTTCTAAATGCAAACCAGTGCACTTGAAAAAACAACTTTGACACAGTTGCTATGTCCAAACAATGCAAGTACAATCAAAGGCACTGTACACTGCTAAAATTGCAATAAGAGTTACTTGTACCGTTGTACGGTTTTAACAGAGCTACGTTGAAAATATGCACAGTAATTTGCGACTGGAGGATGGAGGCCATGACCTTTACGAGCGTAATGTGACTGGTTTAATTAATGTGTGGCGGGTGGTGTTAGCACTGTAGTTTGCTAGAAGCAATACTTATTTGCTTACAACAAAATCCAAAAGTAAAAACCTTTTTGAGGCTTGAAAATGGTCTAAAACTTACCAAGAGGTTACTTTACATGTAAACTTTATCTTGACCTTGGCTTGTGACATGAGTCTGGTAAAATAATTCGGGCAATTTCCTGATGTAGGACCCTTGTGATTTATTCTTGTTTTACTACTGTGGATTTCCGAAAGCAATACCTAGTCCGTCGTGGTTCTCCATGATTTCCCAAGCCGACCGGCAAACACTAGAATTTTAATGCTTGGGCGATCACGCATTGGAGATATTTACGAGTTAGGGGGATTGGCTACACCCCAAGGAGTACGTACCTCGTAATAAGATTGTTTCAATGAATTCGCCAAATGCTTTTCTGCAGTTTGAGCGAGATGGCACAAGATACGTTTACCAATTAGAGTCAATGATATTTGGTCGACTTTCAATGTCATTTTCCAACGATTGGTTTGATGTGTGTAAATCACCCGATTTTTGACTGTGCAACATACAGTAAACCTCGGTGAAACGGGATTCGGTTAAACAACTGATTTATATTGTGGCAAGACTTTAACTGATAGACGTCGGTTAATCCTGACCTTCGCCTAATGCGGACAATTTTTTTGGTCCAAACGAGTCCAGAATAACTGACATTTACTGTCATATCTCTGGCTTGTTTTTTGCGTAAAGAAACCACTGCCTAATTAATAAGCTTTAGTCTTATTGTTAAGACCATACGACCATTTGTATGTGTGGACTGTAGGTTCATACAGCACCACGCCTACTTCATTGGCAGTTGGCACTGATGTTACCTCTGTGTTGGGACTTTTTCAAGTCGTCAGTATTTTTCGTGAGAGACGATCATTTACATTTCATGCACAAGCCTTCACTTTCCTAATAAGCGATACTCCCCTTTAAGGGTCGTGACTCTTAAATCGTTAGTTTCCAAACGAGCCATCCGGTCTGGCTTATGCGCCAACTCAAATGTGACCTCTGTCCGAAAATACACTGTACCAAACACGACAGTCTGTTTGAAAATGAACAGAATCTTAGGTTAATCAGTGTGAGTCGAAAGGTCTGAGGTTTCAGTCCCAGACGGGGTAACATGCATTTTAATCTTTTGATGATTGCTATTAAAAAATAAGCCAAAATACCAAAATATTCTACAAACTGCAAATGTGTAACCAGAAAATTAAGTTTTAATCTGTGAAATGCCTTAAACAACTGTAAATGATGAAGAATGTGTATGTCAATTTGGTGCACGATTTTTAAATAAAACAAATGTTTGAAAAAGTCATCTCCGCCAAGCTGTTAACCATCCTCTTAGTATAATTGCGCAAAAGCATCACGTTACAATCATTTAAAGGTCGTTTGGCCGCAAATTTGCAACGAATCTTGGTGCAGATGCGCTTCTACACATACACATATGTTTGTCGCAGCAACTGCGGTCTTTGTTGTCGGGCGTACGTCTCGTTTAACCCACGAAACAGTCGCGTTTCTACTGTTTCAAGCCTGAAAATCGGAAACCGTGTTGGTGTTGAGCGGCATTCGCATTGCGCTAGTGCTTTTGGTCGTCGAGGACAGCCCACTTTTGTGATGTAAGGTTCGATGCGTAGTATGTATTGTCTGCTCTACTCTCTCCCATAGGGTTTTCGTTTTTCCGGTGTGCAATTGATTTTTCTCTACTACAGCGGTCTGTGGTTCTTTTCGTAGAGATAGCGGTTGCTGCTGTTTTTACTGCACAATCCGTAGCCACTTTTAAGCTAGAGGGGATAGTTGTCTTAGCTAGTTCAAGTGATAACCTTGGGAAACTGAATGCCTTTGTACATGACACATTGACGTGTTAGCAAAAGAAAAAAATGCTCGTTTTGTTGATGTAAGGTATAAACCCTCTTTCTAATCTCAAGACTATTGTAATATTTTAAAAAGTAGCATCACCAAAAAGATCTAAATAGTACATCACTATGGAACACTATATACGGATCTGTTCATAAGTTTAGTAATGAAAATAACGGCCCCAATAGACGTAATAAGCGACATGCTTTATTGTTCAAACGTTTCGGCAAATCAATACTAAACTAGTAAGAGTACCACGTACTTGGCTAATGTTTAAAAATTGAGGTTCACTTCACCAAAACCAATGTGCATTATCAGCATGGGCAATATACATGCAAGGTACAAACATATTTGTATTCAATTCAATGTCCACAGTTATAAATCAGCGCATTTGCTCAAACACAGTTGTGCACGTCGACTTGTTTTTTGAGGCTGCTTGGATTCCGTCGTTGGCGCAAAGCCAACAAGAAAATTAAATCAATCAATCCAACTTGTACAAAACGATTGTCTATTGTTTCCTATTGCTGTCGGATAAGGACTGGTCTTTCTTTCTATTTTTACCATAATTGACAACCAATTTTCAACCGTAATTGTCAAGTTGTGCAACCCGTAAGTGAACAACAATCTTGAAACGTGTGATACTTACAACCGCGGCTCTTGACCACTCTTTGTGCGACTATCATTAAATCTGTGAATCAACATACAGTTTTACAGCTTGAACAGCTCGAAATGGGTTCGGAAAATCTATTTATATCCAGCATAAAGTTATACAGTAAAGAGCTTTGTCTGCTTTTGCTGTAATCTTGTGGCTTGTTGTTTTGTGTTTAGTGATGAAAATAACGGCCCAAATAGACGTTAAAAGCGACATGCATTATCGTTCAAACGTTTCGGCAAATGCTCAAGCCATCATCAGTGATATGAAGGGCCACATCAGTTGCACCCGTTTATATCCACCTGAGTCACATAAAAGAATGACAAAAAGGTGCGAAACAAGCGTCTCGTGCAAATTTGAGCTCATATTCGGATCAGGGACTTGGAAAATTTAGCTTAACACTGGAGAGTGACAAACACGACTGGTCAGTGGTCATCGAGATAGTCTTGTAAAAACATAAAACGCACTGTTAGCCCACGCAGCTATATCGGCTAATCTTCGCGCAATCTGCCCAGTCACACTGCGGGGGACGCCGACTTTTAATTGCTTTGTCTTCGCAATCTGTTTGCTTGGTGCGAGGTTACCAAGTACCAGATGGTCACTGATATCTTGTCCCTATTATAAAATGAGGATTTTTTAAGTCTCTTCCTCCATCGAATAAGCTGTTCTACCACCAAAGAAAATAAGAAAACAGAAATGCTTTAAAACGCTTCCACACATACCCATATGAGTATATTTCGTTGTAGTGGTTTGATGCCTGACGTTCAAAGTTACTAAACTTTTTTCTGTAGCCTTTTTTATGGGCAAAAAAGTGGGGTAGACTTTGCGAAAAATGTGACAAAGAACATAAAAAGGTTTTTGGCCTGTGAAAAAAGTAGGCCATTATGGTGCTTTTTTATGTTGAATAACAAAAGTGTAACAAAATCTGGGACATTAATGAAGTACCGTAGTCCGAAATATGCTGAATAGTATTGCAGAATGAAACAAATCGTTGTATCATAACAAAAGTGTATGCAATGTTCCAAAAACAGCCACTTACGGTAACCACTAAACCTTTAAAAATAAGAAAACTGCTGTATTTTAATAGAGGCTATAGTACAACACTAAAATTTGTTGTTACCTATGTTGAAAAGCACGCCTCACAACGTTGATATTTCCTGACTAGAAAGTGACTTGAACGCACTCAGATCTCATGCGCAACCAGCCGTAACCAAGACACTGGGTTTCATAGTATAGTCTGTGCTACGAAAACTTGTACCTTTTCGCCTGTAAACGCACCATTTGAATTTGTGTGTCCAATTTGCAGTTATTAAACCTTCCTTAAACGCAAATTGCTTTGTGAAAGTCAATTATATCTTTTGCCATTTTAAAATGACGAACGTTGTTTCTTTGAATACTGAAGAAATGTTGCATAGGCATACAGTAACTCAGTGAAATTTTCGAAAAAAATAGTGGTGCACCATATAGCCAATAGATTGTCTGGAAATGCGTAAATGGACTTTTAACGGTTAAAAAACAGACATTTGGCACTCTAGTACATAATAGGTAGTGTTGTATTTGTTGGAAATTGCCTTGTGGAAAAAGGTCATTTAAAAATAACAGCCTATACAAAGCTTTACATGTTAAGGCGGTGTACGACCTTTTGTAAAAGCCAGGTCGAATACAATTACACACTGTAATAAACTTGCAAACTGTCTATTGATTTTACTCATTGATTGTTCTTCCTAAATTATATCCATGTCAATTTCAATGCACGACACCATGCATTTAAACCAACGTTAAGAAAATATGGCATCCTTACACGTTATTTTGGCTTGTTTACGAGCACAAAAATGCCCGTTTCTAACTCCATTACAAAATTTGATACAAAAATAAAATCAATTTCCATTCCACTTATATTCCGATATGTGTAAAATGTCTGAGTCTGCGTCCAAAATGTTTTTTATTTCGAAACAAACCTAAGTATTTTTGACAGCACTGACTGTTTTTTGAGCCAAGTACAAGTTCGAGAAATGCGGTAAAGCGTAACGGCGAGGTCATATCGATTTCGAAAAGGCATGTAGGTTTGTCCAATCCGAAATCATTTGCAGTGTAGTTTACAGATCTTGGCAACAAAATGTTGTATTCATTTTCCAAGGATTGTAAAGACATTTTTGAAAAAGTTTTGGGCCGAATAACCTAAATTTAAATATTCCATATTCCGTGTGCTGTGTATATTGTTATTAGGCTGGTTATATATTGTTGTGATGTTTGGCTGCTCAGAAAAGGCCTGTCGTAAAATCTTGATAGATTCGTTGTGTTTGTCTTGTCACAATAACTCATCTTTGTACCGTGTTTGCTTATTTCGTGTGTTTCGTCTCTTATACCTTATACGGATAACCGCTTTTTATTTCTGCGCGTGATGTAATTGTATCATAAAACTAAAATTCAGGAGTGCTTTTCTTCGTTCCCAACTCAAAGAAACCTTTACACAACCCACAATTATTTTCCAGTGTAACAAATGCCTCACTTATCTCGCTTCGTTTGAGTGAGGTAAAGCTGCTAAAACGCAGAAGCCACTTGAAGAGCCTCTTGCTTTCTTATTGGCGGATCACGGTCACGTGGTTTTGCCGCAGGCCCTACTGACCGTTTGATGTGGCCTCGCGCTTGCGTGAAACCTCTTGGACCAAGTGGCACGTGAATTAAAAAAAAAAAAAAAAGTGGCACGTGAATTATTAATGTACCGTCGAATTGGGTTTAGCAACTTCGTTCGAAATTGTCAACATATGATTGAACGAAATTCGATGTTGTTTTGAATTTTCAAGACTTTTGCTTTAATAGAGTGGTCATTACTTGATACCACAACACTATCAAAAGTTTTTGTCCAAAATCGATATGACTGAATAAAAACACACAGCTTTATATTTATCTGGGACTCTGGGTTTAGCAAATCCGTTGAAATTTTTAGTTGTCAACATGTGATTGAACGAAAAAAATCATTACTTGATATAACAACACTAAAAAAGTTTTTGTCCAAAATTGACTGACTAAAATAGCACCCGGATTTATATTTGTCTGGGTTTAGCAAATCCGTTGAAATTGTCAACGTATGATTAAAAAAGACATTTGCTTCAAGTGAGTGGGACATTCTTAAAACAAATCATTACTTAAAGCAACAACACTAAAAAAATAGCCAAAATCAATTTGACTGTCTGAAAAACACACGGCTTTATATTCATTCTCTTGAGGCCTAAACGCAGCGGCACCTTTGTGCAATACTGTAGCGCTACATCTTCAAGTACGTGTAATGCTATACACAGGAATTTGCATGAGAAAGCCTTTTGCATTTATCCTATAGAAACGTTCATAGAGTATGCAACAAGACACCGCCCACAAACTGTGTTTGCGTGTTGTTTTGGCATCATCAGTTGCGATGATGGTTGGTTGCAAATTTCGATGACTAATCCTGGAGCAATGGCAGACTCGCCCAGCCTTGCCAATTCTGCATTTACGGATAAATATTTGCGAGTATGTCTTCTTCGAAGTATGACGTGAATTGGTTATAGGTTCCATGAAATCAAATATTGCAAATTTTGACAAGATTTTCGGTACGGCACGTATTGATGGTTTCGAAGTCCCTTAATGTCAAATCATTAACCTTTTCACATTACAAGTACAGCATTTTTTGAATTTTATACATAACTTTGATTGAAATGAACTTCTTAAAAAGCGTGACTTATGTGTGGAAAAAGCGTTTTACGGCAATTTTTCAACAATTGATGTGTGTATCAAAAGCCAATATTTATCAGGTAAAGACGACCGCGGGCCAACCTTTTTTGCAAAGTTTTTAACCGGACAATTATCACACAAAATATAAGGCATATAAGGAAATTGTTGTGTCAGCACCATGTACACTTACTTATTACCGGTAAATAAAGTTCCATGGAAAAAGATTTTTTTCGTGAAGTTGCTCGTTGCCACATCCCAAAACCTCAATTCAAATTATAGCGGGCCATGGGCAACAAAATTTGAAACAACAGCTGTGTGCCACTTGAAATGCCGTCGCGGGCCGCACCTGTAACACCCCTGCCCTAATGTGTTCATTATACTCAATCTATACTTTTTTGATTTAGTAGTTTTATTTTGATTAGTAAGCTTTTTTAAACTACAATTTGAATTCAATCCTAATGTTTTTAATCCAAAACCAAATCTTTCTTTATCACCGGAAGTTCACACCGGTTCAAACAACCCTGCGTACATTGACATTCCGATTTACTTCAGTCACTCGTAACTTAGCACTCGGCTTCCCCAGTTGTCCCCGTGTCACCCTTTCTAGCTCCAATAACGACCGACCTTTCAGTCAAGCGCGCAGCAGTGTTGATGGTACTGCCCTTAATGGTTTGGGCTTTGTTCAACCAAAACACACTCGTTGGCTGTTTCTCGCCCCTCTGTTTCGCTTGGCTGCAAAAATTTAGGCCTTTTTTGTCTATTTCCAAAATTTTGACAACTGCTGCTCCAAGCCGCGTCAATTTTCTGTCCTGAAATCACATTGTGTTGAAACTTTTGTTTTTACGGTTAACTTGCAATATTTTGGGTTTGTAATTTGGTCGCTCTGTGGTCTCTTGCTATTAACGTTTGACCTTTAGGACAAGATTGGACTTGTAGGTCTGATTTGGCGAAATACGCTAGTTTGCTATTTGCGCGTCTGTAATGGTATGATCCGTTTCTATTTGTTCTTATTTGTGTATTTGAGTGTCAAATTATAGCTTTAAAACAAGTTGGATTCTAACCCCCAAGAGATGTACCCAATGTCAATGTTACTGCATGGTTATTCACAAAGATATTCAAAACGTACGAGAAAGAATATGAAATAATTAAAACTGTACCGGTTTCACTTTTATGTATCTAGCACTGTGTCTTTTTTACAAATGTGGTTTCCTTTTTCAGACTGGCCGCACTAGTCCCTACTCAAAACGCGTGGCCAGCCCCACCAATCGGGGGATTACCCGGGGCCGCAATGCTTCACCCAAGGGGCGCAACCCTTCACCCAACCGTCGACCCCCCTCCCCCAACACCGATGGTATTTCTCCATATAGCCCAGAAGTCACGGCAAAAAAGGTAACATACTTCCTTCTAAAAAAATCTTATGATGTATTTTTTCTAAACCTTTGCAGCGAGTTTTACTTCTTTAAAGTCTTTCCTTTGAAATGCATGTTTTAAATTTCAAAAAAAATCGAAATACTAATACATTTGAATCATTATATTACCATTAGCAACTTAATTAGTGGTAACACAGCGGCAATGTACTCGCTTAAACATGTCTAATATCTTGCAAACGTTTTCGCCCACCTGAAAAACAATATTAAAATCCCATCGATCAAAAAGTCTAAAATAACAGGGTAGTATGCGCAGCTAATTGCCCGCGAAGGTATGTGTAAATTTGGCCTGGGAATTCTATTTTAAAGCGAATGTTTCGTAGGTGGTGTTCAATGTAATTGCTCTCCTGTAGTAGTGTAGTTGAAAACACTAGGAACTATAGACAATTTTATTATTCTGAAATGGGAAACGCAAATCGTGACATGACTCGTGCAACGAATCGCTAGAAAAAACGTTATGAGAGTCCAAAAAAGTTATGAGATCGTTCAAGTTTATGCGTTATTTCACCATTTTTTTGTAGAAACATTAAAATGTTATTTATGATCACTGATTAAACTTCAAACGTTAGATTTTTAAAACAAAAATTTCCCAAAATTTTGATGAAACTTTTCGACCAAACTTTTTGTTTTAGGCTTTTACAAGCAAAACTTTGAAAGCAAATTGAGACAAAAAGCTTTGTAATGGTTACCAATAAATTAAAGGTTTAACACAATAAACTCAACGAATTGAAATCACCACCAAACTGCTTGATACCACATAGGTGTTGTACGTCTAGCTTTAAACAAGTCGCTGCTGCCTCCCTAATGATTTTTGCTTATGTTTTTTCAGATCAGCCGCGTTCTGAAAGCGCGCCTTTATCTTCTGCAACAGAACGGCCCCAACTCGTTTCGTATTGGAGGGGATTCCCCTGAACACAAATACTTGGTGATCGTTGGACCTCAGGTATTGGGTTAATGGTTGTAGTTTTCGTTTTGTTGTCTTACTTTTTTAACGTTTTTACTTCGTGTGAACCGAACCGTTTCCCCTAGAGTTTTAAATTGGACCGGGTTTTGAAGGTCGGACACGGACTGAAATTGTATATACCTGGCTTGATTGTCACAATTTTAGCAACTTTTGGCCCTAGTTAAGGCTTTGTTAAAAAAAATCCGGTTCAATTTTATTTTAGGCCCCAATTTTGTTTCTGCTTACAACTTCGGTTTCTCTACGTTTAAAAGTTGACCTTGGTCGAATCTTATGTTTACCTTGCCATAACTATTCCCAGGTAGCAACACACATTATATCATTCCTATCAATAAGATATATACCTATATTGTTCATTGTATTGTTCCTTGGTGCAACGTAGAGGGCAATGGAAATGCGTTTGTTGTGGAAAAAAATGCTATTGCTGCGCCAGTATACCAGTGTTAAAATTACCCACTTTTTTCAGAGTTGCAATTGTGGCCGCGGGCAGTTTTGTGTGCACGTGCTCTTCGTCATGTTGAGGGTTTTCCAGCTCGAAGCAAGCAGCAATTTGCTGTGGCGACGAACACTAAAGAATTACGAGGTAAAAATATGCTTTTGCTTGAAAATTTTGTTTTGCGTGTGTAAATTATATATGACCTTGATGCTAAAAAAGCTATTTGGTTTAGACAAAAATAAATACAGCTAACACGTTTGTAGGAAAAAGTTTTACTTAGACGTTTAGATTCGATGTTACTTGAAAATCGTGGTTTGCATGTAAACTATACGTGACCTTGATGCTAAAAAAGCTATTTGGTCTGGGCAAATATAAACACAACAAACACGTTTTTATGAAAAGTTTTAACTAAACGTAAAGGTTTGGTCGCAATTTGCTATTAGATTCAACATGTATTTGAAACCGAGTACATAAACAAATGTTGAAAACCGCCAAAAATTTATGGTAGTCTTGACATTTCTCTTACAGTCCCTGACATTTATTTTAATCTTTCCTCGCTTTGATGTGACCTTCCCTAATCTATAATCAAACCTTGTGGTGTCTTTGAACTGTGTAAAAGCACAACGTCTTTACACATATGCTGGAAGCACAGGTGTTGTGGATTATTACATATCTAGGTGTTGACTTTGGAAATCCCGAACTCTGATAGATACAGCCTTTGTCAAAAGGTTAAAGTCTTATGTAAACCATAGATGGCTGGGTTTAGTTCTACGCCCCGTTTTGAATTAAAATGACAAAATGCTGTTAACATCTTAGTCACAATACACTCTGTACCGTAGTGGATAAGAATTTTTCACATTAAGGCAGAACACAGTGACGGCGTATCTAAACAAAGACAGATCAGTTCCACTAAGTAAGAACTTTGTACACGTGGTTGTTAAACGTAAGCCTGCAAATGGCCTGCATTAGAGCCGAGCTATATACCATTACATTTGTAAAATTGGTTTACAGATTTAAGTCTTCTCGTGGGGTTCGAACCCTCCAATGCAAAACATCCGTGTGTCTTACATTGTACCACTTTTAGCTCTAAAATGAGGCAACTTTTCTCATAGGAGATAAGAAATATACTGTGTTCCTTAATTAAGTTGCAATAGCCCTGAAAACGCCACAGTTCGTTGAGGCATGACAGCATTGCATATTGCAACTTGCGAGTCTTAATAAAGTGGTGTGTCATGGGTTGAGCTTTAGATGAACTGAACCGTTGCCTTATCGTAACCCGCATGGCATCGTATTTATATGTCTCGTGCTGGTAGTGATTCCAAAAAAAGAATTCTTTGTTTGTCATCAGAAGCAAAACACATAATGAAAGATGTTTCAACACATAATGAAAGATGTGTAATGAGTTCCTAAGAGTTCCATCTTTTGTTTGAACGTTTCAAATTATGGTGGGCTACAGCCAGTTAAAATAGTGTTACATTATTGATTTCAATAAACTGAAAAATTCAAACAATTCCTTACATAGACGATCTAAACCAAAAGAATAAGAATGCATCGTTTTGCTCTGTGATATATACCAAAAACATAGAGCTGTTCCTAATTTTTTTTTCAGAATACATAGGGCTATATCTATACAAATTTAGATGTCTATTTACTTTCCAATTTGTTTTGGACTTGCATCACATACTGGAAATACTGTTTTATATATATTGCTTAACGTTTTTGTAAGGTGCGGTTTTGTAACTATTTAGTTTGTGGGTTGTAAGACTGGTTGCCAATATACAGCGACAAGGCAATAGATTAACCTTCTGATATATAATACTGTGATAATGAATATAGTGTTGTTGCCAGACATATTTCATACGATATCATGTTGCTCTTAAGCAGGGGTCTTCAACCTTTTTGGCTCAATCGCCCCCTTATTAAGGCACTGCCTCCAAATCGCCCCCCTATGAGATTGTTATTTGTATAAAAGTTCTGCTTTTTGAGCAGACGTGGGCGGTTAGATTCAGCCAGCAACACAAAAGCTTCAGTTAACAGTTAAAACCTAATTTAATTGCTACTACAACACGCAAGGTCCATTTCACGCAATTCTTTTAACTAACGCATAAAATTTATTACATCATGGACGAAACAATATTACGATTATGCGCCAATAATTGCCTTCTTTTGTTGAAAACAATGGGGCATTACTCTGCAGAGCAGAAGTCCAAATGATACAAATACTTCGCTGTTTGGGAAGCGCTTGTAGGACGTGTGAAAGCGAAACAAGTTTGAGGTAAAGCTCATTACCGTTGTATTAAAATGTATGGCCCGTCACCACACATAGCCGCAATAAAGTGTCCCCTGTGGCTAATTAAATGCCCAACCTTGGTTTCGAGATCACAAAAAGTACGAAAAATCACCAGTAAACACAATGTATTCAAATAGCAACATGTTTAAGCTGATGCGTCCCTTATCCCTGGTGTTTGTTTGCAACATGAATTATATCTACTTGTAAGTTAAAGTTAGCTGTGTCTCACAGTTCCTGTACATACTAAAACAATCAGTAATGTTGAAATCGCCCCCCTTTGAAGTAAAATCGCCCCCCAACTTCCAAAATTGTCACCATCGCCCCCTCGGTGGACGAAATCGCCCCCGTTGAATAACCCTGTTCTACAGGCAAGTATTTAACTCATGTGATATTTCGACGTCCCATGCAAGTCATCTTCTGTTATAACTTTTTTTCTTTTCATTGCAGGTCGAGAGTTTATTCAAAAGTTATCACGAGCGTTGCAACAATCGCATTTCCCCCAAGAAGAAGTCCAGGGTCCAGCGGCTTGTGTCTCATCTTGCAAGCGGAACAGATAAACACCCCGATGCATCAAGCAATAGCGACGACCAGAGGTACGATATACCGAAATTCTGACCAGTTTCCTCTCCTGTGTTTATGCTTACTCGATAAAGTACAGCATACAGTACCGCACATAGCTTGGTAACTTGGTTAAAATTTTCGGCGTCGATTTGACGTACACAAATTAACAGAGTTCAAAATAGTAAGCTTACTCGAAGTAGGGTATTGTGGTTTCTGAAGTAAACTGACACACGATATAGAACTTACTTTGAACACACTGATTTAATTACGTGTAAAGAGTTTTTAGTCTCAGAAAACAACTTTTCAGCGTGAAAAAAGCCTGGCATTGAATTCTCTCCTAAAGAATTAGATTTGGCGTTTTTGTATGTCGTATAGATGTTACAACTGACTACTACATAACAAATATCATAGGTTTAGTATGTTTGATTTGTTTCTCCGTTTAGAATTTACTCGAATTCGAAAATAAAACCCGAAACCCGGCCCAAACCCAATTTTCTTTGCAAAAACAAGCCGAATCAGGCCCGAAAGTTGATAAAATGCTGCAAAAAGTGAAGCTGAGTGCCATGCCAGGCCCGAAACAAGCCCCTTTTTTGTTAAACGTTCAGCCCGAACCCGACCCGACTTACAGCACTGACCCGCACATTCACAATCTAACCACATTACCATTTAAAATAATACAGACACCTTTTTATATTTTTTATAGCTCGTCGAAAGGAGAGGAAGAAAGTTGTCCAATATGTTTGTTGCAAATGGTTGATGGAGAATCTGTTACTGTTTGCGAGGTCGGCTGCAGAAATAAACTCCACACACACTGCGTTAATATATGTAAGTAAATATTAACTTACAATTTTATCCATGCTCTGCTGTAGAATGGGACTTTCCTTACCTTGAAAACTGCGTTTTAGTGTGTTTTAAAGATAAATTATAAAGTATGTATCACACAGATTAGTTAGCCTGTATTGAAATAAGAATATTTTAAAATTACCTACTTTTGCTCTTTCTGAAATAACGTTTCCGAGACAACTTACCAAACAAGGTTATTGCCAAAATGCGTCTAATTTAAATTCAATGTCTATCATTTAAACAAATCTTTTAAAGTAAATGCCCCAACCCAAACGAGCCAAAATAGTAAAAGCGAAAAAAAAAACTCTTTTAAAGTTTCCCTAAATAAAAACTTTTTTTGACCGTTTTTTTGAGAAAAAATTCATAAAATTCTTTGCCAAATGTGCTCCTTTATTCACTTGCAAACACTATCCAAATATTATTTACAGGGGCCGAAGAATGCAGGCGCAACGGAGGTCCACTCAAATGTCCTCTGTGTCGCGTTGTGTGGAAACCAGCTGACTCGTCACGTGGCTCGGGGATGGGACCGCTTATGGTGGAAATTCCACAAGAATATGCTGATACCGCGGATGCATGGATACAGGTAAATATCATGCTATAAGTTGTTGCAATTTAGCATTAGTGCGGTGACACAAAAAAGGCCGGTTTTAGAGGTTTCTAAGCGTTTCTAACATATTCATTTCCATAGGACAAATTTCGCTACTTAACAATAGTTTGATGTAATAATCACAGGTATTTAATCAGCTCTTAACCAGTTTTTGGTACCAAATTTCTAGGAAAAGTGTTTGAATCCATGTGTAGCCACCCAGATAAATACAAATGCACTTGTGGTCGCATAAATTTCTATCCGCGACCAAAGTTTGTGCACTAAAGCTCACAGTAAAGTGATTAAAAATCTTTAAAAAACTAAAGATAGTGTTTTTTTCTGAATGTTTTGTTGTTATGTGTCCCTATCACTAGATTTAATATATTTACTCAAAACTCAAAAACGTTGCTGTGTATAGTAAATCTCACATCAGAAAGTGTAATAACGCTGATAGTTAATACTTGAAAAGGGGTCTTTACATGAAGTAATCCAATACTATTATTTTTCCAGTCTTTTGGTTGGGAAATGGTATCCTGTCTCTTCTCCACCCATCCTAACATCAGGGAAAATGCGTTACGTCGCTTGTCACATGACATAACGGGTGCGTTGCTAACCAACAGTCAGAGTTCAACCAATGAACACGATGAAAGACATTCGGACGATTCCGACACGTAAGTTATGTTTTCAATATAATTTTGATGTACCGGATTTTGACTACTCCGTCATTTGTGTTTTTTTGCAATATTACCTCAATATTTTTATCTAAACGGATATCATCAAGTTTATAGAGCTCTTGGCAAATGTATTTATTAGGGATGGGCCGAGCCGAGCCAGAACCCGAGTACTCGGTACCGAGCATCGCTGTTTTTAATGCTCGGTGCTCGGCCGAGCAGTTGCACAAACTGACCCGAACATTAAATTTGCAAATTCATGCCCTGCTAACATACGTAACTAGTGTTCTAAAGGGTGTCTGTGAACAAAAACGAATGATTTTTCAAATGTCTTAGATGGTGGAAAAACGCGTGCTTTATGGTCATGTACAGCTAAATGAAACACCGCCGGTGACGTAAGAGACCTTGTAGAGCTAAAACGTAGAAAGGGGATTTTTTGTGACGTCATAATGCACCCGGCGTGCTCGGCCGAGCACCGAGCATTAAAGTGAAACGCTCGGTGCTCGACCAAACAGAACATTTGCAGTTTTGGCACATCCCTAGTATTTATTACAAATACAATTGCCAGAAGAGCTCTATAAACTTGATATTATGCCTGGCGGCAATAGCTTATATGCTAAACAGATATGCATTCAAAATAAACTGTTAAAGAAATCATATGCAAACTAAACAGCTAAAAATATGTGGACTAAATTTTATTAGGTTATTATGGGTTTTGAAAACAGTATTGTCAGCTGTTTAATAAAGTTGTTTAAAACTTTAAGTATACTACACGCTAACTTATATAACTTTCCTATTTCGTTTCACTGACGAATAACTATGCTAAATTAAAAAAAATTAAAAAAAAATAAAAAATTGAAATTTTCTATTCTAGTTCATCATTGGGCGAACATGGAGTTGGTGATCCCACATCAATATCAAACAATTCTCACATCGCTTCATGTTGTGCTATTCTCGCTATGGTTTGCGCTGATCCAGAATACAGGGTCTACATCACTGCCCTGGTAAGTCCAATTGCTTTTCAACTAAACAAGTCTTGTGCCCACAACGGTGCCTCGTTTGAACTGCATTGTTTGACCGTGTTTAAATTGTTTCTCAACCATAATTCTTTGTACAGCGAACCTTGAGAGCAATGATGGCTTACACCCAGTGCCGAACGGTCGATGACGTCATCACCTTTCAACGGCTCCTTGCCCCAGTCATTGAAACTATCTTGTTGAAATGCGCCGATTCGAACAGGTTAGTTGCTGTGTAGCCTGCAGAATACTCTTTTATGCTTTTATCTACTCAGCAATTAACGTCTTTTAATTTCTAACTGCTGTTTAAGAAAGACATAAAAAATAAAATTATACAACAACAAAAATTGCCCTGAAATTAGACCAAAAATAGACCTAAAAATTGGAAATCTTAACTGGGGTACTAGATTGTTTAGAAATAGCTTGTAGTTTGTTGTTCCCATGTTTTTACTGTTTAAAGTTACTGGTGAAGCTTTGCCCATTTTTAAATTGTTTTTTTTTTGTCACAGGCGGACAGTCCAATTGTCTGTAAGCACTGTAATGGAATTATGTCGGGGACAAACTGGCGAACTGGCGATCGGCAAAGAAATCGTTTCCGACGGTAAATAGTATTTGCTGTTATCTAACTGTATAACAACTGAATTCGAAGCATTACGCAGAAGAAAATACCCGGATTGGAAAATATTTTCAGTTTTTTGCGTTTTTGTTGACATTTTTAAACAATAGAAGTATTTTTTATGAACATAACTACAAATACCTCAACCTAATGTTTCTTTAATAACTTTGAAAACATATAAAACATTATCTTTCAATAAAAACATGTTTTATTCACGTAAATGACTTTAAAACCCCTATACACCTAAAAACTAATATATTTGGTGAAGAATAAATTATTTTTTATTTATAACATTTGACTTTCGAAAAGTTCCACCTGGTTAACTTTGCTTTTTTTCAAACAAACAACAGAAACACTTGGAGTTGGTGACGTCGATTACCTTCTGACGTTTCTGGAATTCGGATCAAGCCCAGACACGTCGTCATGGCAATGGATGTTGGGAAGACTCAACGCACTGGACGAACTTTTCCGCGAATTTAAAAACCAAGTTTCAATGAAGTAAGATTGACTTTATTCTTTTATCTAACGTAGGTTATTCTAACCCTTGGTCATAAAATATGAGACTTTTTTACTTTTTTTTCCTAAAAGTATTTCTAATACCCGTTTTGGTCGTAGTATATTTTAGCTTTGTTCAAAACATTTATAAGGGTAAAAAAGAGTTTTTTGCATACAAAACAACATTGTGTACAGCCAACGAGCCAAGTATGTTATAATCCACAAAATCTTCGCAAATACTGTTTTATTGTTTTGCAGTGGTTTTGCACGTCAGAAGTGTTGCAAAAATTTACCATACAAATCTTGCGTTTATTTAATTACTATAATTTTTTTTTTTTAAATCTTAGACTTTTTAACACATTTTCATTTTTTCTCAGAAGCCCTGGCGGGTACAAAGATGCTGAGTCTTCGTCTGCCAATCGTATCAAACGGATAGCCAGCTTTGCTGCGTCATGCCTCGACAACACCACGCAACCTCGAGTGTGCAAAATCGCACGCAGGGTCTTTCTACAGGTTTGTAAATAATTTACCAAAGTCCTTAGTCTGTGTCTAATTGATGACGTCACAAATATTCCATTTAGTTGGTGACGTCACAAATGATAAGAAAATTTTGTGCGCCAGAAAATCTATAAATCTATATTTTAAGCCAAAAATGTGCACATCTAATTTTGGTCCATACTCAAGAGAGCCTATGTACATGACCAGATACAATAAAAAATAGAGCACATGGATGTACAACAGTCCATTCTTTGTGAAGTTGTCTTTCTATTATCATGCTTGAAACTTGTTATTTTCGAACTGTTTGAAAACATGCCTAAGGTTAACTTTGATCATTGTTCACAGGCCTATACATCATCCATTTACTGCCCGTCTCTTGCGTCACGACTGGAATCGACTGCCCATCAGGTGTCAGCAGAGAGCGCTCAAAGGTTGCGACGAAAAATGAAAGCTGTGAAAGCAATGAGTGAACAGGGTGAACATGGACGACCGTCAAACGAGGACAGGTGGGCAAAAGCTACGTACACAGGGTTGTGGGGCTCAAAGACCTGTTTTTACAACAAGGAAAAAAAACTGTTCAAGCCTTTCCTTTAAAATCCGTTTTTGGTTTACCTTTAAACTTTGGTTTACCTTTAAACACGTGACTTCTACGCAGGGCCGAATTGAACCAATCACACAGCGACGACAATCTGGGTGAAGGTGAAGTTCTAGATATTCACTCTCCACAATCCTCAAATTACCCCTATTTACCCCAGTACCCCCAATCCGCATCTCACCCCGTCCGTCCTATTCCACCATCATACCCTGCCCCACATCGCTGGAGCCAACCCCAGTCTTCAAACGGCCCCATTTACCCAACTTACGGGTCCCACAGTTGGAGGGGTTCGTTTCCGGTGGGTCAGTATACCCACGCGGCCCCAAATTCAACGGTTTTATGGGGTGCTAACGACCAGCCAGTGAATTCACATCACCCACCTAGCCCATGCATGGGGACACACCCACCGACCCCGCCCCCCTCGTCAGTTGATACAGCTAATCTGGACGCAGCAATTGAGGTAAAGGAAAGTTTGGTATTTTTCTGTTTGTTGTAGCCAACCATATGAAACACTTCTTGCATCTGTAAAATGATTTCTAATGTGATTTTAAGCTTAATACTCGGTTTGTTGATCTCTAACTACTTCGCAATGTTTTGTTTGTTTGTCTTCAAGAAACCTTTTTCATTCTTTACTATAACTCTTTAAAGTAATTCCTGGCAACTTTTTTTAGATGTCACTATTTCGTCCTATACGAAGCACAAGCCCCGACCCTCCACCGGCAGAAGCATCTTCTAGCGGCACCAACGTCAATCACAGCACCAGTGACAACTTTCAACCGGTCACTGAGCGTTGGGCTGAGGAGATACGCCACACAGAAGGCATAAGGGCCCCGAGGCAACTTAACAAAAAGCGCGAAACCGCCACAAACGTCAGTAAATCAGAGCCTGCAACGCCTGTGAACCCATCTGCTGTGACTCCAGTCTCGTCCAAGATTAACGACCGTCCGAAACGACCATCGCTACTTCGGTTAAAATCGGATTCTTCAGCCTTCCGTGAGACTAACACTCCGAAGGTGGCTGTGCGTCAAAGCCACACCGATTTCGGATTTGGTCGGGGAACTTCGCGCGACCGAAGCAGCAGTCGGGAATCTTCGGCATCGTCAGCTTCGTGTTGCGAGGATTTCCGACGCACGTCCGAACGTCGTATGAGCGTACGTGAGCTCGCGGAAAGCATTAACAGGAAACAGATTCGCCAAGACGCCGTGGAAGGCAAAAAGATCGCAACTACCCCGAATTCAGCTCGCAGGTTGCCGCAGCCAAAAAGATACAACGGCTCAAAGCAGAAAACTTCGCCACAAGATGTTGCTGCAAAAAATAATGAAGATACTGTACAGGATGATCTTGTGCCTCACGGTCGCCCTCTTGCGTTGAAAGCGGCGATTGAGCGCAGAGGCACGGTTGAACGATACAGAGACGGCTTAAAGCACAGTACAAATTCCAGAAAATCGCATTTAGTGCCAAAAACAGTGGACGAAATTGTGCCAGATGACAGCCAAGGCGATCCACAATTGTCGCTCTTTGTCGGGGCATCCAGCAACAGTAGAGTTCCTACACGTGGTATACTCAAGAACAGTGGTATCCCAGGCCCTCCTGGACGCGTATTCGCCTCTACAACTTCGGTAACTGCAACATCGACTAGCTGTACAACCGACAGCGGGTTTTTGACCGACGTAAACCGGGAAACGAGTTCCGCTTTCTCTGATGCATCACAAGCCAAGATGAGTCACACCTCGCAAGGCTTAACCACCCCCGAAAGCGAGAACACAGCTGATGATGAAACCCGTCATTTCAACCATGTTCGCGACTCCTTATCCAACATGCGCTTAGATGACAACCTCCTAACTGACTCCACGCAAAAAAAACAGAAAATCCCGCAAAAAACAGGCGCATCTTCTTCTAGAGGAGGAAGCAGAAAACCTAGAGCGCTCCTCCATTATCACAAACACAAATCTCACTCTCTACCACGTGATACTGCTCCTCCGGAGGACCGCGAGAGTCCAACGATGACAAGATCTATGGAAGAAGATGCACCCGGTACCTCTTCCTCCAACCAGTACAACAGATGTCCATCAGCACCTGCTGCGACTCTTCTTCACTCCGCGGGAGACGGGATGCAGCAGATGTCAGGGAATGAGGACGAAGGAGCTGATGGGAATTCCACTGCGTCTGATATCACGTGGTCAGCCTCTGAGTCGGGTTCATCAGCTACAGTGAAAAGGTACATGCAGTGTTACAAATATTCAAACACAAATATGACACAACCACTGGTAGGATTCAGCCAGTTCGCACCGGTTCTATAGAACCGTCTCACGTATTTTATAAGTTCAGCGAACCGGTTAGCATTACTGGTTACTGTCAATGGACGGTTTGTAACAGAACCGGCGGAAAAATATGACTTTTTTTACATAACCGGCTGACAAAAAATGTGAATCCCACCACTGGACACAACACGCACATTTGATGTAAAGTTTTATAGCTAATGATTGCATACGAACTTGCACATTAAAAAAATGATTTTTTATTTTTCCAAAACGTCATAAAACGTTCAACTTTGAGCGAATCTGTTAATGTTTGATAACTACCGTTCGCATCAAACTTCTTATACTGCCTTGATAGGTCCGAATTGAAGTGAAACCTAATCGTTGTTTCACATGTACAATACTGTTAAAAAGCGTGACCGACACTTATAATTTCGAAATACAGATGGATCCGGTTTATCGCATAACCAATTTGTTTAGTTTTTTAGGCAGTTAACATAAATTTGCGATGATTTGGATTTTCCTAAAAACAACGATTCGGATTTGGAACTCTATGCGACTAAACGGAGTGTGCGATTAACCGGATTCGTCTGTAATACTAAAACGTTAACAGGCATCCCGAATGTATTCATAGGTTTAAAGAAGGGCAAAGACCCCGCAATACGTAGCATACAACCTGACATCAAGTGGAAATAAATCAACATAGTTGCATTTTCTGGTGTTGTTCGGAACCACAGATTTAAAAATAATACAACGTCTAACCGCTAGACACATGGCCCTTACCTAGTTCCTGTATATGTAACCCTTATTGTGTTTTTCCAGACGGGGTCACCCACGAAAATTACCAGTTCGGCCTAACAGGCTCTCCAGAAGAAAGGGAAGGGACAAGCTGAAGGTGGATATAATTTAATCACTCTCGTTCATGCTAAATTTGAGTAATTGTTTACGCTTTATAATTCTTTTCACAGAAACAACAGAGCCCTCGTCTTTCGTCGAGTGTGGAAGACTTACTGGCCGAGTCTGATTATTCACTAGCTGAGAAGACACCAGTGACTTTCAAGTCCGAAATAGGTACGTTAAAGTTTATGCTTAATCATATTATGTGTTTGACTAATAATGTCAACCCAACAAAAAGATTAAAAAAATAAAAAAATGCCTCATGAGTATAACTTCTTCTAAGCCCAAATTTTTTTAAATGCGAACTGTTTCTGAATCTAATGTTTAGCCAAACAGAACCCTTATTTAAAGTTGTAAAATCCCTTATCACTTAGTACAGTTATGTTCAAATAAAATGCTAAATAAATCATCAAACGTCTGTTCTTCATTATAAGTATTTACGAAGCAAATAATTGTAAAAAAATGTAAAACAAAAACGATTAACACTTAGGTAATAAGTGTTTAACGGCAGATTTTCAAGTATTTTAATAACTCTCTTTCAAACACAGGAGTACAAACTCCGGGTAGTTTTCCTGCCACCGACGAGGCCAGCACTCCAACATCATCTAGCGGCCATCGTTTATCCGCTGCCCCGTCAGTAGAGGGCTACGAGGCCGATCTCGAGATCCACTGCTCTTGCCAAATGCAAATCGCCGAGGAAGAGGACAAGATGTTCGCGCACACTTTAGCGGTGAGCTACGTGCAGGACGCTCTACCACTAGTGCCGCACTTGAGCTTCGCCGAAGAAGAAACTGACATTGTACGAGTTCAGAATGAGGTGAGTGATTGCGTTTAGCAAAGATATTTTATTTACTTGCATGATTTTCTAAACCTGTTTTGTCCAGTTTAAACAAGTTGCAATTGCGTGTCTCAATTGATTAGCTAGGCTTATTTGCAAAGACTATTTTATTTTAAAAATATGCAAAAGCAAACTAAAAATTTCTATTTTTGTGGCTCAATTTGGTTTCCAAATTAAAGTCTATATAAATCATAATTTGTCCAACCCATTGGTACGCGAAAGAGTAGAAAAAAATATATAAATTGTCAGTTTTTTGTTTAACAAACTGGAAAGCATTATCGCGAACTTGATTGGGCCAAATTGGATTGAACTTTTGAGTTGTAACATTTGAGCGCAATAATGCAAGATGAATTTATGCACCGCATTGCTAATAAGGTTATGATACGCAGAACACGAATGTGGAGCAAGAATATCGTGAAAACAAGCAGTGGTCGAAAGGTGCTCAGATCGGGCTTGGAGCGTTTTCAGCTTGTTACCAATCCAGGGATATGTTCACAGGAACTCTCATGGCTGTAAAACAGGTGATTTTATACGGACAACGTTTCATCCATACGCTTTACATAGACTTTGAGTTTGGAACATGTTGGTTTAAAAAAATAATTATATATTATGTGTTTTTGAATTTTAAAACAGGTATTTCTTGAAAATTGGGATTTTGAAATTAGATATAGACATATAGTCCAATTTATTGCCAAAACCAGCCGTAAATAAACAAAAGGACAAACACAAATGTATTTTTAGTGGAACATAAAATGCTACTATATTATATTGTGTCAATATTTGGCTGAACAAATATAACATTTGGTAAAGTTTTCAAATATCATATCCAACAGTCAAAACGTAATTACATGCTGTACCATTACTGACTCGGTTTTTGTACGCAGGTGAATTATATTCGATGTTCTGCGGCCGAACAGCAGCAAGTTCTCGCTGTTATCACTGAGGAGATAGCGTTAATGCGAAATCTAAACCATCCCAATATTGTGAGGTTACATGGCGTGACGAAGGAAGGGCCACTGTACAATGTCTTCATTGAGTGGTGTGCAGGTATGTTACGAAACAAAATTCAAGTGTTCACGTTTAGCTGAAAATCAACGGCAGTGATCTTAAAATTAAGTTACGAAACTACACCCTAGTGCAGTAGTACCAAACCGGTTTGTAGCTGGGGGGGATGAATTTACTTAAATTTGTTCATGTGGTTTGTAAATAGACACTTCATCTCTGGAAATATAACCTAGGTTATAAAGTTGATAAAATATTCAATTTCAAATGATATTTGTATGGTTTAGCATCTAATGTGTAGTCTATTGGGGGAGGAATTCGCCGATACCGGTTGGTAACCACTGCTCTATAGTGTTTAGTTTAGACGTATCTGAAACTGGGATATTGTTTGGAGTGGTTAGTTCGGTTTTCGTGCCAAACAGGTTTAAACATTCTGTCTAAACTCTAAAGGGAGTAGTGCTTACAAAAAATTACGCTTTGAAAAGTAATACTACTGTTATCATGCCTGCAAAACGTATGCGCTCATCGTTCAGTTCAAAAACAAAAATCCGAACCCATTTCTGGCGCTCTAAGTCCCGACTAGGTCGTTTAAGAGTAAGCAAACCGAAATGTTTTATTTGACTGATTTTACTGTGATTTCAGGTGGTTCGGTGTCAGCCCTTCTTTCACATTACGGGTCTTTCAACGAAAGTGTGATCTGTAATTATGCTCTGCAATTGTTAAGAGGCCTCACCTATATTCATGAACAACATCTTATACACAGGGATATCAAAGGTAACGTTATAGTTCACACTTTTAAACTGTCCGTAGTATTTACACTATTTATATTTAAAGTTTACATTTGGAAATGTTTGGGCAAGTGGATTTATTTTAAATCGTTCGCGAAAAAGTTTTACAACAAGCACATTAGAAAAACACAATAGAAAAGTTTTTTCCAAAGACTTTTTTTAATAATCACTGAAACACACTTTTAGTACCTTTTTACAAGCACGTTAAAAATACTACATAGCATTTGTTGAAAGCATTTAACAATATCCAACTCTACATAAGTCTTTAAATGCAAACCTGTATTTTATATCGTTTACCTCGATTTGAACAAATTATTTTCAGGAGCCAATCTTCTCATCGACTCTACTGGCCAACGGTTGCGTATCAGTGATTTTGGTGCGGCGGCCCGTTTGGCTTCGAAAGGAACCGGTGCCGGGGAGTTCCAGGGTCAACTTTTAGGCACAATCGCCTTTATGGCGCCTGAGGTATGCTTAGTGTCTTTGCGTTGAGTGTTGAATTGTAATCGACTAAATGCGTTTAACTTTGTGTTAAGAATTTGTACGTTGAGGAATGATAAGAACAGTTAACCTGGTTTTGCTGTAAAAGGAGTTAAAAGCAGAAATCAAGTTATAGGTTGAAACCTTGCAAATGTGGCAACAATTTCAACAAAAATAGATTCGTTGCCGAAAATAATCATAAGATGAGAAACGCCGATTTCATTAAGTTTGACAAAAACAATCAAATTTTCCTTAGGCGATAGTTGAAAATATGTAAGGCGGTGTAACCTTATGAAATGTTTGATTTTTATAAGAAGGCATAAAATACAGGCAAGAATGAAGTAGAAAAAGTGCTAAAAAAGAAATATTGTTGAGGTAAGAAATGGTTGCCATTAAATGTAAATCATCAATCCAGCAGAAAAAAGTCTTAAATATTGGAAACTAAACAGCAGAGGTTTCAGATAAAAGGTTTTTAATGGATATCTACTAATTGCCGAAGATCGGAAATAAAGTACAAACAAAATAACGAGGCGTAATCCAGTGAAGCTAAGATAACATATGAAAAAGGCAGCACTCCAAAAAACAGTAACACAGAGCTGGAGATACAGTGGCAGTGGCGAACGAGAAGGAGATGGTTGCAGGTTACAGCAATCAATGGTCGCGAATTGGACTTCAAACAAGTATATTGAGACATTATAATTACAGCCAGAAGCCTTCATCGAGAAAACTTCGGCTTGATATCAAGCTTGGATTAGAATGCAGATATATATGAGGCAAATCTGTCAGAAAAAAAAATTGATAAGAAACTGGTCAAATCACAATATGCCAGGAATCAGCCGGTCACCAACCTGATGATTGTGCCGTGATCGCTGGTCTGCATAGAAGTTGTAATAAGGCTTATCCCAGTTATGAAAAATCCATGTTAACTGAAACTGGTGAAAACTTCATCCAATAAAATTGAAACGAAACCTTCATTCCATGAACTTTTCCTAATCAAAGTCTCGCCTTGCCTTCAGGTGTTGAGAGGTGAACAATACGGACGTAGCTGTGACGTATGGAGCTGTGGTTGTGTCGTCACAGAGATGGCAACGGGGAAACCACCGTGGGAAGCAGACATGCATTCCAATCATCTGGCGCTGATTTTTAAGGTTGGTTAGAGTTTTAGTAAAAAATCGCCGCTCAGAAGCTTTTATTTTGTAACCTTGTGAACTTACCACAAACAGGTTTAGAGTTCAGGGTTCAAATTCTGCCTAAATTATATTTGTGAATTTTAATGTTAGCATTTTAAAATCATTTTGACAGATCGCTTTTTTGGACATGGTTATAAATTGAAAGCAATACAATATACTTCAAGTAGAATTTAAACCCTGAACTCTAAACCATTTGGTGTGTTGAATTAGACCAGTATCGTCGAAACGTATTAATTTTCAGTAAGAAAGAACTATATTAGTTCATTTATAAGGCCAACCCGTGATTGCAAGAAAGGGTAAAGCGCGTAACTTTAAAATTCTTTAAATGAAAAAAAATACTGTCCAAACGTCCGGATGTATTTTCTTATTATTACAGATATATGATAAAAACCTATGTATGTACGTTTCTTGTAAGACCAACCGATGACTCAAGGAGTCCTAGTTTTGTGATCCTTATTCTAAATTATACCTTTGTTACGAAACCCTATCATGTAACTATTTATCCCAATTTTTTGAACCTCTATCTGTAGATCGCCAGTTCTCCCACGGTTCCACCGATACCCGATGTTCTATCGCCAGCGATGCGTGACCTGTGCCGCAGATGCTTACAAACCACACCACGTGACCGTCCAACGGCTTCGGAGCTTGTTAAACACCCGGTGTTTATTCGTTGGTAACAAAAGCCACGAATACAGCACACTTTTCAGTCGACTGTATTGAAACTGTATATGGCCTGTGAGGAAAATTACGTATATTAGACTATGAAGGCCCTTGGTTCTAAAATGTTGGCCGGCCGACTAAAACCTGAACCACAAGAATATCAGCTTCAATTTTGTGAACAAACTACCTGTGATGGTGTTTTCTGCAGGAAACTTAAAGAAATGATCCCTTTTTAAATTCTGAACTATTTTTCAGCTTGACACAGCATGACTATATCACAAACCCACACTTTTTTATCCATAATTTTACCTTTTACCATTCGTAGTATTTTTTACCCCCATCTTCATTGCCATGTTTTTTCTTGTTTTTTCATTGCGCTTTATCCTGCTCTGCTACTCTCTCATTCATATTAGCTCGCAGCCGATTCATATACACGTTACCCTCAAATGAATGTTTTTAGGCATTTCAATGTTTCATATACTTTTCTCATCTAGTGTGTTGTGCAACATACCTGCCGGTCTGCTAAGTTTGTTCAAAGAAAAATATTGTTCTGTACACATGGCCGTTGGTTAGTTGGACATTGTGTATGCTTAATGGCTAAGTGTAATTTTAACTTTACAAAGCATTTTGTCATATTTAGGTGAAAAAGCATGACACACCACAATAAAGCATAACGAACATAAAATCTTTCTTACCAACCAATTTTGAGTTGTTTATCAAACATTAAAATTTATTCCTATACAACTAATGCACAAAGAAATGTATTAAAAAATCTGCTGGAATTTTTAGCCAAAAAATCCCAAGTGATGCCAATTTTTTCTGCCCGTAGTCGACATTATACATTTTGCAAATAAAAATTACACACAATATATCAATTATAAGTTCCGTGTCTGCCTAATGCATTTTCAAGTGAATTTTTTCTGCTTTGCGTTTCTTTATTCCGAGAAGCTTGGTGACAAAGTTGACTTCATGTTGCTTAAATGCTTTGCTGCGAACGCTACATTTGTCTTGTTTGTTGCTTAACGTGTAGCTGCATCATTTTTCTCCTTAATTTGTTTTACACTCGTTTTATATTTACTATATCATTTAACAATCGTTATCATTTTTTTGGTATTGCACCAATTTTTTTCCCAAAAATCAGATCTAACCAATCATATGTAATAATAAGTCCAAATATGATCTTCTGTTTTATATCGGATTTTTGATTGTATTTTATTTTGTTCTTTCGACCAAAATATATGAATTCGAAGGCCATTATGCCTTCATGGTTGTTACATTCTCTTTACATACCATCTACATCTAAGCTACTTTTATCATACTATTCCAAACCCAAAATTTTCTAATCAACCCTTTATACATGTACCAAAGTACTGCTTTGACACCCTTGTGAGCAAATAACTTTTTTCCACATCTACATTACTTTTATTTTGCCGCCAAAAAAGTTCTACATTCCGTTTTACTATTCCCAACCTAATGTATTAACAACGGCAGGTGCTATTATAAAATCCTCCGCTCACTGTGTACTATGTTTTCCCCACAAAACCACCCACTATGTATATTTCCGCAGGTAATGTGAACTACATGCCAAACTGTGTTACTTAATTCTATGTTCAAGTGATTAAAATGGTATTGTAGTAACATATTTAATAACTGGGGTTATGTTATAGGTAGCGTTACATTCCAGTTTTTTCTAACAATATTCAAAATAAAACTTAGGTGTTTTTTTTTCTGAAAATACGAAATGTTGTCAATTGAAAAAGTAAACACCTTTTTGTTTATCAATTGAATTTTGTGAACTTTTTTTCTTTTCCTTGCAATCACTTCGCCATTCCTGTCTATGGTTGATGGTTTTATCCTTTTTGTGACCCACTACCAAACCCTGAACACTGTCCCCTTTGTAAAATTCACAGAACTGTGTATCTTTGTCTGTCTAATCTAACAACTGCTTTCCCAAAGCAAACGTACCAAACTATATCACCCATTTTGTCGGTTTTTACCCCAATTTTTTATTTGGTTATTTCATTGCCACACCTCTGCCCCGCCCATATTTCCCTATACATTTGTTTTTATGTGACTCAGATTCGGCTTTTCTGTCCGGAAAAATGTATGAGAAAGAGTTGTACCGAAGGTTTGTGATGCATGTTTAATGTTGAATGTCCTTATTGCTTAGTATAACGAGCAGGGTGGTTTGGCCTTTGTTGATGTTGGACCAAGTATAAAGTTGACGCTGTTGTCCGAATGAAGTGTGATATGTTTAAAGTGTCATGTATCAGATGGTTAAATCGTGTTTGTATCAATTGTTAAAAAGTCTGACCTGCCCTCCTTTGTTTGTTTTTTGCCTGTATTATGTGGATTTTTTTTATTCCGTCTGTAAATCCGCAAATACAATGGTTACACAAAAGATCTGTTTTTCTATGATCAGTTACTTAATTATCCAATTAAATGAATTATGCGTATAAGTGAATTATTTGATTAGGAAATGTCTGATTAAGTGAATTATTCGATTAAGTAAAATATCCGTTTAAGTGAAATAAGCGATAAAGTGAATTGTCTGTTTATGTGAATTATTCGATTACGTTAAATATCCGACTAAGTGAAATATCTGTTTAAATGAATTATCTGCTGAAGTAAATCATGCGTTTAGATCAGTTATTCGATTAATTAAATTATGCGATTAAGTGAAATATGCGTTTAAGTAAATTATTTCATTCAATTAATTATTCGACTAAGTGAATTATACCTATAAATTAATTATTCGTCACTAATCCATTAAGTCATTTTTTTACTCTGCGACCCCTTTTAGAGGTTTTATGAACCAACGCGACCCCTTTACAAACACACATAGTTTTACTACTGGAATGTCATCATTACACATTTACTATCAAACGTCTCTAACAGATTTTGCTGTACAGAAAACCCCTTAAAATTAGGCTTTAACTTATTTCTCGGTTTTAATTTCAAAAAGCCCAAAACCACAATCATAGAAGTACATAGTACAAATCAGTTCTAACTTTAACTGCCCTGTGTGTTACAATGCTAAACTGAAGTCACTGGCAAGATTTTGTAAATCGGATATAAACCGGTTTTCAAAATCGAAAATACCGGTTTTCAAAATCGAAAATTTCGACCCGATTTTCGAAAAAACCCTAAGGCTATAGCCTTTCCGTTTTTTCGATTTTTGCGGGCCAAAAAATCGGAAAAAATCCGTTTTCGGTGGGTTTTCGCAGGAATATTGCAGTTTCAAACCGGTTAGGACCGGTTTCTGCCTCCTAGCGAACCTCCAAACCGGTTCAAACCGGTTTTCAAAATCGAAAATTTTGACCCGATTTTCGAAAAAAACCTTAGGCCAGTGGTTCTCAAGCTTTTTTTGTTGCGACGCCCCTGGAAAAGTTTTGTGGACTTGCGACGCACCAGCAAATAAAAGTTAACGCGGACTTGTTTTTGAGTATGCCTTAACAGTAGCGTTTTAGTCATATCGTTGATTTTCGAAAAGTACTTGCCTGTCAGGTGCCAAGTCATGTCACCGCCGTGCACCAAACTTGCTGTGTTTTGAATCCTGATCGGCCCATAACGCCTTGCAACTTAATTACTATGCAGCTGCATCTCTCTTAACCTTGATCGTCCAAAAACGTTTGAAAGCTTGGCTTATTTTCGGCACGGTGACCTTTTGTTGCATTGTGTCCCCATGTTTGTTTCGCCACGAAAAAATAACTCAAGCATTGTTATTCTGTTACCTGAAGCTACCTGAACAAGGGTTGTAAACGGGCCTGAAATTGGAGCCCGAGCCCGGCCCGAACCCGAAAGTGCAAGCCCGAAACCCGGCCCGAACATGAATCGTTTTTGAGAAGCCCGTTTATGCCCGAAAGTTTGATTGACAGGCCTATACATTAAAGCCCCAGGAAAGACCAAGACAACAAACAAAAGGCGATTTAGGGCTGTTTGACATTAGGTCAGGTCCAGCAACTAGCTACTTAGCTAGTTAAATTTATTCGAAAAAATACTGACACAGAGTGTAAAGTCGAAGAAACCTAAGCCCGAACCCGGCCAGACTTACAACTATGATCTGAACTCTGCTTTTAATATTTATGCTTGCAGAATGATATCTTCTTTTGACTATGATGCCATACAGGAGGACTCGACCGGTTTAGTTGGTGATTTCAAAGCTTACGCTTACACAAAGTTGGCCAACATTTACTTCTCGTCAGAATTACATCGGAGGTATTCTGATTCCGGAATCACTGCCTATAGCGTTCGTCCAGGTGTGTTATGCAGTTAGGCATTTTAGATCAAACTTTTTTTATCGTGACCAAATCAACCCGTATTGCACCAAACCCTCCTTCAAAATAAATTTACAATTTACAACAAGCTTAATGCAGTGGTGGGATTCAAGTTTTTTGTCGGCCGGTTCTGTCACAAAAGTCATATTTTTCAGCCGGTTCTGTTACAAAAGCCCATTGGCAGTAACCAGTAATGCTAACCGGTTCGCTCACAAAATTCGTGAGACGGTTCTATAGAACCGGTGCGAACCGGCTGAATCCCACCACTGGCTTTATAAACAAATGCTCTGTAGCAAGGCAAATCTGATATCGAAAGGCATTTAAAACATCTTTTTTTTATTTATCTCCTGTCAACGAAAGTAAGCTCGGGTGCTACCTGAAAGACCTTCGCGTGCCACAGTTTGGGAATCAAAGGCCTCCGCTAACCATAACTGAACATACGTTTTCCGGCAACTGACCTTCAACACAGCGTTTCAAACATTTCCAAGAAAATACGCCTCGCGTTCGGTTTATCGTTTTGAGCATGTTTGTTTTTTGACCCTAACAAGTGGAACTACGACCTCATGTGTTATCGATGTGCAGATCCGTGTAGGACCATTTTTTGTATAACTTGGGTTATAACTTTCAATTAGATCAATACATTTTAATGAGGTTAGGACAACGTCACTCTAGTTTCTTGCTTTGGGAAAAAGAGGATACGTTATAGAGGTTTACAGCCAGAACCTTGTGACGATAACCACTAGACCAGTGGTTCTCAACCAGGGTCCATGGCTCCCCCATGGGGGGGGGGGGGGGCAAGAGCTGTGTTCCGGGGGGGCACGTGTATAGATTCACCAGAAACACCCACTAAAATCCATTTCCCTTTTAACTTTATTCCCTAATTTAATCGACTATTTCACATACTATTTGTCTATATTGAGGTTTTTTACGATTACGAATTCTTGTTTATTCTATTCGACCTGCTCCAAGTTTACTGCATTCATTGGTTGTAATTAAAAATTTTAGGGATGACAAAGACGGAAATAAGTAGGAATGCAAATAATACGCTTTTACTAGCGCTTATCAATCTAGTCACATCAACCATTATAAGGTCAGTAAATTCATTCTAAAAGTATCTATTTACATTTGTTGGTTTTACTTGGGTGTTTATTTTATCAACAGAACACCGTTTCTTGGAGCTCAAACGATCATGTATTGTGCCCTAGATGAAGATATCACAAACTTGAGTGGTGAATTTTTCGAGAATTTAGCTCCATTGGCGTTGCCTAGTTACGCTTCAGATGTTGAAGCTGGCAAAAAGTTGTGGACGAAGAGTTTAAAACTTACAAATATTTCAGTATAAAAGCAAAGCATCAAACATTTAAGATCATTCTTTTTTGTATAATTTTCGTCTGTTATTCAAAAAAATTCTATAATCGTTCCGTACATATGGTTTATTGTTTGCACTTACGATCTGCCTTTGTTTAAAACAAAAGTGGATAAATATACTCTTTGTGTGGTGCAAAATAAAGAAGCTTTTTTGCTAGCTCATAACTTGCTGGCCGTCTGTGCTTATGCAAAAGCAGGAAAATACTATTATATGGCGCTATTAGCCATGACCTTTCTTTAAGAATGTAAGAATGTAAAAAAATTTCACCAAGTGCAATAAACTCCGCACAAGCTTTGTTTAAAATAGTCATTTTTTATCTAAAGATTTTTTTTTGTTAAGTTCTAAATTCTTTCGTTTCGAAAACCGGTCAATGAAGTGTTGCTTGAGCGTTGGCATTAGTAATTAAGTTTCTCGAAGTATTAGTCCAATCTCGATCACGCCTGTCACAAATTTAACCAGTTTCAATTTTACTGGGACAATGTTACGTGTATGTGAAGGTTTAAGAAGTTTGAAATTAAAACTCAGTTCCAAAAAACGACACGGCACGATTTAGCTTCATGCTTTCGTAACTGATGCATCGAGGGATTATTGCTGTCGTGCTAATTTGCCAACGCATGGTAACGGCTTGAGCGTCAATTAACGTTTTGCCTCAAAATAACGTTTGAGTCGTGACGACGACGCATGACAAAGGCTACAAATAATTGGCGCTCGAAAATTAGGCTTATAATAGTTTGTAGGGGGGTTGCCTGACATGGCAGTGTCGAAAGTCTAGACTGTGTGGCCACACGGATCATGTTAGTGTGCAGACGGACCGTGTATAGTCGTAAATGGTGTAAAAATGAGTATAGTTGTTGCTTGTTTTGGAAATTGGCTTTACGAACATGTTTTTTTTTTGCGGCGGAACCCTTGTGTGGTAACGTTGGCCAAATAGAAATTGGAGTGTTCATAAATTTGTAAAGGTTTTGAGTTGGACAGGACACAAGTTCATAGCCTGCCTAGATGAAAGTTGACGATTAATCTATGATGATATTTTACGCAAAAAATGCGAATTTTACATGTGTATTGTATCTCAGTGTATCTTATTTGAAGATTGATAACAAACAAAAGTAAGACCAGCTGTTAAACAGGGTTTAGTAACTTCAATTGGAATCCAATAGCATACAACCGTCTGTTACAGAGCTGTTCCAACAATTATTAAACATTGTGCCTCTCTTACCAGTTTCAGAGCTGTTTTGCAATTCAGCCATGCATCAGTTTGTAGCTGGTCTTTTATTTTTATCATTACATAGCGGAAAAGCTTTTAACGTAGCCCCAAGTCAAAACACCCATGTTACCCCGCCTTCACCCTACCAACAGGGTGCAGTGCCCGGATATTTTGGATACAAGTTAATTCTTGACAAGACAAAGTAAGTAATTTACAGATATTTGATAAATTAGGAGTAGGCCAATTACAAACGTTTATACATATAAAACTCTATTTGGTAAAGTGAAAAATTGATTAAGAGTCGAGTTGTCAGTCAGATGAATAATAATCAGTTTCATAAATTAAGAATATCTCACAATATGGATATATGTTACTTTTAAACGCAGCTGTTTACCAAAATACGGCTGCATTCGTGGTTGATTAAACGTAGTTGTAAGTGCAATCGCCTTTCAAATCCTAGCTCCTTTTAGATCTTCAATATAATAAAAGTTTAAATTTCTAACCTACTTCCACCCTCTAGCAGTTCGTTTACAAACTAGTGGTTTACTATTGTCAGTTTCAATGGTTTTACTACAGCTGTTTATCAAAGAGGAAATAAATGCACATATCTCTACTTCCGTGTCGTTATAATTTTTCCTGGAAGCGTGCCAACTGGTAGATCGGGTCCGCAATGTCACAATTATCTAACATCCACGCGGAATGTAAATTATGTTTAGGCTAAATGTCAAGAAATTAGACCCCGGCATTGCTTGTATATGTTTTATTCCAAAAAAATTGTCATGTTCGCCAAGTATATTTTAAATGCTAATTTGATGAGTATCATTACATTTCAACCAGTTGACAACCAAAGAGGTTACCAAACGAGTATTGTGGTCAACAATTATAAGAAATGTTTGTTGAAAACTATGTGATAATAAGAAATATTTGAAATTTCCTCCAAAGAATAAAATACATTGTAAACCAGCTGACTGATGTAACTGATGTGAGTGACCAAAACCATAAAACGGGAAAAAATTAAAAACTTTCATTATTTGCATCGAAGTATAAAGCCTAATGCACGCACAAAACATATGGCCTTGCCCTTATACGAACAAAATCCATATGAATCGCTCACAGCTTAAACATATGACGAAATACAAATACACGAACAAAGCTAAACATCCTGTTGCACACATCAATTATGTTCATACGTCAGACATGTCATCTCATTTGTATTGTTACGTCACTATGACAATTTTGGAGAAAAAAAACTTCGCGAATTTAAACGTCAATGAAATAGCCTATAGCTGTTGCAATCTTGTCTTTTCTAATTTTGGTTTGTTAATGTTTGTTTTTTCTGCATTTTCGTTTAAACTAAAATATGCTTTTGGCTTGTTATATTTAATTGTACACTTGTTTAAAGAAGAATAAATAGTTGAAAACAATGGTTCCAAACCGGGAAGGAATTATAAAACTTGAGAGGGGGGAGGGGATTTACTTTGACGTTTAGGCTACACTTGGTTTGTAAATAGACACTTAAGCTCTGGAAATATGACCTGTGAAGATATAAGACCCAATTTTAAATGATCTTTGTATGGTTTAGCACTACTATGTAGTATATTAGGGAGGAATGCAAGTATTTTGAATTGTTAACGGGGGAATTCTTCGAAAAAGGTTTGGAACCACTGGTTTAGATGATTTGTTTCGCTTAGAATTAGATTCAAACACCAAGAGAGGCTAAATTAAAAATCCAAGCCGCTACAAGTTAATGTTACTGACGTTTTCTGTTTGTAATGTTATTGACGTTTTCTGTTGCTAAGGAAGTCACGATAATATTGCGTCAAACGTCCACACAGTGTAATAGCGCAAGCTGTCTTACTAATTCCACGGCATTTGAAACACGTGCTGAACGCTTGGCCTACTTCTTTATAGTCCAACGGATTTAGTTTCATGATGTAATCATTGTTTAAAATAGAGTACACCCACTTCTTTAAAATTAACTATAAAATCAATTTGATTAAAAATGTAACAGCTATAGTGGGCTTGTATGTCAAGAATATATTTTTTGTAGTGCAGACGTTTCTGCCATGGCTGTTTTATCAGTCAATTTTAATGATAATTTTATTCTTGACGGATCATTTTCTGTGGCATTGTTTTGCATTTGCGTTTGGTAACCAGAGCAATGCCGCTTAAGTTTCTTACTCAGGAAATCACAAAATATTACGGCAAGTTTCGAACGTACTACCTTCCGATCACAATCACATTGGCATCCAAATAGTTTTCAAAAAGATACAGATGTTAGAACAGTTACATCATGTTTAAGCTTTGATCGTTTCGCATTGATCACCGTGTTTGGGAGCTTTGCAGCACAGAAAATACCCTAATTACGATGGCATTTCATGATTTTCCAATTATCCAATTGCATGCTTGGACAGCACCATTAAAAGCATAAGCCAACCGAGCTTGCCAAGTTTAAACTGGTCTTGCATTGGCATGTTTGCCACAGGCTATAATGCGCATTTTAGGCAAACGGATTTGCGAACAGCCCTGCATTAAAAGTTCAAATATATAGCCTATCCTTAGAGTAAACTACCTTGCTCGTATGCGAGGTAACGTGTTTTGTCACATAATTTAAGTAGAGACTTTTCTGCTTATACAACGCCTAAATTGTTAAACAGGCAAGCAAAAAAAGAAATTGTAATTGATCGAGACTCTTTTTGTGCATTAATCATTTTTTAAATGAACAGTTTGCCAAGACAAACACTCTTTTACCGCTATAGGCATGCTGATTAAACATGTTAATCGCTTGACTTCCAAGCAAATGACTATTTTTGAACGCATTTGAATGCACAAACACCATATAAAGCCCAATTCATGCATATTCGGCTCACGTTTTTTTAACGTGGGCAATGTAAAAATTAATTAATTTAAAAAAAAAAAATTAAAACATGAAGTTATATTCGAAGCATTGATGTCAATTCAAACACAATTTTACCTAATGTTTTTTAGGTTGATCATCGGTGCTCCTAAGGTGATTGATGCGGCCAATTTACAACAACAAGGCCTAGCAAACAGCAGCACACCAGGTATTTGAATTTAAATTGCGCCAAAAATGACACAGTTTGATTGGTCCAAATCTGACCAATTCGCAAATAAAAGTTTGACACCAGTACCACGTATTAGTAACTGCCAAACCCTCATACTGATAAAATACCCATTTGCATGTTAATCAGCTTAGGTGGGTAAATAAATTAAGACTTAACCGTGAGATTCTTGGTAATCGTGACTCCTGCGCAAAGTCTGACATGACGTTATGTAGTATATACGTCACAAGTACGCAATCGCGCCATAGTGTCTAAAGAAACAAGTTGACATTAAATTTGCCAGTGCATCACTGCACGCCAATCCTTAAACAGCCGTAAGGCAGACAACAGCAAGGCTGAAACACCACATCAGTGCGATGTGACTGTGCTATACCCACATGTAATACAAAAACGTTTACAATACTAAAAGTATGTGTTTGAAAGTATATGTTACTTTAATGCAATGTATATTAAGCCCTATTATTCAAAACGACCGACGCCTTTTTTAAAAATTCCCTCATTATTAAATAATTGACTGATCAGACCTTTTGTGAATTAGGAATCACATTAGATTGGCTAACAACGACTTCCACACACAACACACTTTTGTGCTCTTAAGATGTTGCATTTATGTTTTCTCTTGTAGCGAAAGGTGGCATTTTCAGTTGTGGCAAACCGGTTTTTGGTCAAGCAACCTCTGGAAGTACTTGCTCTTCCATAAGCGATCCGAATTCTACGCCTGGAGATTCTTTTGGTTTATCTGTTGCTCAAGGTCCAACTGGAGCACTGACGGTTTGTAATCTCAAACACTGTGGTTACTTTCATACTTTATTTTTTCTCAAATTATTTTCTAAACATATATTTGATCTTGTGTCGTGCCTGGAGTATGTATATATTTCATGTATTGGCTAATTCACTTACTTGGAAAAGATTTTCCATTCTCAATTATTTATTCGCATGAACAGCGATCGTTCTAAATATAGGCCTAGTTACATTCCAACAAATAGGCTAAAACTGAACTTTTCTTTACGATCGAGTAACTGCTGATGCAATGTGCTTTAATCCGTTGACGGATACAACAGCCTAATTTGTTGGCGTAAGAAAAATATTGCGCGATAAATGTTGCACTACCATGCCGTTGGTGTCTAAAATTAGTTTTTCTCGAAGTATACGTCATGCATATGCTGTTTCTGTGAAAATAAGAGCAATTTTAATCCCTAAACGCATATTTTTGTCCGACAAAATGGCTTTGTGACTAGCTTACAATTTGGGCATGTAAACCATATTTTCTATTGATGGTATTTTATAGGCCTGCTCACCAGCAAAAGTTCAGGCCTGCTCGAAGGTCAACTACCTACCAGGTTATTGCTACAACCGGGCAAATGGACGTTGGGTTACAGACCAAAAAACTGCTAACACAAGTAAGAACCAAATTGCTATAGGGTCAAATTAATTTATCGTTTGCTGGTTTGCTGTTACTTCGAGGGGCCTCAAATTCCCAGAATATTTTTTGTTTAAGCAGCCAGACACCATGCCACAAATTACATTCATTTTAAGAGACATGTTAATTTTAAAAACTAAAGCATCCAATACATTAAACTTGTAACAAATTACTTCAGCACTTGGGTGCACGTTTTGCTATTTAAAATACGGTAATGGTTTTGGCAGGCGGTGTTTCAAAAGGTCAGCTGAGCAATTACCATCTTAAATTCTGACACCAAAATGAATTTTTCTCAGCTTATAAATAATGACAGCTTGAACTCAATCAAAAAATGTCTTACAGGGTGCTCTGTTCTCAACATGGACATGTTTTTTCTTCTCGACGGCTCTCACTCATTAGGACAGGAGAATTTTAATGTCATCAAAGCTTGGACGAAAGACGTCGTCTCAAACTTTGACCTATTTACTGGCAATACCCAGATTGGAGTGATAGAGTATTCGAAATACTATCCTTCTCAGTAAGTTGAAGTACTTCTGTGTGTTTAAAATGCATATAACTAATAAAATGCATGTACGTTAATTCTCATATTTTGAGTAACATCTCCGCTGATTTAGAACCGTATGTTGTCAGCAAAGGAATATTACACAGTTCATTTGTTTGTTTGTTTATCTTTTATCCACTGAGGCGGTTAACATGTGAATATGTTATGCCGACAATAAGTCCCTTTTCGACTAAGGTTAACCTCAATTTAAAAACTTAAACTTAGTTCAACCTATTGGGTTAAAAATAGCCTATCAATTCAGTTTGCTTTGTAAAACACAAGCGGTAGAAACAAGTTTAGAACCCAGGCCACAACCTTGTAAACATAGCCTAAAACAGTTGCACTAACTAACCACTCGGCCACCTTGGCAGGGATTTTATGTTGCGTATAGCAGTAACAACTTTCAGCATGCCTTTGTGTCGCTAAATCTATCTATTTCAATCAGGGACGATTTGAGACAGAGTGCAATCAGAGCGTATGTCAAGTTGGGACAATGTCGTGATCACACTTGTTTCAATGTAAGTATGTCAGCATAGCAAATACACTGTTTGAGTTATGAACAAAAAACTAAGCGCCTTTGCAATCTACGGAAAATGATAATGGATTTTTAAAATTTACTTTTATTGTGCAGGACAGGGTGGACCGCATGCGTTGGTTTCAATCGTCAACTGATACTTCACACGCATTAAACATTACAGTGAAGAATTTTATGTTGTCAAGCCGCTTTAACGATCCTTCAGTGGCTAAAGTGCTCGTTCTATTAACAGATGGAGCGTAAGTGAAGTCCACAAGACTGGGAAATGACTATCATAATACTTAAGGCCAACTAAGTGGCGATGATAAGTCACCTAATTTAAAACAGGTTTAATTATTCGAATCACTGCCGCCGAAGTCAGGCCAGTAAACCCAGTCAGGCAGTCAGGCTTTTAGTCAAACCCGAAATAAAGGGGTACAAGGTTCATTGTTTAGTTATTGTTTTTTTCCACGTCATTTTTCAAAGTGTTTGTAAAACGACTTTGTAAAAACTAAAGTGAAAACACTAAATCAGTCGACGTATGTTTATTAAAAGAGAAACGCATTGTTATTGTAAAACTACAAAAAGTACAGGGATTAATTTCGTGTTTAGAAATAGCTTATGAACCGGAATGCGTATATGTCCCTAATGGGCTGTGTAAAGGCTACAACGCACGAATTATTTAGGACTCAAATAATTTTGGTGCTATAGTGTGTTTTATGTTAAGGGTTGTGGCTCAAACAAATTATGTAATGTTTAGATCAACGGACAGTAAGTACTTAAAAGACACAACAAATTACGTAAGATCACTGGGAATTACAACATTTGCTATTGGAGTGGGAGACGCTGATGTCAACGAACTAAAGGTAATTTTTTGACGCAGCACTGCTGACTAATTTGAACTAGAAGCAGTGGTTCTCAAACTTTTTTATTGTCGGGACCAAATTATAGTTTTTGAAGTGTGTAAGGAGCCGCAAAAAACAGACCTCGGAAAATCACCTTGAAAGCTAAAATAGCTATCTTTGGTGGTTTTCTGATGTCTGGTGCAAGCCGCAAGATAAGTAGTTGGGAGCCGCATGCGTCCCTGAGAGCCGTGTTTGAGAATCACTGGACTAGAGCATCATGGAAGAAGGCCGTGCTCCCGTTTAATGATAGGCTAATAAACTTTTGCATTCAGGAAAAAAGCACGATGGAAATAATCTGAAATGTTTTTCTTTTTCAGTCAATCGCGACTGGCACAAATACAAACGAAAGAGTTTTTTACGTTTCCAACTTTACTGATCTGGATAGTGTGGTAGGAACACTTCGAACACAAATCCGAAAGCTTTCACTTGAAGGTAAAAAACAAATAAAATAATAATTCGATTTAGGGTTTTGGGGCTCGCGAATACCTCTGAATGACGTCAACATATTACCGCAATACCTTGTTTTAGTATACGTAAAAAGGTTTTTTTTCGCAAGGTTCGGGTCCCAAACCTGAACAGTTTTGTACCAACAAGCCTTGGTCGATTATAACAGATTTTAAAAAGCTATGTATGTGGGATAGGTGATTTAGCAATCCTAATTGGAATACGTGCTTAAAAAATACATTGTGGTCCAAAATAAAAGTTTAAATATTTTTAATTGCTGCAGAAAATATACGAGCAAGAAGTCTACCTTATATTCTCGTCTGTAAAACCAACTGAGTAAACCAAGTAGACTGATATTTGAAACCATTTTTAAAGGGAGGTTGGAGGCTCCGTTAAGCTGTCAACAGGTGTTAAAATATTCGTATTTATTCAGGCGGAGTAACGACAGCTGGAAGCAGTTCCTTCGACACAGAGATGGGGGAATACGGTTCATCGCTGCATTACAGTCAAAAAGGGGTAACTCGTAGAATGTAGTTGAACATGTTGTGGTGATGTTTGGTTGTGTGGTGGTGGAATAGCTGGAGTGAGGTTGTTTGTGTACACCGGCGCGTTAGGTAGCCAAGGTTTAGGTGGAATTCAAGATGCTGCACAAAAGACCGGACCAAGGAGCTGAGATTTGGTAAGTACCACCAGATTTTTAGTTTTGGGTCGGGCTTGTTTTTTGGAAAAAATTCGCATGTATAAAAACATAAATCATAGTACGCCAGACCCATTAAGGCGTCTTCTAAGCATTCACATAAGGCAAGGCTGGATAAATCTAGCCTGTGATGGGTTTCGGAACCACGACAGGAATCTTTCCGGGACTGTAGCCCTTCCAACTTAGCTACAGAGTGAATCCGCCGGTAGTCGAATCACAATCACCGTTGTCTGCTGCGTAGTAGGGATCGACCATTGATCAGCTAAGGTGAATATACACAAGGGATCAGCCCTAAAACACTATTCAGAGCAGCGATTGTCGATTTCAATACGTGTGTATGTTCACCAGCTGCACATAAAAATATACCACCGGGTCTTAACAAGGCAGATTTAGGCTAAACGCATCTAGGCGTTGTGTCACTCGCATTGGGTAAGATGAAACGAATCAGCATTGTGCATAAAGTTCTATTGCCAAAATTGGTCCGAATTCATTAGTTTAGTGTCAGTACCTTATCCAAGTCATATTTTCAGGACTTAAAGAAGCGTTTCCCTGAACAGCACTGAAGAGGCGGCTGAGACAATCAAACTACTGGAAACATTTGTAATGAAAATTTATGCAATAAACATTGATTTACCAAACAGATTTCCAAACCAATAATTTGGAGTTTTATTAGTGTGAGATAAGTACTTAACATAGAAAATCTCATAAATTAGTTTAGTGTAACGGTAGGCTGATTAACATGAGTTGTTATGTAAATTTCTAAGCCAAAAAAACACAAGGAGACAGAGACTGTTGTAAGGTGTTTTTTTTATCTGTCCGTAAACGTTTGTACACGGTGACCAAACTGCAATAAACTTTGTTTGAAACCGAAGTAGTATGCTTAAAACAAATAGTTCACACTGTTTCCTTCGCAGAAGATAAGCAACAACAAAAACATGACAGAAAATAGATTGTGACACGAAATGGTAGCAATGGAACATTTGATATGACACAAAATGGTGTTAAACGCTGGCATGGAAATACTATTCCAAGTTGGGACAATAAATTGAACAAATTTAAATTGTGGGTGCCCTAACATGTAGTACTGTATTTCAATCTCATATACATTGATATTGATATCTCCACATCCATGCTCTGCTACTGCATTCATTTGCTTTACACTGACAATAGCAAATGTGTAAACAAATGACAAACAAAGTCAAAATTGCTTCAATCCGAATCTGAATCAGAATCCATAACTCTTCGTCTTTCAAACTGTGTAAACACTTTTGTTGTAAATCACAATCACAAGTTATAATCACACTTTTTATGAATGGAAGAAATAATTACCTTTACTGTGGTTTTGGGTTTTGTACCGCTTACTTGTTCAAGTAATCCAACGAGTTGTTGCTCAGACATCTGTTACACAGGAAAATCAGTAAATACAAGCAAATGAATATACATTGACATGAACATCAGTATATCATTTTTTAAGGTGAGTTAAACAGCTTTGTCGGCAAAACTAAAGACCTAAAAACTGTGACATGTGTAAAAAAAATATATACAGGTATTAAATCTAGATTTAGGTATAAGACTTATTACCAACCTTTTCTCCGATTTGCCCTCTTTGGGCCATTTGCACCAACATTGCTTCCACTTGTTTGGCCTTGTCTGGCTTAACTAATGCTATGCTGTTTACTGTAAAGTAGTTACAATATAACTACAAAATAAAATTCAAACACAGTGTGTATAAGTATGTAAATAAAAAAGTTTCAAACTAAAGTCTTCAGTGCATTAGCTGGAGAAAAATATATTTGTTTTCAATCTTAGTCTGTGCAAAAGTCACTCACATCTTGCTCTAGCATTTTGATCAAGAATTTGAGATAACATTCCATTCATCATATCTTGTTGCCTAAAAGGAAAGGCCAAAATAACAACATGCAGCAAAAGAGACAAGCTACTCACTTTTGCTGTGCCTCCTGTTGTTTCTTTTGTTGCTCAGGATTTCCCCCCTTAAACAAAATTGATAAACTGTAAATATGGCAACACAACAAGGCTGACAAATTAGAGCCAGAGAAAACAAGGATATATTCCAATAAAAGTTACGCATGCATGTCTTTCAACATTTGTTTCTATTTGCTGAACATTTCCGTACATTTACACTGTGATAAATCCTGCTAAATTGATTCTATATATACAACAAATATCCAAAATTTGTAAACATTTTGGGCCAGGTTAAATTCACTCAGTATTCTTTTTAAAACACGTGTAGTTTTATATAGAAGGATCGGAAGTATCATACCCCAACAACAACAAGCTGACAGAAAAGCATTATCAAACTTGTGTCATTTACAGTATGTGGATAATCACTATGAACAAACAGATAAATTCAAATGTTTACAGGGTTGTTAAAAAAAATTAAAGTAGCAAATGTTACTGTTTTAACTGGGCTGCATTTCTTATTACATGCATGGTCAATTTTGAATTCAGTTTATTAATCTTTTAATGTAGCGTTATCATTAGGCTTAATTGTGTGACCATGATTTAAAATTTTTGCATTTTGGTAGACAAAATTTATTCAAGGAAGTATAACTAGAATATGCATTTTCAAGAACAAGTTTGAAACACACACAGTTTTCAGTTTTCACAGAAAAGCGTTTCTAGGAGCAAACAAACGGTAACAAACTTACTCCATATTGCGACTGAAGCTCCTTCATTCGTTGTGCTCTAAAGGCGGCTAAACCATCATCAGCCATGTTTTATTAGGACTCGTGTACTAGGATAATAAAAAAGACTATTTTATTGATAATTTTGAAAGATCATTTACAACAGTACAACTAGCAAGACAGCTCCTGTGCAAAAAACATGATTTGTGTAAATGCTGAGATAAACTTCAAAGTCACAATACCTAGAAACTTGCAACAAAACATTTATATTCCATTAACAACAGAGAAAAACAACAGACCGAAGTACAATTTTTACAAACAAACGTGATTTTCTGTTGGTCAATAGAAATCGTATTAAACATTATATTTTCCAAATCACATTTTAAAACAATCATACTTTTGTTATTGTTTTTAGTTCAAAATTTCCCAAACAAGCTCTATTTAAATAATTTTTTTCTATTTTTTGAACAAACAAAAAAGGCTGCAATATTTAAAAAAATATTTACTTAAATTTGTGTTTTCGCCACAATAACAAAGGCATTTTAGATCCTTCACGTACTTAAACTTTGTGCAAGAAAAGGAATTTAACTGGCTTGAGTAACAAAAATATTGTAAATACACAAAAATGCCCTGCCAAAGTATTAAATTCCAAAATTGTTCGCTTTAACTTGTTGCTTGGCAACATGTTGTAGTTTTTCGTCAAGCCCCAACGAGCACGAATTCCATCTGGTTGTAGCTTTCAGAAACTGGTCTGGTCGCTTTGGATACCTTTTTGTAAAGATTAAGTCTAAAATTCTGTTAGTATTTTGTGGTACTATTAAAAAACAATGAGTCAACGTCAGGTTCTTCAAGGTAAGTTAACACGAGAGAAAAAAACAGCCACGTTTTTTGTTGAATTAAGCTAAGTTCTATCCCCGTCGAAAAAAAAAATTGATCTCAATACATTGCAACAGCGTTCGATATAATTAGCAGTATAAATGTTGTTAGTTAAATAAGTTATTTCATTTGCAAAAGAGAATTTATAGTATTAAAATTGGCATTGTATTGTATTCTTTTCAGGTATAAATAAATAGTTTACTAATCTTTTTATTGCACTTGTTTTTACTTTTTAGTGTTCGAGCAATACCAGAAAGCTCGCACACAATTTGTGCAGACAATTGCAGAACTGTCAACCCGCCCCCAGAACATTGAAACTCTACAAAATGCAGGTATTTGATCTTATTTACAAATATTAAAAAAAAAATCCAACATTTCTAAACCAATACTTTTCAGGGGTTATGTCACTTTTGAGGCCACTGCTTCTAGATGTTGTGCCTACAGTCCAACAGACGGCAGCACTAGCTTTAGGTCGCTTAGCAAACTACAATGATGATCTTGCTGAAGCGGTTGTGAAGGGTGACATCCTACCGCAACTTGTTTACTCTCTGGCTGAACAAAATGTATGTAGAACCTTTTTTCAATGCGTTTGAAAACACTGTTGTTCAAGTCACTTCATGGTCAATGCATTAAATTGAAGTCACTTGTGCTGTGTGAGATGTCTTTAAAAACCTCTAAAAAAGTATTTATTTTACATCCTAATATTTTTTACATTTCTTTTTTCAGAGGTTTTATAAGAAGGCTGCCGCTTTTGTGCTCCGTGCAGTTGCAAAGCATTCCCCACAACTTGCCCAATCAGTTGTGGACTGTGGTGCCTTGGATGCTCTGGTGATTTGTCTTGAGGAATTTGATCCTGGTGTCAAAGAATCTGCTGCATGGGCTCTTGGATACATTGCGAGACATAATGCTGGTAAGATTGTCATTATATTCATTTTATTTTTCAGCACAATCTTAGATTTTGTATTCATTAAAAGTGGTTATAATGCCACCTGGTACTTTTTGCATTGTCGACATTTATGCCAGTCAGCAGACCCTGAAAAGTTTGGTCATTTGGTGAAGAAATTGCACTGAAGTTAAAATTCCATTTAAATCCCATAAAATCATGTGTTGTATTTTGTGTCATTGCGAGTGACCATAGACTTGTGTTGTATTTTGTGTCATTACAAGTGACCATAGGAGAGCATAAAAGAAGGAGTTACAACAGTCACGAATAACAACAGACCGAAAACTTTAACAAGTCTGAAGTCATCTACCATTTTTCATTTGAACAAGATAATAATGATGCCTATCACTTATCACAGAAATGTGTATCGTTTGCCAAAGTTTTTTTGTAAACATATTATTGCTTTATTATTTAGAACTCTCACAAGCAGTGGTTGATGCCGGTGCTGTTCCCCTTCTTGTACTCTGCATACAAGAACCAGAACTGTCATTGAAGAGAATATCTGCATCTGCTTTAAGCGATGTTTGCAAGCATAGTCCAGAACTGGCTCAAACTGTTGTTGATGCTGGTGCCATTGCCCATTTGGCCCAAATGATTCTCAATCCAGATGCAAAATTAAAGGTTATGCTTCCCAGTCATATAATGTGAATAGGGATCTTATGAAAAACAGTTTGTGACAAAATGGCCCAAAATAAAGCAAGTTTGATGGATAAACTCTACACCAACTATCATGATGATCCAAATTTAGTTTGTCCTTAATAATTCTTGGCTAAATTTTTCTTTTTGCCCAGAACAAGTGCAGGATTGTGGAACTTGAAAACCTAAACATTGTTTTTACACAGAGGCAAGTCTTTTCGGCATTGAGTCAAATCTCAAAACACTCAGTGGACTTGGCTGAAATGGTTGTAGAGGCTGAAATCTTTCCAGCTGTTCTTACATGCCTGCGAGACCCTGATGAATATGTTCGTAAAAATGTTGCTACCCTGGTCAGAGAAATTGCAAAGCACACCCCTGAGGTAACCAAAACACAACAACTTACCTAAAGTCAACATGAATTATCCAATCTCAGACATATTGTGTAATAGTAAAAACTGTTAACTTGGCCTTGATATATTTGTTGCAGCTGGCTCAGTTGATTGTAAATGCTGGTGGTGTTGCTGCAATAGTGGACTATGTTGGTGAATCCAAGGGCAACGTCAGACTTCCTGGTGTTATGACTTTGGGTTACATTGCAGCCCACTCTGAGAATCTGGCAATGGCTGTGATTGTCTCTAAAGTAAGTTTGTACTTAAAGCTTGTACAACTTCCACTAGAAAATGTATTGCTACAAGGGCTTGGGCATGATCTTGCCCCTGCATTTGTAACAGACATGTGCTGCTCACAATTTGTGCCTTTTCATAAATAATGTAAGCCTTGTTAAATGATTGTGCCATTGCTTAGGACTGAATATAAAGTTTTTCGTAAATTTTGTAACTTTGAAGATAAAGTGTCCTCTGAGGATAAGAAGTATATAGTTACACAAAATAACAAATATTTTGACCAAATCAAACTGTTTCTATGAAGTCCTGTGTTCTGTGCAGGGAGTCAACCAATTGGCAATCACCCTTACAGAAGAGTCAGAGGATCACATCAAAGCTGCAGTGGCCTGGTCTCTTGGCCAGATTGGCCGACACACACCTGAACATGCGAAGGCAGTTGCTGTGGCTAATGTTTTGCCAAGACTCCTTCAACTTTACTTGGCGGCAAGCAGTTCAGAAGATCTCCAAATCAAGGTAAACACATTTGATAGTCAATAGCAAGTCAGCACTCTAAACATGTAGCACACTAAAAGGTTCACCTCGAGCCAATTTCAAAATCTATGTTTCAAGAAATTCCCAACAAAACTAAACAACTTAGTGTAAGCTTTTCTGCTTCTGTATTATAACTCTTTTTGCAGTCCAAGAAGGCACTGAAAAACATCTTGCAAAAGTGTGTTCACCTCCCAGCATTGGAACCTCTTCTACATGATGCTCCAGCCAATGTTCTCAAACACGTGGTCGGCCAATACAGCAAGGTAATAGTCAAAACATAAGATCTAATACTGACCTACCGGAATAGATTTTTTCAAACTAAGAGCTTATCTTTTTTAGGTTCTTCCTCATGACAGCAAGGCCCGTCGCATTTTTGTCACAAGTGGTGGCTTGAAAAAAGTTCAGGAAATCAAGGCAGACCCTGGTTCAGCCCTGCACGAGTACATAACCGCCATTAACAATTGCTTCCCAGAGGAAATCGTCCGCTACTACAGTCCAGGGTATTCAGAGGCCCTGCTTGAAAGAGTAGAAAACTTCCTACCAACTGCTTGAACTGTTGTAACTGTTTAGATACCAACCCATTTTGTGTCCTTTTCATACACCTCTTTGTTTGCTATGTAAAGAAATACACTGTTCATTTTGCATGGGGCATCTATATGCCCTTGGAATGCAAAAATGGTGATTTTTAGCAGTGTTTTATTGAGTTTTAGTTATGTATTTAAATTGTTTGGAATCCTATTTGTAACATTGAATGGTTTAACACAACTTTACTGTATTTTGTACTCCGCGTTTTGGCGAGGTTTTTAGTGAACTGATGTACATAGCAAATATATATTTTAACCTCTGGAGTTTGGTTGACGTTTTTGCTGAGGAAAAGGTAGAAAGCAGCTAGAACAATGACCAATAACCATAATGTATTTTAAACATCGGTTAAAAGGTAAATAAACGCTACTAAGAACGTTGAGAGTTAACAAAAATGTCTGAACTATATGACCTTCCGTCAGGATTTTGGTAATAAATAACTTAACGCAAAAAGCGATTAATTTTCGCATGATAATTTTAATTAAAATTAACCTCGTACTGTAAATTAACTCCCAGATAAAAAAGCAAATCATTTATGAATCGACATTCACATTCTTGGTCCTGGATGCCGAAACTACTGCAAGGATCTAAGTCAGAATCTCGCAGCTGGCAGTTGTGGAATCTTGTTTACCTCGTTGTCAGCAAGTCGGAAATAGCTGCCAAGCGCTCAAGGACAATTTCCCACCGAATTGGACACTTCGTTGCAAATTAAGTCACTCAACACTTCAGATAACTATTTAGTTTTGTTCTAAAATGACCAAACAAACTGGTCAGTCGTCAGTCTTGACCATTTTACTGAGCCACCCAAGTAGGTTTTGGAACGAACGTGCCAAATTGAAAATTAATGGGATTATAACAAAACTGTGAGGGGTAGCAGGACAAGGTCGTTTTTTCTGAACTGGTTAAATAAATGAAACGCAACATTTAAATAAAGAACACTCTAGGTCTAGCTGACGAAAGGTCGCAATCCCACAACAGGGCAAACTCGGCCTATATACTTGGGTCCTGCTGCATGGAAAAGCTTGGAATTCGACACAGTATCATACTTGCAGTGTTTAATAACGGAACGAAATGCCGTGATTCGTTTTGGGCAATTTTTGTATTTCGTTCCGGTACTGATATTTTCATTTCGTCCAGTCTGACCGGAGGTAATTTTCGGTATTTTGGTCTTAACAAAGTATATATCTTGGTGTTCACAAGTTTAAACCGACGAAAAAAAGTTGCAATACAAAAAATATCGTGTGGTGGTTATTACATCACATAACATTTTATTTATTAAATCCACCGAGAGAAACAATAACAGCTTTGTCGAAGGCTTTTCTAATAACCATAGCGCGAAGATGCGAAATTTCAGCCAGTATATTCATGATACATGTCCAGAAGGATATACCGGAAGTTTATAATAGTTACATTGCGATACACCAATTGCTGCCTGTTTAAAACAAACAGCTAGTACCAAAAACCTTACCACGCATTCACGACTTTATAAGCCCTGTAAACGAAGGTATAGTTCGCACACTTAAACAGTCTAGGTCAGTGGTTCTCAAACTTTTTTATTGTCGAGGCCAAAAGGTAAATTTTTAGGTGTGTAGGGAGCCGCAAAAAACGAAACCTTGAGAAAATCACTGAAGATTATTACTTTGGTAGTAAAAATAGCAATGTTTGGTTGTTTTCTGAGGTCTGGTGCGAGCCGCAAAATAAGTAGTTGGGAGCCGCATGCGACCCCGAAAACCGAGTTTGAGAACCACTGGTCTAGGTGTTTTTGAGAAATTCTTTCCGAAAAACAATCGTTTTCTTTGAACCCAATTTTAACCTTCTAGGCCGCGTGTTGCTATTTTGGTAGAACACTCACCTAGTAAACTTTATGGCAAGGGTGACTTAATTCTCTTTTTAATTCACATAATCATTGGTTGAATTTGGCTGCACAACTGCTTTTATAAATATATAATATCAGAACCAACTTCATTAATTTTCTTGATGTTAAAGTTAAAGGAAATGTTACAAAGCTATTATGACCTGACCAGATTTGTTTCATATTTTATTATAGACTATACAAGCCCATAAAGGCTGACACGCAATCCAGGAAATCCATCCTTGCTTGTGCCGAGATTTTGCTGGATCACCTGCCAAATTATGCTGCAGGCTGTAAATTACATTTTGGTTATGAAGTGTTAACAAGGTGAAAATAGGTCAAAAAGTGGGCATAATGCGCTGCAATTGTTCGCTTATAATCAAGTTCATTGGTGCTTTGATCGCTCACACTTATTGTTGCTTCGTCAAGCGCAACAGTTTGTAAAGTAATTTAGGGTGCTAGTTTAAAAATGAATTATTTAATAAATATATTTTTTGCCATATGACTGGCGTTTTGGGCCTAAACGATTGAATAATTGCTACATCTTCGTCAACGTGCAGGTGTGGTGCACGATTTTTTCTGCCAATTTGTACCGAAAAAGGATAGCCAGTACAAAAAGGCTTGCAAAGGCGTTATGGTTGGTGTCTTATAGGTGTTGAGGGTGGCTCATACGCAGACAGGAGTCCCGTTTTTTACTAAAAAAAACTCAGGCTCGAGTCTACTGTATGTTCATGTGATAGCAAAAAACGAGTAGTTGTATATGCATTTTTAGTTGTGTTGAGCAGTTGGGGTAGTTGTTTATTACAAATATAACAAAAGTATTGATTGGATTGTAATTGTATATTAGAGCCAGCGTCACAAAAAAATAATGTGCCACAAAGGGTGACACTAAAACGCTGAATGGGCGGGACGGGCGGGATGGGCGGGAGATTGCGGGGCGTCGTGAAAACCGCTGAATATCGGGTTAAATTGCTGACGGTTGGTGCTATTAAGGTTGGGATAAGGTTTTATAATAGAAAATCATTAAAAATAATTCCCCCGGATACCTTCCGCGACCGAGGGTAACATTCACCGGCAGAGGGAAACATTCAGCGGCCGAGGGAGACTTCCCGCCCAAGCATTTTTGCTGAATGTCAGGAAACAGTTGAATAAGTTTTAGGCATTTTTTGATTCATATACTTTTATAAAACCTCATCCCAACCCTAATAGCACTAACCGTCAGCAATTTACCCGATATTTAGTGGTTTCCGCGACGTCCCGCCGATTCAGCGTTTTAGTGTCACCCGCCACAAAAGCCTGAAATAAAGTCGTCAATTTAGCACAAGGCATTTCACTGTTTGTACTAATTTAATTCAATATTTGCTTTGTTTAGGGTCGCTTTTTGGGGTCAACTATGGATTCAGCCACACTTTCTACTATGCTGCCTTCGGCACAAGAATACACACTGGCATCTTGCTGTCTCGTAATTCTAATATGTGCTGTAATGTACAGAACTAGAAAGGCTCCAGGACACTATCCACCAGGCACAGAAGGCCTTCCCATTATCGGCAGTCTTACAAAGATGGGTGGCACTAATGCCGAACGCATATTGGCGGAATGGGGTTGGCTACATTACGGACCAGTGTTTTATGTCAAGATCGGCGGATCTAGGGTTGTGGTGCTTAATACATTTGAAGCTGTTCAAGAAGGATTTTTGAAAAATGGAAATAGCCTGTCAGGTCGTTTTGCTCCGAATAGTTCGGCGGCTTTTCAGGATTATTCACCAAAATGGAAAGAGCAGAGACGGTAAGAAATGACAAAACATTTAACAGTGTTTAACGAGGTTTTTTAAACCGAAGCAGTTTTTTTGTTCGTTGCTTAAGTTAAGCTGAGCCACGATCGAAACATGGCTAAAAGGTTTACTGTTTTGTCAAATGGGCGGCAAAACATATAAATGTTCACATAAAACAATACGCACGCCCAATAGGCTACAGTGCTACACTAAACCCAAAAATATAAATTTATCTTGCCTTAACGTATGCTTAAAATAATCTCAAATTTATTTTAACTGTGATAAACCTACTATGTTTTAAAGTAGAATACCTTTAATAATCAGGATCGGTCATTTTCTATTTTGCATTTTAAAGCACAGGTCGAGGATCAATGCTTTGAAAAGTGTTGAAAAACAAGACGTCGAAGCAGTGATCCTCCAACAAGCTGATAAGATGTGCCAGGCGTTGGAAGATCGCATCCAAGGAGATAATGAGACCAGTTTCATGCCTGCAGAATTCACAACTCTTGCGACATTCGAGATCGTCAGCATGGTAGTATGCGGTAGGTTGAGCAACAATTATTTGATCATTGCGAAAATAGTGTTTGTGATCGGCCCATTATATTTGTAACATATTTAGGTCTTTATAAGCCTAAAGGGAATGAGATTTGCATAACGAACAATCCAAGTAAGATTAAATTCAAAATGTTAGCTGTAAAAAGGGTGTTTCATTACAGACGAGATATGAACCAATAGTCACAATCTTTTTGTGGCTTGGGCTCAAGTAACTCGTTGTCCACGAGAACCGAATGATGGGGTAAATTGGAAAGTCAGCCAATTTAGTGGCGTCAAAAAGAATTAAAAGTAATACCAATTTATTTTTCTGCCCTAGGATTCCCAATTTGCAAGAACGCAGACCGCAAGGAGTTCCTTCGTCTTTTGATGGATCCTGTATACAACCAAACCTGTCGTGGGGTGTTCTCCTGTCCATACGCAATGTCCAGTGAGACCCTTCCACCCTTTCTTATCAGCTCAAGCCAAGCTTCTCAACGAAAACGCATTAAGCTGGTACTGCAGCATATCCGATCAGCGGAAAGTAAAGATTTCGTTAGTGGCTTTCACGGAAAACTACGCAGGTCTTCAAGCGACACCGAAGAATGCTTTGATGAGCAACAACTGACCGGTTACGTCACGGATCTGTTTTTGGCGGGAACCGATACCATGGCAACCGCTGTCGCTTGGTCGGTGGTCTTGCTTGCAGCCAACCCAAAGCGCCAATCGCGTTTGCAAGAGGAAATTGCGCGCGTTCTAGGTGATAAAGCACCGACCATGGCAGATTTCGATGGCATGCATTATACACGGGGTGTTATTCAGGTAAGAATTAGTACAGGCTGTAGAATAACTAAACATATTACAATAATAGTTAGTGGTTAATATATAACGGTCGTTAAGTTTGCAAGTTATAAAATCCTCGTCGAACTTTATGGAACAAAGTATAGGCTGGAGATAAAAGACGGGAACAAACGTTTGGAAATTTTTTACATCCATAGTCGTTTGGACCTTTCACTGTTATGATTGGGGACCATTTCCCTGTTTGAATTTTGCAATACTATTGCATTTAACATTCTTACACACAGGAGGTGTTTCGACTACGACCTGTGTTTCCACTTTCAATCAGCCACAAATCCACAAGCGAGGTCACGGTCCTGGGTTTCAACATCCCGAAAGACACAACAGTGATCTCCAACCTCTGGGCTGTGCACAACGACGCCAAATATTGGAAGAAACCCGAAAAATTTCAACCCGAACGCCACCTGGATACTGTCAACAACAACGAGTTTATCAAATCCGACAGGGTAATCCCATTCTCAATCGGACCTCGATACTGCCTCGGAGGGCAATTGGCGACCATGCAGCATTTCATATTCTTGGTACGGCTTATGCAAAAGTTTACGTTCAGTTTGGAAGCAGTAGGTTTGAATGCACAGGACTTACACGGTGCTACTTCTATCGTTTTGGCACCGAGAGGTATTCGAGTGCGCGCTACGCTTCGCTGATCAATTCGACGCGCTCGGCCGTGACGAACGGCCAGGTGCAAGTTTTGGACTTTGACAAACGAGACTTTTTGGACTGATGTTTTTGCGTAAATGCAAATGTACATGCTTGAGTTTGAAATGGGTCGACTTGTATTTTACTTTTCATGAACATACACGTCGTTTTTTCCGATATTGACTTACATACAAAAACATACACTATTCACAGATTTGCGTATTATTTGTTGTGAGAAAATGCACATCTTCGTCTTGCGAAACCAAACTACAAAATCAAATATTCAACTACAAAGTTGGCAGTCCCATACATCGACAATTTACATATAGTACGTGATATTTAATGGTTATCCACATTAATATACATTTACTTGAAGAGAACCCATTGAAATTACGTGTTATGATTTTTGCATGGAACTTATGATTTTTGCATGGAACTTTTTCTTCTTGACACAACAATATATTTCAAATTCTACCTAAGCCACACGACCTCGTTCCATCGCTGCACCTGCCAAGTTATAAATTGCGGGTGGCCGATCAATTAAATCACGTTAAGCGGGTGACACGCGTAACATCGCAACTGTAACGACCAGCCACGATTATTGCCGTATGTTTTTTGAACATCAACATTTGGACGTTACCGAATTGGGCTCAAATTTTCGCCTATAATAAACAACGTGCCAAACCAACGTTGACGACCGTGAATAACTGGATGAAGATTTAAACTGTGAAAGTTGTAAACTAAAAAGTGTTTTGATTATTTAACCCGATAACATACTACTTATCTGGGATAGCCAAGTAAAAGTGTTTGAGAACGCGTTTATAAATTGAGGTGTCAATCCAAAAGATACAGATGATATCTTATTGAAAACACTTCTTAAAACAAAACACTTTGTGTTCACAGAAAACACCTAAATCATTGAGCTTATTGTCCAACATTTTAGTTTTTTCGACTGCTCTTAGCTCTTTGACTTTGGCATTACAAAATTTTAATCACACGTTTTGAAATGGAGTATATAACTGTTCCACTTTAAATACCTTCTTTGGTGTATTTCGAACCTTTTAGCGTCAATCTTTCTCATACTCGCCTTGCTTTTCCATTCTTATTGTGAGCACCAAGATACATGCCACCGACATACGAATACTGAGATGTATACATTCTTTATACATATTACTAATTGGTGCATAGTTCACGACACTAACCCAACACACATTGATTTGTACATTACCACATAATACGTTATATATGTATAAATATGTGCCGAACTGCTAACTGTGTGTACGGCGATTTTACTAATACACGAAGCACGTATGTAGTACACATGAACTATTCTAAAGGAAAGAAGCAGGTGTAGAGAAAGCAAAATAAATCTTTAGGAACAACATAACATAAATTTTGTCAACCATATCGTAGATCAGTAACATTGGAATGTCCAGAACAGGATTTGGCAAGCTTTTAGTTACAGGAAATTTGACAGGAACATCTATACATTACAGGCGTAGAAGATAATTTAATTGAATATGAGGGGTGTGTAAAGTGGACTGCTGTTCATATTAGCGTCTAGCCACCGGGTCAATATTTTTTTCGTCATTTTAATTTGTTTTCGAACTCTGTATTACAAATGCGTTGTTACAGTTTATTGAGCAAAGCTTGCTTTCAACCATATGCGTTCAATAATTATTTCCATCGAATATAACACGCTGACATGAAAAAATGACAAAATTGCCGCACTAACTATGGCTATTACATGGAAATTGACGCATTTGCCAATGTAATGGTGTTTAGTGGTTCGGGTAATAGGTCTAACAAACTATTTGATCGCTTATAAAACATCTGCAATGCTAAACGATTGGGCTTGAGTTTTTATGGCTATTAAACACAAAAATAGTTGTGTTATAATATCGAAACCATCTTACGTTTAATAAATATCGAAACCGTTTTAAAGGATTTATAGCAATAAAGCATGCAGTAGAACAAGATGTAGTAAGGTTAGACAGCCATGATTTTATAAATATACGCCGGTGCTTTAAAATTTAATTAAAAAACACAACACAAGCTATTTTGTGAATCATGCATAAACAAAGTCAATGACGTATTTTGGTCTATAACGTCTGTTACTAAAGTTTTGTGTTTCGTTCAAATCCATGAATTATTTAAAAAGAAGTTTGAAATCGTTAATTGAGGATCAGTGATAGCTTGAAGAGTAACGTAGACCGTACAAGTTTAGAGTATTCAAAATTGAGCACTGATTTCATTTTATAAAGATCAGTTTAACGAATACTGATAAGATTCTGATGAACATACACGAATCCGAGTAGATCTTGACTGAAGAATCTAAACTTTAAAAAAATGTCGTTCGCAGAACCCGCTACAATTTAAAGTATGCATACGCAAATAAGTTAAATGAACAAAACGTTTTTTTTTATCGCAAACACATATTCCAACGTTAGGAACCGAAAAGATTCGAATCCAAAACAGAACTATTTCGGTTTGCCACGAAACACATTAAAGCTTGTGATATTTCAAACAGTTTGTTCCTCAAATTTTCTTCATCATAAAGCTCGAAAGAGCCGAAGCCCATTCAGAAAATACTCGTGGGAAAAACCTCACCAGCTCACGTCAAAGGCAACACACCACGTGACTTCTATTTCCGGTTGGTCAGCTCGTCAATAAGTGACATCATCTTTTGTTTCGTCTTCCTGTTGCTACCAGAGTAGCTGGACGCCGAACAACTGACCAAGGAAGAAAGCTGCTTTGCAGAATATTCTGGATGACATTTCATCCAGGATTCTAAATCTGATTCCGTAAGGTAATAAGCCTTGATGTAAGCCTCTACAAATTCTCGGTTTGGTATCGGTCTGCAAAGTAGTAGATTGGTTTAATGAGTCTATTTGGTAAAAATTTGCTGTGGCCTGGACAGTGCTGTATTACAAGGGATATAGCACATTTAAACCCAAAAAATCCATCACAACTTTTTTGGTTGTACGTATACCTTTCTTATTCAAACAGAATTTATTAATATTAAAATATTCAGTAAGCAAGGTTTTATACCAGTGGTTCTCAACTGGTGTCCAATGGAACACTAGTGGTCCATGATGATTTTTTGAAAATAGTTGCATGTATTTTACTGAATATTAAATACGAAAAAAAGCTTATCCAAGTTATCAGCGATTGATTGTTAGCTGTCAGTTGTTTGATATCAATCCACGAAAGCATGTATTCAAGAAATATATTTCAAGCCAATATGCTTGTTGTGGATGCTTTTTTTATCCTACTCAACAATGGACTGGTTCACGATATTCATTTAATTGAACTGGTGGTCCATAGACTGAATTGAGAACCACTGTTCTATGCACAAACAGAATGTGCAAATTTGTCTTAAATTTCCAAAACAACCTATTCTGCCGAAAAAAAACAAACATTTCGCACCTGCTTAGCAACGAATCAAGGACAAAGGACAAGTCACTTTTTAACCTTACCTTATGTTAGTCAATTTTTCAAGTTTCATAAGAAATTGCTGATAGTCGAGTTGCATCAATGCTCTGCCTTCATTGCTACATTTCTTCACGTTTGAAAATCTGAAAGTTTATAATTCCGTTACTAACCATTCCATACAACCAACAAAAAAGGGGTATTGTTTATAACGAACTCTGCCTTATGCCCTGTTGTTAATAGGCGTTGTTCAAGGTAAACATAGCAAGCAAGAAATGTAAAAATTCGACGAGTGCGAATTTTAGACGCTATAACACATTTACGCTAAAAGAATGACCCAGAATTGGTTTTAAGAATGCCTTGCAACGAATTGCTATTACCCTGAATTACATTTTTTGCCGGTTTAAGACACTAACCTACAAAACTAAGGGTGTGCATGTGAACCGTGACGCCTACAAAGCACATAGCCTGCAATCGCAATGATTTAAAAGCAGACCAGATTTGCCAAGCTATATAGTTGCTTATAGGTCGGATAGACCAAGCAATCTAGTGTCTTTATAATTGACCAAAAAATTGGTTCAAAAATTTGTTTTTAAATGTAAAAGTCCGAACTAATGCAGGCTAAATGTTATGCGGGTGTATGTCGCTATTATAGGGGTATGCAAAGTCAAACAAAAAAACCATCGATAGCAAGGTTTTATTAACCAAGGGTACACTTGAAGACAATTTTAAAAAAGTATTCGGAATTATGCTGTTCAAGAAACTTGAGGGGAAACTTTATTGTCAACATCTGCAAAAGAGTAAAAAACAGAAAATAGGTTCAGAACCTATATGATCTGTATTGGCCAGAGAACTCACCCTTCGACAAAGGCGTAGTTGGAGTAGTGGACACAATGTTGCCAAATCACCCGACTTACCGCTTCAGGCATCTGCACCGACCTGCAATTGGAAAACAATATTGGTTATCCTGAGAACTCAAAAACGTTGAAAATATGCGCAGGCAAACGGTTGTTAGATTTGAACTTACACCCTTATGCGTTACAGCGGCCCGTTATGCCATCGCGACATCATAAATGTTACTATTTTCACAGTTTTTTAGGCCAGAGTTGCGCAACCTGTGGCAATACACATGTGTAAATATGAATAATGTTGGTACCGACAGTCGTGTGTTGCTAAAGCTCTGTTTTGCTCCATATTCTGCATATAAACTGATATATTAGGGATGCGCCGAGCCGAGCCAGAACCCGAGTACTCGGTACCGAGCATCGCTGTTTTTGATGCTCGGTGCTCGGCCGAGCAGTTGCACAAACTGACCCGAGCGTTAAATTTGCATATTCATGCCCTGCTAACATATGTAACTAGTGTTCTAAGGGTATTCAAGAAAAAAATGAATGATTTTTCAAATGTATTAGATGGTGGAAAAACGCGTTCTTTATGGGCATGTACAGCTCAATAAAACACCGCCGGTGACGTAAGAGACCTTGTAGAGCGAAAACGTAGAAAGGGGATTTTTTGTGACGTCATAATGGACCGAGCGTGCTCGGCCGAGTACCGAGCATTAAAGTGAGAGGCTCGGTGCTCGACCAAACAGAACATTTGCAGTTTTTGCACATCCCTATGATATATAAGAGATTTTTGTGTGGAAACAATATGGAGTTTTATTACAGTGTAAAACTTGACTTTGTAATGGAAAAGTTCATTATTGTTGTCATTTTCAATAAAACGATCGGCTTTGTTCGGCAGGTTGGTACAAAGTCTGCAGGCAAAATTGTTGTTTTTATCTCCCTAACAAATTAGGTGTGACAAAACTCGGTAGAAGTTCAAGGTTCAAGTTTTAGGTTTCATCGTCCGTTACACGTTTTAGACATTCCTGAAATGCAAAACGAAATTTCCCTAAGCAAGCAGCAACTTTGTCCCAAAACGTGCAGAAAAAACAAAACACCGCGACTTTTCGTGACACAGACACCTGGGAACCGAAATTCGGTAGCTTCGTTTTGAATTTGTATTAATTTTTGTTAGCAATCTAAAAATAAGTAGATACATCATATAGGCTACATTTCAAGACTTTTTCTGATTTCGAACCATTTTACTAATTAACGAATTTATCTTTTATACTTGGTTAAATTGCACAAAGCTGGCTTTAAACCCGCCTAAAACAACTGTCCGAAGAAGCATGTCAGAAAAACGGATTTGAAGTCAATAAAATCACGCTTTAAGTTTAAGTCTATCAGGTTTAAAGTTAAGTCTATAAGGTGTACAACTTCACATAGACGTCCAAAAGCAGTTCATCAGTTTAATGGGTAAGGCTAGATCCACACACACGCTCGCGCGCCAGCGCATAGTTGGATCTAGCCTAAGCTGAAAACAAAACACTCGAAAAGCTCGGTAGAAGCCGCCTTTTTAGGCATTCATGTAAGTCGTGCATAACAACAAGTATCTGTGCGTGCGAACACAAGTTCAAGTTGGCCAGTGTCACAAAAAAACGACATTCCAACCACATTACAAAATCAAGGGTGGTACTATACATGAGGCGTGTTATGGTAAACTGTACAAGAGTGGTCGGCAACCGCCGGTCCGCGAGGAGTTGGTTACCGGGTCGTGTAATTTTCAGGGTAAATGCTTTAAACCATTTTCCTCGTGCATCCAGGGGATGATAAACTAATTTAAGCGTTTTTAATGATGAATATTTGTAGTTTTTTGAAGGCTGGTCCGTGATAAAATTTCACTTTTAAAAACGGTCCGCAGTGCAAAAAAGGTTGCCGACCCCTGCAGTACGATATACTGCATAGTATGGCGCCCCTTGTCACGTTAAGAAGAACGGCAAAAATTGTTATAATAAACATACTGGCTAAATTAGTAAAAACGGAACACTAAGGGCTGTTGGGACTGTATATTTCAACACACAGTCTACATTAAACCCTTAACCCAGTGCGTACCAACCAGGGAGGTATGTACTTTATTTTGTACATCTGGTATGTAAATAGACACTTCAGCTCAGGGAATATAATCTGTGAAGTTGAAATGAACTTAGTATGGTTAAGAATCTACTATAAAGTCTTGTGGGGAGGAATGAAAATGTTTTGAATTGTTAAGGCAGAAAATCGTCGAAAAAGGTTGGGAACCACTGTCTCTAATTTTATCCAAATTAAAAGAGGCATGTTAGTCCACAAGAACAAAACCTAACTACACAAATTTAATACAAGCATTCACGGAACTTACGTTACAGAAGCTGTCAACGAGGTTTTAAAGGCTTTAAGTTCGTGAAGAAGTTGATCAACGTAGAAATTATGTTGTGACATAATATCCTTTACATCCCAGTTCACTGACGACATACGCTCCACGGTTTCGCTGTAGCGAACTGCGTGTGACGCCACACCAAGGTACGCGGGTCCTCTTACGTCACTGGCTGCTCGAACCGTCTGGTAATAAAAAAAAATTATACTTCCGTTTGTGCTACAGGTTGTTGTGCCATAAAACTTTTTATAAAGAAACTAAAATGTCTTTTCAAAGACAAAACAAAATGTTGGCTTTTACATATATCGCCAATTTACATTTTCTTCGTCCTATTTGACGATTTACCACATACACCATTTGACATGCTAAATTTTTCCAAGCAAACACGAATGGCTCCCCAGACATAAGTCTGTGTAAATGGTAAAAGGTATTAAGTACAGCGGTTTCCCAAAATTTGGACTTGCAACTACAACTACAGTTTTTGGTATTTAAATGAAACACTTGCGGTCTCTTAAAACTACTTAGCGGTCACCCAAACCAAACCTTAAAACAAAACCTGATTAAGTATGATGTTTTTTTATCAAAACAACATCGACCACAAGTTAGCTGCAGACAGTGCACACTGTTTCGACATGTAAGGTCTTATCAAGGCAGCTTGTGACAAGAGGCCGTTTAGGCTAGTATAGCCATAACATAAACCATTTTAACAAAAAAAACATATTAACGTAAGATCCAATACCAAAATATCAAGCGTTGGGCGCCAAATTAAACTCTATTTTATTGAATTGTGTCAAATTAAAGGTTTTTGAAACAACAGAAAATAAAAACAATGGATACAAATGTGGCCAATTTACCTGGGAGTAAAACTGGTGGAGAAAAGCTTTTTTAGTTTGAGGAATCATTTGTTCCAAGTTCTTCTGTAGATGCTGAAATTGCTCGGCCAAACAGACACTGGAAAATATGGTTTTTACTTTTAGATTATTAAAACTAGAAAGGTGGCTTTCCCATATAATTCCATTTTGTTTTTTTGTGTACCCTATTTATCGATTTACTATACACATTATTTGATTTACACACACGATTGTTTTGCAAGCAAAAACGAATGGGTCCCCACACACGTGTTTATACGAATTAGTCATGGTAAAAATTGAGGGAAGGGGACCCATATTCAGAACAGTGAGCTATTCCAAACAGATAATTTTAAATTTTTTAAGGACGCATTAACCAGTGACAATGTCGTGGTGATACAAAAATAACAAACAAGAAAATTTTTACTCACAGTGATTCAGTGGCAACAACTCTTTCAGTTATTCCATAGTTTGAGGCTGGCGACGACAAATCGACGAGAGCACATGGAACTGGTTTACGGAACTTAGAAAACTTCTAAAACACAAAAACGATTTGTTTAAAAATCCAGAAAAGTTACTTTATTTAAATAGATTATTTTTGTGTTTTACTAACGCAAAACGCTGAATTCTAACGGAAAATGAACAAATTTATCTAGTAAGTGCGAAAAACAATGCTGATAATGATGGTTTTTCTCTTGACGTAAATAAATTTGTGTTTAACATTAGGTCACAAATCATGATGTCAAACGTCTAGGGTGGAATAGCATACTAAAGTTTGTGTTCAATCTATTGACTTTTCACAAATAAAATGAAAATTATATGATGCAATACATCGTCCATCAAAATGTTAGGACAAACTAGGATAAACTTTAAAGAACAGTATGGCAACTATGTCTGGGCATTGAAATAGTTAAACCTAATCGGCCTTTATAGAATTCTATGTTGGCAAGAACAAAGGTGGTTTAGATGTGGTGTAAAGGACAAGCACCTTTTCATGCACAGAAGCAGGCTCAGCTTCACTGGCTCCGTTATTCTCAGGCAGGAAAAGTGATTCCTCAATTCGTTGAATAGTTGGAGTTAAACGTTCGTTCAGTCGACCACCTCTGCCCTAGAAATTAAGTTTGAAAAGTTTTTTTCTAACTGCTTAGACCAGTGGTTCTTAAACTTTTTTTGGTTGCGACGCCTCTGGAAAAGTTTTCTGGTCTTGCGACGCACCAGCAAATAAAAGTTAATGAGAAAACTTATTATTAAAGTTGTGTTTATCGATACAACAACAAAAAGCCACGAAACGGAATTATTCTGCGACGCCCTTGGAAAATTGAAACGACGCACCAGGGAGTCGCGACGCACAGTTTGAGAACTACTGGCTTAGACAGTTTTTCGTTAACTGTTAAAAAATGTACAAGCTGCGTAATTATGACTTGATGTTAGCATAAAGATTAACCGACAAATATATTTAATGGTTCTTTGGCACCACCTAACGAATTTCGTTTAAGCTGTGAACATCAAATAGAAACGGGAGTTTTCAATGATGTCATAAATTAATACATTTCTCCTAAGTACATGCTCTAACCCAGACATTAACGCGTGGGCATTTAAACAACGAAATCAAGTGGTTATTACGCCATATGGGCATTTTCTCATTACGAGTGCAACCATTATGATGTCATATGTAAATACATCTTATTTCTCGTGTTGTACAAACAACATAATATGCCACAGATTTCCATTTTTACAGTACAGCTTAGGTGGCAGCGGTTGCCTAAATTTTGCGTTCATATGAAGTTTTACTGCAATATCTTTGTTAGAATGCTGTTAAACAGTTACCTCGGGTGAAGAAAAGAATTCGTAGACAGCAAAGAAGTACAAGTCGAATAACTGCGACATGCAGACCACCACATCCACTGCTATCGGTTTTAACACGTCGCACATTTTTAGGTAACTGAAAAACAAACACAGTCTACACTAAACTGAGAGTGTTTGAACTGAGCAATAACAGACCCCCTCTAACAAGCAGCATGGTTATCGACTATCGTGTGATTAATAAGCAAAATAGAAACATGGAAAATATTTCCAGAGTAATCAGTCGTTCAATTTGAGTAGAGTTGAGTTTATTTCGCTTGGTGAAAGACAACGTAGTAACTAGCCGGAAATAGCTGCGCAACGTCAAAACGTTATGAAGCGCAAAAAAGTGTCGGGCACACTTCATGCAACATATATATATGTCGCCTATGTACCATCTTCAATTCATTATTCAAATAGTTTTTTTCTACGTTCAAAAGCTGAGAGTTTATAACAAAAGATCGTAGAATGAACTACAATCTACTTCAACGAAAGGCCAAAACTTTATTTCAATGTACAAATGAGAACTAATTTATTGTTTTACGATCGGCATGGGCCTCAAAACACCCAGGCCTTTTTGGTATACCCCTTACAAAAAACACTGACCTCCCGCAGAGCCTCAGGACGTGTAGAGCAGTGTTAGTTAGGATTGGACCTTGTTGAACGAAACCCGCACTCTGTATTGATTGTGCCGATGAAGAACTGAAAAAACAAAGGTATGATTACAAACGACCAAGAGTAGAAAGTCGGACAGGGTTCCGTTTCGGGGTGAGTTTAAACAAAAGCGGCTAATTCGGTCTTTTTTAAACTTGGCCTCTTTTGTTCCACAATTCACCAACTTTCGGGTCTGAGCTTAGTTTTTTTAAAAACAAAATGCGGTTTTGGGCTAGTACTTTCGGACAGGCTTACAGCTCTGAGATGACTGGTTTTAATTTTTTAGGCATTCTCACATATTAAAAGAACGTGTTTTCAGACCTCATATCTATTGTTGGCAATTAATATGAAAACTGGATACTGCTGGTCCCAAGTAAACTAATACAACATTCAAAACTCTTTTGATGCAAAACTAAGAACCTTGACATAGGGACTTCTCCGGTTCTTTCGTCAACGTAGTCTCGGAGCAATTCATCAGCCGTTTCTTCCTCGTCTTCGCTGAAGTCGTCATAAGCGTTGTGACCAGCCTACGACAAAATAACATTTTTCATCCTAATACACACAGAACGGTTTAATCGCATAAAACTTGGTACTTTCTTGAAATTTAACAAAGTTAATTCATCTTCTGTTCCTAATGTAACCATTAAATAAGTGTACCCTAACCGAGCTGTGTAGCTCAGTTGGTAGAGCACGAGTTCCGAAAAGGTCCCGGCCGTGGGCTCGAATCCCACCGCAGGCCAGATTTTTCTAGCCTATGCTTTGCCACATGGTGAATGCTTGGAAGACCGGCTAAATCGGTATGGAGCCTTCAATTGACTTGACGTACTGTGATGTAACTGTTTAAGATGCCATTTAGACTTTTTGCGTTAACCCAATACCACAAATTACATGTAAATACACGGCCGATGTCATTCACAATAAACTCGTTGCTAAGTGATGTTCGAATTTAGCTTTTACCACCATACACCTCAACTAGACCAAACTAAAATTATCTTTAGCTTTCCCCAATTTCCGAAATACATTTACCTGTGTAGAATTTTGTGAGTTTGGGTTTTGGCTGAGTTTTTCCAAATCCGCCAACGGGTGACCTTTCGTGGAAAAAGGATGGAAATATTTCGACCCCTGTGTTGTTTCATCCTGACCAGGATTTGAAGATGTTGAAGACGTTGACGAAAATGACGGCTTAAGAAAACGAAATTCCTAGAAAAAAATGGACCCAACTTTAAACTCTGCAACACTTTGCAAAGCTATAATCCTGTATTTATTACACTAGCTGCACTGATGAACCTGTAGGTCGTACATTATCTGCAACTTATCATATATTTGTTGATTTAAAGAAAATGTCCCTTAAATATAAGAACACCCAAGTCTAGGAAAGGCATTTTAAAATTGAACTATAATAGCATTATTTTTACGAAACGACATGTCGCTCTATTTTATCATTTTTAACAAAAAAAAAACTTGTTCAAATTCAAGTCGATTTTTGTGACCCTAGCAAGGATGTAAATAAAAAATGTTTGAAAAGTTTAAAATAGCTGAGACATTGTGCATTACAGAAATAAATGCGAAAAAATGGACAATTTGGCCAATGTAAAACTGCAATCATTTCTTTAAATTTGTATTATTAAATTTGTAAAAAAAATTAAGCTTCAAAAGCCTGTAAAGCACAACTAATGTCATTCATTTAGCTAAGACATTTGTGGAAAAATATGTTTATGTATCAAGCGCCAATTGTGTGATGAGAACTAATTACAAATACTTTCAGGGCACTGCGTTCTCAAGGTCATGTGCAATAAAACACTGCCACTTAAAATAACGGTAATTGATGCCAGTGGTCTTGATTGCAGACACTCATCAATAACAGTGCAATTGCCTTGGGCCAAACATGACTGTAGAGTCATTACTGTTTGAAATTGGCGGTTAAAACTGCAATAAATTTATTTTTTGTTTCACTTGAGACTTCAATGCATTAGTTTTATGTTTATAAATATAGCAATGGGTAGTTGCACATTTAAAAACCATTGACATCAAGCAACCGAATCATTAAATTGGAAACAAAAGTATGTGAAATATGGTAATGTTTGAAATATAAACCTAATAAGGTTTCAGAGTCCATTTACAACAGAAAAAATAAACTGCCCACAGTTCCACTACAGAAAATGCTACTTTTGCATAAAAATCTTACCACAAACTATATTTGTAGAGGAAAAAAACACATGCTTGTGTAACATTCCTTAAAGCACAACTTGCTACTGTATAACCAATGTTCATAACAATGTTAATTACCTGCATTCCGAACACATCAAACGACGACTTTACTGGGCAAGGCTGCCAAGATTCATTCTCTAGAAACATAATAAGTTCTTCGATCCTTCCATGATGGTGGGAATAGAAATAAGAAAGAGTTTGTTTGCGAAGCGGTTCATTCAGATTGTCAGTAATTTGTTGTGTTTCTGTGTCATCAGCTTGACAAAATTCTTCACCAATGAGAATAAACCTAATTGAAAATAGAGTGTATAAATACAGATATACATGACTCAGTGGATATAAAAGGTGTAACCGATGTGGTCCTTCATATCACTGATGATGGCATGAGCATTTGCTAAAACGTTTGAACAATAAAGCATGTCGCTTTTACATCTATTTCGGCCGTTATTTTCATCATTAAACTTATGAACAGATTCATGTGTAGTGTTTCATAGACAGATATATTTTATTAAACCCTTTTTAGGTGGTTAGGATTGAATATGACAAGCACGACAAAAAAACACAAAACTAAATCTAATACAGTGGTTCTCAAGCTTATACTGATTGCAAACCTCCAGATAACATTTTCTGTTGTTGTGTGTAACACCTAAACCCTGTTGTAAAGGGTATAACAAGTGATAGGCCTATTCGTCTTGACTAGTACAGCGTATTTCTGAAACCAGGAAGGTTAGCAATTCCAAAACAATGTCCAAGACACAAGTTTTGCCCAAAACCACGGCTATTCAGTTCAGTCAGTTAAGTTTTTCATGAACTGACTTGAATTAGGTATAGCAGAAAGCTACTTGTGTGCCACTTGAAAAGCTCAGGCTTACCACAGGCTGAGAACCTCTGCTCTAAACATATAGGGCAGAATCATGTTATTATTTTGCTGTAGTTGTCAAATAAAGCACAAAACATGATCACAACACCCACAAAGAATTTGAGCTGACTGGGCTTACCTCTTTACAATGTCCAGAATCACAATGAATTCATCATAACTGAAGAAACTTAGATCTGAAGATAGAATGTAGGTTCGAATTCTGGACTGAACGTCCGACCAAACTCTGTGATGTCCGTGTTGTAGCTTGCGATTTACATACTCAACAACTTCTCGATCAATGTCACCTGAATTAACAAAAAAAACTAATGCTACCAATATTTTAAGAAATGTAAGGATTCTATAATTAGTCTGTTTGTGGTTAAATATTATTTTTTTGTGTATCTTACTTTCACATTCTTAAATATGAACAATATAGAGTAAACCTTGGTTAATCTGGACCCATTTGGAACAAAAACTTTGTTCGGAGTAGGTAAAGTTCTGGTTAACGGATGTCGATTAGATTAAGCCTTACCACATTACAAATCAAATAATATTTGGTTGATTTTTTGATTTTCCAAACAAGCGTAGTAGTTTTTAAAAAGCTTTACCGATTTGCAGGCAAAAATACAACTAAAATAGCAAGAATGCTTGTCTATGGGTCACGAGAAACCACAAACAAAATTTTGGGAAGTATTTGGGTCACGTCTAAAAAAGGTTGGGAACCACTGTTCTAACATACAGAAATCAGGGACGGTCAACCTGTGGCCCATGAGCGACAAAAAAGGTTGGGAACTACTGGTTTAGGTCCTAGTACAGAATTGAGAGAAGTGTTACCATCAGCTATTACACCAAACTCTTCTTTGTGCCATCGACAAGTCTTGTAATAGCAATTCATGACACTCCAAAGTGCTTTGCATAATTCCATAAGGCAAGGTATGTAGAAGTCTTTGGTTATGTGCTGTAACAATATCCAATGTCAATCGTTGTCATGTTTTTGTGAAATAATGAGTAAACTAGAATGTTGGCAATTCTATATATTGCCAATCTATATATTCTACAGCAGTGGTTCTTAACCTTTTTATCACGGCCAAACCCAAACGATATTCTTCAGCCTTTGGTCGAACCCCAACAAGTTGCATCCTGGATTTTTAAACCATTTTGTTTTGTGTGTAACAATTAGCTTTTGACCAAACATAGTGGCAACAGTTACTTTTTGTCATTTTGTTAAATTCTGACATAATAATACAAGCAACTTGTTTCAGGATTGCTTTAATTCTGGCAATTTTTAGTTTTTATCAAAATGAAGCATTGTATTTTTAGCAACTGTGCTTGCTGCCAACAAAATTTTGTTGTTTTGCTGCTTGCGAACGACGCTCACAATGCTTATTGTTACGTCACAAAAAAGAAGACAAAACCTTAGTGTAACCTTCCAGTGTTTTGCTATTTAGCAAATAAATTTTTTTAGCGACCACAGAACCCCAAAGTTTAACTAAAAGAGTATTTGTATTGTACTTAAATACCTTCGTTGAACCCCTGGTTGTGCATTGCCGAACCCCTGGGGTTCGATCAAACTCCGGTTAAGAACCACTGTTCTACAGCCTATTTAATAATTTGACTATGTGTTTTTTTTATTTGACCTACTAACATAATTGGTTTTGCAAGCAAAAACGAATGGGTCCCCACACACCTGGTGTCAAACAACTAACCTAGAATCAAGCCTTATTAATTTGAAAAACTCACATGCCCAAAGTACCAAAATTTAAATAAGCCCAGCTAGTAATGTATCTCATACCTGACATAGGTCTTTGTACTGTTTTTTCTGCAGGTTTTGTCCAGGTGAAGCTAGCTCGGCAAAACCAAGCACAACTTGAAACGCAGTGTTGTGAATACTGGAAGTGTAGTGCATCAAAAGTTGGTCCATTGCAGACTAACAAATGAAATCGAACATACCTTACAGACAAGGACAACCAGCACACAGACATTACCATACTATAACAGATATACACCTTGATAATTTTCATTTTTCAACAAATTGAAGTCAATAATTATGTTCAGTAACTCTTAATTTAAGGTTATGCTCACTTTACTACATTAGGCCATTTATGTAAGAAAAATGATACAAAAGAACACTTTTTGCGATGTAGAATTCTTGTGCAAACAAAAAGCATTTTAACTTACACCCAAAAACAACGGCTTCTGGAAGACCTAATTTGTACAATGGCCCAAGCAACAATTCTAAACATTTTTGCAACACATTTAGAAAAATAGAAAATTGATTTTCCCCACCTGTGTTTTTCCTAATAGGTGGTAAGCCATCTGTAATTTTGTGTATGAAGACTTGTCAAAAGATTTGCATGATTTGGAAAGAGCAACATCGACTTGTTCTTCAATTTGTTCCACAGTATCCTAAAATGCAAGGATGCAAAAATAATCAATAAATCATATAACAAAACTTCCGTTAAAAAACTAAAAATATAACACTTTAATATGTCAGATGAGGTTGCTATTGCCTACCTTTAGTGCCTATGGCGTTTGTAGTCAAATGCGTACCTGTAATTTAGAACTGAGGTCTTTAATGCAGTGGTAATGTCTGTAAGTTTCAGCTGCTGTTTGGCATTCAAAACACAGTTGAATGGCACCAGCATAATCCTCTTCCTATAAAAAAGAATTATGTTCAATAAGTAACAAGTTCATTCAATATTGATTTACTAATCCTAACTTAATGAATTCTTTACCCAAGAAAATTGTTGTAATGATACTAGAGCAGAGGTCGGCAAAAACAGAAAGTGTAAAATTTTTTATGGGCGCCAAATGATTTGCGAGTTTATATTCAATGACAATTTAACCTGTTACACTGCTTGTTTTCAGTTTTTATCATGTCACTGTCTTAAAATCCAGCCATACAAGCACAAAACACTCTGCTTTCTCTTTAATATTGATATCTGCTGGCATGAACCACTATTTATTTAGAAAAACAATGGCATGTGGGCTCATTAACAAATGGAAATAACAAGCAAATTGGCATGTGTCGCCTAAAACATTGCGGACCCCTGTACTAGAGCTTTTGAATATGAAATTACTCAGATAGTTTTGTCTACTTAGTCAATAAATAAGAAATAAAAGTACAATACAAAGTACTTTTACTAAACAACAAAATAAAACTGTGTGTTTACTTTCTGTAACAAAACGGTGTAAACAAACTATTACCAAACAGACAAAATTAAACATAAAGTAAAAAACATGTGAAAACAATCGCTAATACAACTTCTGAACAAATAGTTTGTAATCACTAGGCATATATACCTCAAGTATCTCCCGAAGTCTCACATCTGTGTGTTGCAGTGTTTTAATGGTTTGAAGAGAATCAAGTAAGGTTAATAGCGTCTGTCTCTTTTGCTGGTTGGAAAGCAATGCAAGACTGGCTTCACTCGACCTCACATACACAGACATAAGAAACCTAAAGCAAGTGATGATTTATGTCAAACATGACACAGCCTTACATACACCAACACACATACTAGTTTTTGTTTTTAAAGCGCAACTAAAGGGCAATTAATACTAGCACATTTTAAAATATTTAAACCCAAAACTCAACTTAACCAGATGAAAGGATTTGGCCACATTTGCAAACTTTATCACTTGTGTTTTCATTTTGTAAAAAACCTTGTCAATGGTACAAAAAAATTGTGACATTAAATGGCACATGCAGACTTTCTTTTCAATCAACCACATGTGTTTAATTGCACAATGGACATATATGTAAATATTCTTCATGGCGATTGTTTAGATACAGGTTATTTACAATAGTTTGGATAACATATAAAGTGGAGTACATAAAATGCCTCAAGCATGTGAAATGGAACATATTTAAGTTTTTTGGTTCGGTATAACTATTACAGAACAGCAAATTATTCGAAATTTTCTATTCCCAAAGGCTTTTTTAAACACCAGACAATCATTCAATTTCCAGCAATAGTGGACTACTTACCTTCTGCCATTGCTGCAAATAACGAAAGCATTGTGCAGACTCCTTTGCAACTCCTGCACATCTTTCAATTCCTACAAACAAATACAATCGCTGTAAATACTATATCGATTTTCAATAGAAGGTGTTTTGGCCAGTAACAGTACTTGAAACCTCAAAACCAATATGGTCTAATTTTCCAAACAAGTGACTTCACCTTTGTATAGGAGGGTTGATTTTCAAGAATGACATCTGACAGTTTTTTAGATACAGCACTGTGTTGTTGCTGCAAAATCTTTTTCCTGTTGTTAATTATTTGTACCGCTGTCTTGTCTGGAAGTTTCTGTGTCAACAAAAGGACCTGTTGTGTGTGTGTCCTTGCAAACCCACGCCAAACTAATTTTAAACATGGTCATCAAACAAAAAATCTTAGAACATTTTGTCTTACATTAAGTTCATGGGCCACAACATCCGATGCAGATTTGTAGTAAACCTCTTCAATGTTTTCTATTGCTTCTCTATCTGCTTGAGGGTTGGTTGCAAATTGTCGTGAATCGTCATGAAAGAAATACTTTGGGGGACTGATGGTGATGTCATCAACACCATTTGGTCGTGGACCCTGTCAGCATTCACCAGTGTAAATACGAACCAGACTTTCGTGGTTTAAATGTACATGTGTTAAAACTAAACACTTAATAGACACTCAGGTGTGATGCGCTTTGGATAGTAAACATTATGATCTAAATCGTGTTTTAAACTTGATTATATGCATGAAGCAAAATCAGTTATGTTTGACAGATAGTCTGAAATCATTTTTGATCATGGACCATCTTTATGGCAACAAACATGCACTTAATTGTGGGATGTGAAGTAAAAATGCTACCTTTTGTATCATTACTTAAACTACCACAAGTGGCTCTACCTACCCTCCGCATTTAACTGGATTTATTTTGAGTTTTAAACTGGAATTTACATAATTTCTGTAGTATTGGCACCATGGTTTAATAGGGCACTCAACAAAAAAAGTGGCACACAAAATTTGCCCATTTTTTTCCAAACATTCATGGACATGTTGTAACACTAATGTTACAGCTACTGTGGAACTGTGCAATACCAGTTACCCTTATTCGCACCAGTAAGTTTGCATTAAATTTGCCCAATTTGCAAGCAAAAATACCTTAAACTAGTTCCGCAGTGCATACTTTGGTGTAATTATATTTTATTATGATTGTTCTACACTACTTTACACCAAAAACAGATATGACATTCACTAGTATGCAATGCAACACTAAGCACAGACAACTGTCTAAATGGCTCACCAATGAAGGCTTCCCAACTTGGTCAATCAGTTCCCGAATCTTCTTCATGTTTTACAATACTTGCTCAACCAGACAGTTAACCCATTATTATTATTACAGACACTCCTATTGTACCAACCTACAATATACAAAGTTTTATTGGCTGTGATTACTAAAAGCAAATTCAACACAATGCGACTACAAAAACAAACACAAGATTATATGAAATGATTCGTTATAACCACCATGAAAAAGTTTGAAACAGTACCTTGATTTTATATGAAAGCAACATCAACTAAATATGTTAATACTATACATACAAGTTAGCACAGGTTTGTATTAAATCCCAGTAGTAAAAAAGTTACAGCACCATCTACATATCAATTGTGGGTTTTTATCAGTACCATTTTTCAACGAAACATTGTTTTTAGGAAATATGTATAAACAGGTACCAATTTTGTCGGATATGATTAAAACAGTAAAAAGCATACATGGTTAAAAACACAAAAAGAATTTGTTTGGTACAAAAAAACAAATCATATCTACAAGTTGCAAATGATAATTAAAAGCAAAGTGTTGGTCCATAAAAGTGCTACGCAAACATATATGGCAAATAACCATGAGCACACAATGGTCAGCAAACAGCTACACAAAAAGCCAGTACTTGGTCCCATGCCACATATCATGTAGGTGTTAGGCACTCAAGAAAAAGTCACATTAAAACTTCTTCCTAGATGTCGGCCTTAAATTCACTGAGGGCTTGGGCAGGGTTGACAAGCCGTTTTTGAGAAGCTCTACGGACTGGTGCCTTTCTGTCATCACCTATCTCACGTCGTACCAGCGGTTTCTTTTCTGGGGCCTTCATCTTCCAAAGAATACTGCCAGCATGATGTTGGCCAGGTTTTCTGTACTTTGTTGATGCCACATAGGATGACTTGACAGTCAAAACCACAGCATTCATCAAGTTCTTCGCAGCTTGGATCAAAGACGTCGCACTATCAAGGCCAGAGACAATCATTTCACCAGAAATATTCTGTACCTCTGCTTTCACCTTGGCACACATATTCAGCTGATGGCAGTACAACGCAATTCTTTGGAGATAGGCAAGAAGGTCATTTTTGACAGTTGAATCTGGGCACACTTCAGCAATCGCTCTGGCCAGCTTGTCTAGACGGTTACCAGTATCAGCAATGTGTCTAGCAGCATCAATGACATCGGTTGTGTTCTTTAGCCTTCCACGTCCACGAGTGAAGTCAGTCATGTCCATCATGATGACACACATAGACTTAGCCAGGACAATGATGTCATTGGATGACTCGTCCCATTTTGAGATCTCAAGATCGAGAAGCTTCTTTTCTTCAACAAACTCTTGGACATTCTGCAAAATCTTAGCCTTTTCAGCCTCTGGCAGTTTTCTCATCAAGGTTTGGTCAGTTGGTCCAGATTCGGTCTCAACTGTTTTGCCACTCATACGGCTGCCAGTCTCAGACATACCATCAACATCAGAATCATCAATGTCCTCTGGGTTCTTGATCATGAGAACAGCACGACGAATCTCCCTCACTCCATCATACACCAAACGAGAGCTATCGATAAAATCATTTTCTTGAGGATCTTCTGGTGGGTCCTTTACTAGAGCCTCGATGGTATTTTCAAGACGAGATTCAAATCTTGGCATCACCTGATCTTTAAGATTTTGGCAGGTTTCAATCACCTTCTGTGTGTAATAATCAGGCTCGTAATTTTCCATTTCACTGACCACAACTTCACAAATTCTTGCTGTTCTGCCTCTAATGTCACCACCCTTTCTGTCCAGCATTTCAGCATTTCCTTGTTGCAAAGCCACCACACAGCTTGTTACATCTTCCAAGATATGAGCCTCAGATACAGCAAGGAAGTTTTCAATGGTAGTTATCTCATCAACAGCTTCAGTCAAGGTCTGGACTTGATTTAACCATGATTCTTTAAACACATTCATGTTATCCTGGGCCACTTTACTGGTAGGTCTGGCTGCCAAAGTTAGGGCAGCATTGATAACTTGTGGGCAGAGAATTTCAATTTGCTTTGCAGCCATCTTTACCATTTTAACACCTTCCTCGTTGCTTGACATAGAACAGGCCAAGTTTGCAACTTCAACAAGCTTGTTAGCATGCTCACGGAAGACCTGGGCATACTCTTTCACTTGCTTTTCATCACCACTTTGTGCAGCTTCGATGAGGACCAAAATTGGAATGTTGGTGTCAATAAATGAGTCGGAAACATGGTCGATGACTGCCTTGCAAAGCTGGCGTCTGAGATCCTTGGTCTTTTGCATCATATGGTCAACAGCAGCCTCAAGATCATCAGACTTGTCTTTGCGGCCAGCGTTGTTCATGTACTCTTGAAGAAGATCCTGTAATGCTTGGCGCACAGCATTGCATTCAGCAACAATTCTTTCCCTTCGATCTTCTCTAGTGCATGAAGAATCAGCCATAAGTGCTGCACCACTAATGATACTTTCCAAACGCTCCTCCAAAGATGGTCTATGACGAACTTCATTGAATGCCAGTGGGTCCATGTCAACACGATCAAGAAATTCATCCAAAGCATAAGCCAATTCACCAGCACCTTCCTCAGGTTTAGGGTCAGATGGACCTGTTGCCTGTACTGCAGTTGAGATTTTGTCCAGAGCATTTTGTACTCGCTTGTAGACAAAATCCCGATTAGCTTTAGCAGCAGCAACTTCTGGGTGACGAAGTGAGGCCAAAGAAGAAGTGTAAAGCATCATGCTGTTCTTTTTTAGGTCAGCTCGGGCAGCAGCAAGATCATCTCTGCGGCGCAAATCTTTTAGATCATTCTGTCGCATAATAGTAGCACTATTCAGCTTAGCAATATCAGCACCAAACGCTTGAAAGTTTTCCAACAGCTCTTTGGGGTTTGTTGAATCCTTGACACGTGCCACACTTTTTTGTACAATCTTCAGGCGCCTGAGAAGCTCAAACACATCAGCCATATCAGCAAGAATCAACAGTCGAGTGACAGATGACAGCAAAGCTCTGGCTGCACGAACCATACTTCCACGCTTCATAGATGAACATGGATCATCAGCAAAGGCATGTGAAGTGCGTGACATTACTTCACCATCCTTTCTTGTGTCTTCAACAGCTTCGTCCATTTCAGCTTTCAGTTCCGGGTTTGCTCGGGCGATTTCCATGCCACGCTCAATAAACGAAGCAGTGGCTCTTTCCACATTTTCCACCAGTACTTTGGGTCTCTTGCTTTTGCCTTTTTTCTTGTTCGAAGGACCTTTGTTGTTCACCAACGTTGTCACTTGAATAACTAGGGGTTCAAGTGTCTTTTCCACAGATAAGGTACGGATTTCCAAGTTTTTTGGATTCCATTTTTGACCAGAATTTGATGAAGCAACAGAGCTCATCTTATTTATGTTTTACAACTTGTTGTTTATGTTAGGCAACTATACACTTTCAAAAAATCTGTCACAAGAAGTACGATTGGTAATTAGTATATATTTCAAACACTGGTTGTTTCAGCAAACACACAACCATCTCTGGCAGTGGCTTAAACATTCTGAATAATCATTTTTATCTGTTTTTATTATAAAAGCCCGATGCTAAAGCTCTGTTCCTATACCAAGATTTATAAGTTTGAATTTAAATCTATAAATTTGAAACTTGTGCGTCGGCAAACCAAGGAAAGTTGAGTTGGTGCTTATTTCTGCATTAACAAGACCATTTATATAACTTACAAATCAAAATTCTTCATTTTTACTACCTTTCAAAACAGGCTTACACAACCAGCAAACGCTTCGGGGGTTGTCTGATAGTAATGTCTACAAAACCGACTTCGTTTGTCGAGACTCGAGAATTACCAAACATGGCGTTTCGACCAAAGGAGAAAAGCTCTACATAGAAAACATACAAACTTTAATTGCAAAAAGTAAACGTTTCTTAGGCATAAACGTAATTTTTGAACCTAAAATAACACAATTTTGCTTCACTATTATTTTTTCTGTCAGTTTTCACTGCACTTCTCACTTACTAAAGGTTTTCTAGTATTTTGATTCTGAAGCGCAAGCCTTTTTCCCGACACCGATGACGTAATGTTACAGTCGCGCAAAGCTTTTTCCAAGGCTCGAATTTCCAACAGAGAAGCCCAGCGAAAGAGCCAGAGGGGAAAAAGTAAACAAAGCGGTAAAGTTGGGAGTTCCGCGGTTGATTGCCGACATCCCGTTGAGAAATAATTATTTCGACCTTTTCAATTCCTGTATCTTCTTAAAATGAAAATCCTTTGTTCAACCAATTTTTTTGTTTTCATCCAAAACTTTGGCCGATAATAAAAGCGGTTAAATTTTTACAACGGCATTCTTTAAAAGAATATTTGACTTTTCTGACTAACTGAAGTTGTCCACCCAACAAACTTTCGAAATTCTTTTTACAAGTGTATGGGTGTGGTGTTTAATTTTTTGATGCTTCAAATTAGTTTTAAAGTTTGACCTAACAACATCTACAAACTCCCAATGCTTTATTTAAAGTTTCTGCTCATGCACAAGCACCACTGCATTCCAGCAATTAACAAAACGCCAAACAACCAATTACAAATCTCCGTTAGGTCCTAGTCCTGTAGATAAGTATAAGATAACAGCTTTAAAACCGAAAAAATTGGCAAAAGTCTTGAGAATGAAACTTAGTGAGAATGAAATAAACAGATGTCCATCGATAAATCTAGCAACAAAATTGAACAAGCTTGCAGCAGTGCGAAATTTTTCACATGGCTCTTCCAGTGTCACCAATGGTTCTGAATTTCTCTTTTTGAAAACTAGTAGACACATTTATTCAGCCGCTACAGGAGCCCCTGCATCTCCTGTTTCTGCAGCTGCTTTTGATGCTGCCTTTTTTCTCTTCTTCTTGGCAGCCCGTTTACTGGTCGATGCGTTCAGTAGATTCTGAAACATTATTGCATGATTTAGTTTCAAATTTATTTGTTTGGAGTTATCCACCAATTTTGCCCTGCACTGTTTTGCGACCCATAATGTTTTAACAGTGTGCAGCTATTTCGGGCTTGGTGGTTCTTTTACTGTGATTGTGTTGTAATGTTTTCTTTAAGCAGACTCAAAAACACCAATTTATTTCTGTGGGTATAAAACTATTGTAAAGTACTACTAAAAATCCCAAATTCTTGAAATGGTTTCATTAGTGCATATTTATGTATTGCTTATGCTAAAAAGATTTAGATACCCAAGGTCATATTTAGATTTAGAGTAAGTTTACCTGTAATTCTGGGTCTGTAACTTTATGTGAGCTCTTGTAGCAGTCTGGATCAAAAAAGCTATCTGTGATCCGCATTGGTGTATTTGGCATGATAAGTATGGTAAACTTGAACTGGGCAACAAACTCTCCTGCAAATCAAATAATAAAGACTTAGATGCTATATCAGTTGGACAAAAAAAAATTGCCTAAATATATACAGGTTAAATGCTAGGAGATTCTTTTCCTATAAAATAATGTAACCAACAAACCATTCTAAAAAAACATCAAATTATGACGATACTAAACAGTAATAGACAACACTATTTGGTGCGAAAAAAAGCTTACAAAGCCAAAGTGCTAGGGATGGACTGAGCCAAGCTAGGACCCAAGTACTCGGTATCAAGCATCACTGTTTTTGATCGCTGCACCTCAGTTACACAAACTGACTCAAACATTAAATTCGCATGCCCTGCTAACATATTTTTTTCATGTCCTGCTAACATATGAAACCAGTGTTTAAAAGGGTATCGAAGAACCAAAATGACCATTTTTTTAATTGTTTCATGGTAGAAAAAAGTGTACATCTGGGGGCTGTGCAGCTTAATAAACTGCCGTGGACCTTGGAAAGCTACCAACTAGGATGGAATTGGGAAAGTTTGTCATAATGCAGCAAGCATTGAGCATTAACATGAGATGCTTGGTGCTCGACCCAACAGAACATTTGCAGTTTTTGCCCATTCCTACAATGTGCCATAAATAAAAACATATGTACCTTCTTTTTCCCACAATACTGGAAACGGTGTACAAAGGTCATGCTTGTAACACTCCACTATTCCCATTTTTGCTTTCTTTTCATCCTCTAGCGATCTCAGAGTAAAACACATAGTGTTGAATTTCTTCTCAACTTCACTCAGAACCACTAAACAACAAATACAAATTGAAAAAAACAACAACGAAGGGGTTTAAATTGAGTGACAATAATGTAGAGAACAAACTGATAATGTTTAAATCCAATCTTTTAATACAAATCAAAGTTTTGATTATTCTTTTTATAAAACACCATTTTCTATGGATGTTTGTTTAAACTAACCTATTGGTATTTACAGATATATATACAAAAGGTTTCTCCAACAGATATACAAAAGACAGCTTTTTTAAATCGTTAGAATGTACGACCATACAAGGTACATTTAAGAATTATATAATGTTAATTAAGTAAGGAATGAATTAAAAAACGATTTTGAACCACAAGCAATGGCATAACTATTGTGGTTTTGCAACAAAAGAAAAAGACCAGCTGTTTAAACAATTACTTCTTGATGCTTTCATTTTTAATTGGTAAACAATGTCAGGATTTCGCTTGTAAATTGTTGTTCTTGCATCCATGTCCTTGGGATGACCTTCACCGCTGCTTACAAGACAGTCAACAGCAAACACTTCATGTACTTCAAACTCCGATTCTTCATGGTCTTGTCTTCAAAAATATATGCAAATGTAAGCTTTAAAATCATACACATGAAAGCAGTTCACCTTTGTGAATATGTTTATTACATTTTTTTGTTTTGTTACATATTGGCCTAAACTTAAACTTGTATTTTTAAATTAAAATGTGTTTTAATACATTCACATACTTTGGACCCTATAGGTTTGTTTTTGTTTTTTATTTTAGGATCTTTTATGCAAAAAAAGCATCTCTATAAACTGCATAAAATACCTTTTATCAACAGTAGTAAACCTACAACACATTGAAAAGATGTTTGGACAAAAAGACTTTACAAACCTCTGTTTTTCGTTGGGATTTTGAATAATTGTTTTTTCTCCATCAATTCTGTTATATTGAAGCTGGTGAGATAGCATCCCCTGTACAGCTTTGCATTTAAATGATTCAGAAATTTTGTCAACAGCCTTCGTCACTTCATTTGTCTGTGAAATCAGAGACAATTTCCTTTTGTCACGAAAATGAATATTAATAGCTAGCAGGATAATTTGATGCTTCAAGGTTTCATATACTGCCAATCCTTTCTAAAAAGAAGCCCACATCTTTTGGGTAAATCCAAAATTTTATTTCGGCAAACTTTTTTAATTCGGGCAAACTTAATTTTTGGGGGCATTTTTGGTTACATTGGGTTATATGACTTCACTTATTAACACACTTCAAGTAATTTATTCCACCCCACATAAATTCAAAACAAACCTATTTCACTGTTTAATAAGTCACAAAGCAGATTTTAAGCATAGATAAGATATTTGAAAATGTGGTTAAATTGGGTTATATGACTTCACTTTATAGCTTGCATTAACATTCTTAAAATTCTATATATATATTCTAACCTGCCTAAATTAAAACATACCTTATTTCCTGGTTTAATAAGTCGCAACGCAGCTTCTGAGCATAGATATGCTGCATTAATAACGTCAGCCCGTCTATCTGTTACAGGATTATCCTTTGTACATCCCACAACCAATGTGTGAGCTAATGCAGCAATAAAACCATCAATATGGACAGCAAGATCTCTAAAAAACAAGCATTTTGGGAACATGAACCTCAGGCAACAGAACAAAAAACATCAATACAGCACTTTTAGTTGACTTGGAGAATACATATTTTATTGTACATCTGGATTGCATGTAGTTTACAATGACATTTGATAAGAGAACTTACAATTTCACCACATCTCCTGTCTTCATAATAATTATCTTGGATTCAGAGTCCAGCGGTGAATAATGGCAAACACACTCGTTTACACAAACTGCAGTTGGGAAGGCCACACCTAAATCAAAGCACAAATAATATCACCTGATATAATCTTTTTTTGCTCTAGTTTTGTTTACAGTATATAAATAAGAAATATAATATATATACCCTATATAAAGCTCCTAACTATACGTCTTTTATAGAAAAGGGTTACATGCGAACACAATTTATTCCACATAAAAATGGGATATATATTTATTTTATTTGGAGCTTTGGCTTTAAATACGAAGAAACTTTTAAAAGAAAAATTGCTTGAAAACAAGTACAACCTAGCTATTCGACATTGTTTCTTTGTAGCAACCACTAATTAAAGTCTAATAACTACCTTTCAGCATTTCCTTTTCTTTTTTAAACACTGTGGATGTTTCCTTGACAATTTGTGCATCACCAAATTTGCAAAGTTCTATTGAAGAGGCCCCGTCAACACACTTCTGTATTAGCTGCTTCATGACATCTAAGTAAAAAATACAATATTATTTGATTATTCATTTCTGCAATCAGGTACAAAGCATTGCATCAAATTAACACTTAACTAACCATTTTTACGGGGATATTTTTTAACCTTGGAATTTATACATAACAAACAGCATGTGGTGTTAAATTTTCAACCAAAGGTTAGCAATTAATTTATCATTTGGGCCACTTAAATAAGGCTTTCCCAGTCATTTATTGTACAGAAAAAGAAGCACAGTTAAATTTCAATACAATCTTATAACATGACTGCGTGTAGTATATTGTAAATCATGAATCACCAGAGACTCAGTTCGACAGATGGAGACAACAGCCGAGGATAATGACAGACTTAGCAAAGTTTTCAGGCTATTTTATAACGTGCAAAGTAAAGCTCTTACTATTGGCCATTGTTCCAGCCATCTTGTATTTGGTCACAACCACATCTTCAGCAATTGTAGGTTCAGGTTCAGAATCAGATCCAGAGTCACCCATGATAACCATACGCTAATGCCACACTTACATACACTAAATTTCTGAAAAAAAATGCCAGCTTTTTGCGAAAAATGGAAATGATGGTTTAAATCAGGATCCAAGTGCTGCAACTGTGAGAAAATCATAAAACAGGTATACAGGGATCATAATATTACTGCAGTAATAATAATCGAAAATTAGAATGCATTTCTACCACTATCATAGAAAATATTATTCAATGCTTTGCGCTTTCATTTTAATGCTTCTATTGTACTTTATAACTTTTGGTTAGCAATAAATAACCGCATAAGTTGCACGAGGCAAAAAAGGAGTACTTTGGAACTGATGTATTTAAGCCACAACGGTATTACAATTCATAAACTTGGTTGAAATCCAATTATTTTGTGCACAGCAAAGTCATGCAAACTCATTAGGACTTTTTTTTGCGGTTTTTTTAAGGTAATATGTAACATAAATGCAGCGCCCCTTGGCAACACTAAACAGTGGAATACAAAATTACACACTGTGAAAACGTCACAAGTTGCCCAATATTTCTGACTGGTGTTTCAAAATTGTAACACATAACTTGATGTAAAAAACATTTTTTTTATAAAGACTTCTTCATTGCATTCGGTTTATCATTCGCGTGGAACTGATCGAAACTAACAAAAAACTACGGTGTATGGATTGTTAAAAAACACTGCGCTAACTTTACTTCACAATTACCTGATTTGGCGGTCGACACGTGCGATTTATTTTCCCGGCCCTGTCAATAATAACTTATTTCTATAGATCAGTCCCCATACGAACTTCAAACATTGATATTTTTAAAAGATTAACACCAATTGTCGAATATAAAACATTGTGAACACAATAAAACGTTCATTATTATACCCTACAGGAAAATACACAATTTAAAACAGATTATTCATTATTCAGCAACTGATGTTTAGCGATTGCACCACGCCTGGAAACCATTTTAGTGGTGCAAAACCATAAAGCAGTTAATATATTAGTGTACTTTTAATGCTCTGTTGTAAAACTAGTTTGGTGTTGTTCAGTTAATATATTAGTGTACTTTTAATGCTCTGTTGTAAAACTACTTTGGTGTTGTTGTTTTTTTGACAAACTGTAACAACCTGTGGGTCGCAGCCAAAATTTAGTCGCAAAACCGAATACTTTAACTTTTAGGAGGAAATTCTGACACCTCTTTGTATTGATTTTTGATTAGCAAAAGTAGCCTACATCACTGTAAATGTAAACCAAGGGACTCAAATGTATTCGCTATAACAAATAAATCTGAATCGTTTTTTTTTTAGCGGGCCCATTTTAGGATCGGTGCTCATACTTTTTTAACACGCAACCAACTTTTAAAAGACCAAGTGTAAATGATCTACCTACTACAAAATTGCAAAACTTACACAAGGATTCTTGATGTGTAGCCTACAATGTAGGCTATGTTGAGTGCACCTAATTGGAACGCTTGTGAATCAATGTGACAGGATTGATGATAAAAGGCTTACGTATTTTTTTTATATTATCTTATCTACGTACCAATATATATTTCTAAGTTAGATGAGAAATAACCAACGCAACGTAAAATACAATGGACTACTTTATCACTATCAGCCAGGGTTGCTGGTGTAACGGTTGTTGCAACATTATTGCGCAATGTTTATGAAAACTATTGCATGCTATTTCGCAATAGTGTTTCGCAGTACGTTTACCCTCAATTCTGGAAAGACTAATGTTTATATTTCCGTTTCTATGGTAGTCATAAGCTATTTCTAGCCATTTTTCGGGTTCCAGAAAGATCTAACAGTAAACATAGTGTTTGTTCCATTGTGACACATGTTTCCGTCGATATTTGCAATGTTTCCGCAGAGTGTTTCGTGTTAGAACGCGTCGTTTCCACCCTATGAAAAAGCATATGATGTTCACTAAAAGGCGCTATGGCACTATAAATTACATGGCTACCTTAAAATAAATAATATAAATAAATTGAGAAAAAGTATCCGTACACCGGCCCATGTTTCGCATTGTTATATAAGCGTGGACTTTGATGTTTTCGCTGTTTTCTATTTGTGGATGCTAAATTTGGTTTTATCTCACTGCTGTGATTAGCTGGCCAAGAGCTAATCAACGATATCGCTTAAAGCAAATAATCAAGAATACAGAGTGTTAATCAACTCTGTGTGTGCCTAATATTTGAGGTAGTGATGAATCGATCGAGTTTAAGAGGCTCATTCCGACGTAGAAGCATCAGATTTGCAAGACTTTCTAATTGTTCCAGACAGAACAGACATTCCAGGAACCGTGAAGAAGAAGAGGAACAAATAAATCGTGTACGCAATAACACATTGCAACTTTCTACTGAAGCTAAGCGTGAGATAAATCGTTTAACTGTGGTTCAGAACGCAGTTCCAACCTTTGTTTGGAATTCTAGCCATAGAGAGTTTGATTTGAAGTTCAAGCCTTGTTCTTTGGAGGAAGAAATCTCTTTAGTCGAATTCACTAGTTATCGAGATCAATATCTGGCTGAAGGCATACGACGACGTTTGCAGGAGATAAGGTGTGAAATCTTCCAAGGTTTAATTGCAAGCACAGATCTTGAACAAACTAGTTTCGGCAACAACCCAGACGAAATAAGTAAAGCAGTGAGACTCTATCAACGGGTTAATCGTGAGCAAATTGAGTGGATCACACTAACGCACGCCGCACCTGCAAGGCCATTGTGGTCGCGTCCTATCGGAGAAGAATCTTGTGTTATCAATCTATCCATTCCCTTGAGACACCATACCTGCCGCCCAACAGGCTCTAAGGAGGCTGGTGTTACAAACTGGTGCCCCTATCCCAGAGGTTCGAACTTGCCAAGCTCGTTTCCCGAGCAAGCCGACGTTTTGGTCATCTACCACGCTGCTGAGTCATCGTGGGAAACGGAAGACGAAGTTCCAGAGCATCTGGAATACCTGGTACAATCCATTCACATCTACGCATTCGCGTCATCGGATTTCATAACCCTTGCTTAAGTAAGTGTGCGCATCATTTTCTGCACTTGAATCCTAACGATTTTCAGACATATTAAACGTTGTGTGATAAAATTGATTTTGATTGAAGCTTTGTTCAAGCAATAATTTTTTGTGCATATATATTCTTTCCAATTCAATTATAAATCTTAAAGTAAAGGAACTTGTGTCAAGTAAACAATCACATAGTGCATGCAATACAGCCTGTGTGTTTTCTGATTACATTTAATTTCACGTTTCACAAGAGCGGCTTTGTCTAAGCCGGAAACGTTTTTCTGTTCTGCATTACTAACATTTGTTGCTATTATATATATTGGTTTGGTCTGGTTTCAGCCGTCTCTATAGGGACTAAAACGTTTTCCCACACTAAGTTAAAAACACAACATTCACACTGTCAAAAATAGTTCGCTCAGTCACGCTAGGTAAGGGTTCAAAGGCCAAATCAAAGGGCAAATCAACGCCTGAACATAAAAAGTTAGCCCACGTGTATAATACTCGAAGCAAATCTAACATGGCAAACGCCAGTACGTCTGATGAATCTGCCAGTATTTTTGAAGCAAGTCAACAACAACAGCTGTCAGGAAATGACTTAACTAGTGACGACATAGCACCAACACAGTCTGACCGCGCATCTCAGAATTTAAGCGGACCAGCATTATGCGGTTCTGCAAAATTTGTTGTTCCAGTTACTAATATGTCTACTAACATTCTACACCAAGAATTAGACACAATGCGTATGTCTGTGTTGAAAATCCCACCATTATGGTCTCATAAAAAAGATATTAAAACTTACTTCAAGGTTTTAGATAACTTCTTTGACACAAACAAGGTCATAGATGATAACGCACGCTTTTCGCTGTTGATAACCAGTTTCAATGACAAACAGACAGACAAGTTTCGTTCTGCTATTGTTCAAGCCTCAGACTCTGAGAAACCTTATGATTCAATTAAAGACTTAATGATTTCACAGCTGCAAAGTGGTGGAAAATCTTCTTGGATCCAGTTAATGAATGATATAACTTTCGACCCCAACAATGAATCAGCCTTTGAGTTGCTACAAAAATTATTATCTGTTTGTCCCAGAAAAGTGTCAGATGACCCAACCATAAAAGAACTAGTGGAAAACACATTCTTAAATCTACTTCCCACTCATGTCAGACCGCTAATAAGAGCTACGAAATTTGACACTCTTATGGACATGGCAAAATACTATGACCGTTATGTTGCCGGCGATTTCAGCGATAATAAGCCAACACAAGATGGAAAAAACTCTGAAGTAACACAACTTTCAGCAAAATTAGATGAAGTCTTAACACATATGTCCAGGGGACAGCAACCTTTCCGTCAGCAACGCTACTCAAACCAGCGATTTCAAAATGACAATAGACGACCAAATTTTCAACAAAACAATCAATTTCCACCGCGTTTTCAAGGAAATTATAGCCGTCAAAACTATTACAACCAGCAGCAATTCCAGCGAAACCAACAATTCAATCAACCGCGTTTCTGGGGACCCCCTAAACAGCAGCAAAGGCCAGAATACATTCCAACAGACACTCGTCCACAGCATGAAAGAAACCCTCAATTCAGTATTGCAATACCAAGACAAACTCTGAATGCTATTCAAACAATAGACAAGAACTTACCTCGTGTCAAAGATGTGCTTTCTAATACGGAGTTTTTGATTGACAGCGGCAGGAAGCTTTATCCCAGCCAAAGCAGGTCTGAAACCACAAAAGGAGATGAGCAAATATACTACAGTATCTGGTCAGCCTATACAGTGTTTTGGAAAGTCATTACAGACGGTCGATATTGGTTTTGGTCCTGTTGAAGTAGAATTTGATCAAGTTGAAATCTCCTATCCTATTTTAGGTTTTGACTTTTTACAGGCACAAAATCTAAGTTTGAATCCACAAGGCGGGTTTTTGAAATGCAACACTACTGGAAAGCAGGTTAGCATAAGCCCAAAAGACAACCAATTGCTGCTTCAAGCCCCAGTCCTGCACAACAAAAAATATACTGACCTGTTAGCGAAATTTCCCGAGATAACTGCTGTCCCAAATTATAACCGTGAGCCCAAGCATCCGATAGTGGCCAGAATTCCGCTTCACCGGATGCCAGCAGTACAAAAGGCTAGGCGAGTCCGCCCGGAATATTTTGAGCGCATGAAGAAGCAACTTGAAGATATGTGTAGACGAGGAATTATCCGCCGAGCGCAGTCTCAATTCGGGATGCCCGTCCATTTAGTGGCTAAAAAAGGCACAGATGATTTGCGAATTGTCTCAGATGCCCGTGTCTTGAACAGCTGCACGGAAAAGACAAAATATCCAATGCCTCGCCTAAGTCAATCATTTATTGCTCTACATGGATGCAAAATATTCAGTAAAATCGATTTGAAGGAAGCTTTTTATCAGATTAAAATCGCGGAGGAACATCAACCCAGAACAGCAATTCGGACCCCTGTTGGTTGTTTCGTGTACCAGAGGTTACCGATGGGTTTAGTGAATAGCGCGAGTTTCATGTCCCAATTACTCGATATGGCTCTGGAAGGTTTAACTAATGTAACTGGATATGTTGACGATTTATTAATCTACTCAAAGAATGAGGAAGAACATTTAGAGCATCTTAAACAGGTTTTCCAGCGCCTCAGTGATTTTGGCTTGTACATAAACCCTGCAAAATGCCAATTTGGCCGTGCGCAGTTAACATTCCTGGGCCACCTCATAGCGCCAACTGGGATCAGACCTGTCCCATCAAAGGTACAAGCTATAACGGATTTTCAAAGACCAACTACAGTTAAACAAGTCCGTCGGTTTTGTGGAATGATAAACTTTTATGCGGCACATTTACCTAACATATCAGGCGTGTTAGCTCCCATATATGACCTATTAAAAGGCAACAGACGGAACAATAGCAGAGTCAATTGGCCACCAGAGGCACAAAAAGCATTTGAACGAGCAAAAGAACTTCTTATCCAACAAACTGAATTAGCTTTTCCTAACGCAAAAGCACAACTCTCACTTACCACAGATGCTTCGGATGTGGCCATGGGTGCAGTGTTGCATCAATCTTTTGAAGGAAAGGTGCAGCCTTTAGCTTTCTTTTCCAAAACGTTCTCAAAAACTGAAAAAAAGTACAGTACATTCGACCGGGAGCTTTTGGCAATAGTAAATGCACTCAAACATTTTAGGCACTACTTAGAAGGATGCAATTTCAAGATTTACACCGACCATCGCCCCTTATGTTCTGCTATAGTAACAGGAAGGGATATCGCTAACAGACGACAAGCTCGTGCTCTTGCTTTTATTTCAGAGTTCACTTCTGACATTGAATATTTGCCAGGCGCTAAAAATACAGTAGCTGATTGCTTATCAAGGTCGAGTATTAATGCTATTTACCACCATGCAAACAAGCTAGACTATGAGACGATAGCTAAGGCTCAGGCCAATGACAGTGACTTGCAAGCCTTTTGCAATTCTACTGAACATTCTTTAAACTTAAAATTACACAACTTACCAAACAGCAACCTCAAGCTTATTTGTGATGAGAGCATTCCAGGGTCTCCTCGCCCTCTTCTTCCGCCAGGTTACAGGAAGCTCGCCTATGACTTGATCCACAACTTGAGCCATCCTGGAGTAAAACCAACAGTCAAATTAGTGGCTAAACGTTTTGTCTGGCCGGGATTAAAACGCGATGTAGTCACGTGGTCACGTTCATGCCAGGTTTGCCAGCGTACTAAAGTAATTCGTCATGTGAAGACGCCCTTTGTACATTATCCTCCCGTAAGTCAGAAAGGCCAGCACATTAACATTGATCTAATTGGAAAGTTGAATGATTCTAACGGCCATTGTCACATATTGGTCATGGTTGACCGGTTCACAAGACATATTGTGGCGGTACCATTAAAAGATGCTAAAACTTCTACCATAATAAATGCGTTTCTATACAATTACGTGAGTGTTTATGGGACACCTTCCTATCTATCATCAGACAGAGGCTCCTCGTTCACTAATGAGGAATGGCAACAGGCCATGAAATTCTTGAATATTCAACATTTCACTACGTCAGCTTACTGCGCCAACGCGAATGGCGCAGTCGAGAGAAAGAATAGAAACATAAAACGTGCCTTACGCAGCCTAACAGAAAAAGGTGATTGGTACTACGCCCTACCTTTAGCCGTCCTGGCATTAAACGCAACACACAATGACGACTTGGGGGCATCCAGCTCCGAAATCATGTGGGGACAACAAATGAGGTTGCCTGGAACTTGTATAAATCCTCCTGATCCATCTAGTGCATCTCCTTCGGGTGAATTTCTGCAAGCACAAAGAAGATATTTCAACCAATTCAAGTATACACCAACACGGCTCCCTCACAACCAAGAGACCTTCATGGACCCGCGACTATACAGTTGCAGCCATGTGTTTATGCGAACAGATGCTAGAAAAGCTCCTTTAGACGGTGCCTATACCGGCCCCTTTCAGGTCTTGCAACGCAGAGCTAAATACTATACAATAATGCGTCACGGCAAACCTTACGTTGTTTCTTTAAATCGTTTGAAACCTGCAGAGCGTTTACTTGATTTTGTTCCAGATTTTTTAGAATCGCCAGATTCTCTAGCTCAGCCACTAACAAGCTGCACTAAAGCGACTAATGAGCAACAGCAGTTAGATAACAATAACCCAACTTCTTTAGAGACAGAAGAACAGACAGACCAACCACTCACCGAAAATGAGACGATCTCCCACTCCAGTCCGGAACAAGAAACGCCATCCTGCCCCTTTGATCTCCCGCAACCGCTTACAGATGACAACATCTCTCCAGTCTATGACAATCAAACTCCAACAACGGAAATCAGCCAACCGAATCCCGATTTGGCAGAATCTAACGATGAAATCAGTCATCCAGAACTCGACTGGGCAGAACCACAAAGCGAAATCACTCATCCAGAACGAGACTTCCAAACCGCAGACCAGCTACCTGAGCAATCAGAGGAAAGTCAGACAGACACAAGCGTTGAAGTCTTACCCAATGAAGCCCAAGCAGCCCCAGCTCGCCCAAGACGGCATACACAGCGCCCAAGCAGATATGACGACTACCTTGTTGAATCTGATTAGTCTTCTACGGTTCAACAAATTGTACATATGTATATACATATTGTTTTCAGTTGTGCAATGCGTAAACCCATCCCTAGTCTACGATATGAATGTATGTTCCCACCATCAAACCATCAACAAGTATGATATTCAACGACCGCAACCCTGTGTCCACCATGATGCACATTTCGTTGAGACATGTGCTGTCAAGGTCTTTAAACCCGATAATCATCTACGTCACATTCCTGCTATTACGTGTGAATTACTTCAAACTGACGGAGTCTGCACTTACTACTTTTTCGGGTCCAGGACCCATGATCAATCTGTCCGTTACATCTCTCCGCCGTCAGCTCATGACTGTGTGCAATGGAATACAACCCTCCAAGCCCCGGGTGCCGGTGCTCTGCGAAAACACGGTCAACAAGTTTTCAAGACGTCAAACAAGTATATACCAGAATACAAGTGGCCTGTGACCACCAAAGCAACTATTCTAAATGCAGTTCTAACAAGATTTGATCTCCTATACGATCCTATCCAAAATCGTATAACAACTCCCTTTCAGCCGATGTCTGGATGCGATATACATTCTGGACAATGCACTGTCGGTTTCAAACGCTATGTTTGGTCGCCACCGGCAAACTTGGATTGTCCTCAGATTAAATATATTATGAATACGTCTATGAAAATTCATTATTCCAAGCAACATGTGCCAATCAGGCTTCAAATACCTGCACTTGCGTTCTCCATCCATCACTGGGACAAATGTAAACGTACAAAATGTTTGCCTCGTGATTCTATCTGTGCCTTACATGGTTACGTCATACAGGCACACCATTGTTTAAAATCGAAGATCCAACCTCTAAAGAAGAATTCTAACGTCTCTTTCGACGTCTCACCCGTATTGGGTTTCCTAAATAACATAATAGATACTGTAAACGACGAATTTAGAAGACAGCTGTCAGATATCTTATACTTTCAATGCCAGTCTACACAAATAACGGCATTACTGGCTGGGGCCAGTGTACACATTTCCCCAAGCCAGATATTATCCTACTTGAAAGGGAAGCCCACAGCAGCGATAACGCACGGCGACATACTCTTAGAGACCGCTTGTACTACATCAAAAATGCGTTTGTTGCGAAGTCTGCGAATAAAGAATAGCAATTACTATGCTACAAGGCCTCTTTTCGTAAAAGTTCATGATGGCCACGTGAACAACGACGAAAAGACCTACCAACTTTATGACCAGAGTAATGTTTTCCCAGACCTAGTTTACAAGGAAACATTTCGGCCCAACCGAATGTTCACTTTCAAAGTTCATAATACTTATTACTTATTCGTCAATTATACTCTTGCAAGAGTCGAAACCAATATCCAACTACTTTCTCCTATTATCAAGATGATAAATGAATCTTTTCAATCTTATGATTTCGTTGAAGCGGCCCAGCTTCTCAAATATATACCTAGCGAAAATCGCGCATTATCGGACGTTCTAGCCGTCCTCTCAAGCACTCAACTAAACAACGAACGAATGAATGTTTTCTTCGACTCACAAACTAACCTTTCCACAGAAGGGGGAATTGATGACAAGGTTCTACCGCAAAATCTTCTCAAGTCAGCTTTCATCACCCTTTTATCTTCTGTGACCAGTCCTGCTGCAAATGCATTCCTCTCCTTCCTCGTTATCCAAGCTTTGTTCTGGGGAATAGCCTTGTCCCTGTTGACATTAAAGCATCTTTTTCAACGTATTCATCCAATAGCAAGACCAAAGATCAACCAGGCAGTGGCAGAATTACAACGCCGCTGGAATTTACGTCATCAACAACAAAACAATGATGACGACACAAATGCACAGTCTCAGGAAGCGATTAACACAGAACCAGAAGCCTGAAATACTGTTCCCAGACTAGTTGCTGAGCGAACAGCATATGTTACACTATACTATATTAAACATTTCACACATTCAGATAAGCCTGAACGAAATTTAACTCTAGCCGTTTGGCATATTATAACACAACACAGTAACTTTAATGTTTCACGTTTGTCATTATGCTAAAATAGTCAAACAAATTTTGCTTAGGGAAACCAATATATATATCTAATCCGTGAAGATATTACTAACCTTGTTTCTGCATGACAATTTCTTTGTGTATATATAAATATTTCTTTGTTTCCTCCTTTCTCATTCAAGTGCAGAAACCCCTTATTGTGTCTCCACTACAAAAATATATAATCAATGTTTTGCAAATAAGGTTAAAAATTCAAAATTCGAAACTTGTGGAGAATACAATAGCACACATTACTTTGTCATATGATATTTGCATCGCATTATTCCGCCGTTCCTTTTTACATGAATGAAAAAGTAAATATTTATACAAGAAACGCATATACTCATAAATCTAAAAAAAAAAAAAAAAAAAAAAAAAAAAAAAAAATAATAAACAAATAAATATATATCAAAGCTATTAAGCCGCATTATCATCGATAAAACATTCTTGTGTGCAATTTTGTCAACTTTTTGTCGCCAGTCTAAACTCACATATATATTCTTTACTTTCGCCCTTGTTTTCACAATGTTAATCGTTTTTCCTAATGATATTTAATCTAAGAGCTGAAGAGTCATACCCTTATTGACAAGATATATAATTGTTGTGTTCATTTTCCATCTTGAATTGTGCATATTTTTCCCAACGTATAACTCCCCACGTGACAGCGCCTACCCCCATCTATTGACCAATATCTCTTGTCGCTTGTCGCTAACGAACATTAATATGGATAAAATGTGTTTTTCATTCAAACACATTGTGCAAGCATTTTAGGGGGGAGCTTTTGTAACGGTTGTTGCAACATTATTGCGCAATGTTTATGAAAACTATTGCATGCTATTTCGCAATAGTGTTTCGCAGTACGTTTACCCTCAATTCTGGAAAGACTAATGTTTATATTTCCGTTTCTATGGTAGTCATAAGCTATTTCTAGCCATTTTTCGGGTTCCAGAAAGATCTAACAGTAAACATAGTGTTTGTTCCATTGTGACACATGTTTCCGTCGATATTTGCAATGTTTCCGCAGAGTGTTTCGTGTTAGAACGCGTCGTTTCCACCCTATGAAAAAGCATATGATGTTCACTAAAAGGCGCTATGGCACTATAAATTACATGGCTACCTTAAAATAAATAATATAAATAAATTGAGAAAAAGTATCCGTACACCGGCCCATGTTTCGCATTGTTATATAAGCGTGGACTTTGATGTTTTCGCTGTTTTCTATTTGTGGATGCTAAATTTGGTTTTATCTCACTGCTGTGATTAGCTGGCCAAGAGCTAATCAACGATATCGCTTAAAGCAAATAATCAAGAATACAGAGTGTTAATCAACTCTGTGTGTGCCTAATATTTGAGGTAGTGATGAATCGATCGAGTTTAAGAGGCTCATTCCGACGTAGAAGCATCAGATTTGCAAGACTTTCTAATTGTTCCAGACAGAACAGACATTCCAGGAACCGTGAAGAAGAAGAGGAACAAATAAATCGTGTACGCAATAACACATTGCAACTTTCTACTGAAGCTAAGCGTGAGATAAATCGTTTAACTGTGGTTCAGAACGCAGTTCCAACCTTTGTTTGGAATTCTAGCCATAGAGAGTTTGATTTGAAGTTCAAGCCTTGTTCTTTGGAGGAAGAAATCTCTTTAGTCGAATTCACTAGTTATCGAGATCAATATCTGGCTGAAGGCATACGACGACGTTTGCAGGAGATAAGGTGTGAAATCTTCCAAGGTTTAATTGCAAGCACAGATCTTGAACAAACTAGTTTCGGCAACAACCCAGACGAAATAAGTAAAGCAGTGAGACTCTATCAACGGGTTAATCGTGAGCAAATTGAGTGGATCACACTAACGCACGCCGCACCTGCAAGGCCATTGTGGTCGCGTCCTATCGGAGAAGAATCTTGTGTTATCAATCTATCCATTCCCTTGAGACACCATACCTGCCGCCCAACAGGCTCTAAGGAGGCTGGTGTTACACTGGACACGTCGAAATAGTTTAATGCAAGTACCACCACATCGTGTGGGCAAACGAACTTATAAAACATCAAAACACTTAATTCTAACAGAGGAAGTGCGTCAGACTGTTGTCACCAAATACTTTGTGTGTAAAAAAGGGACCAGCAGGCTAAGACGCTATCCCTTTGCCCAAAGCGAGAGTATCTTTTAGTGATTATAAAAAAGTTTTGAAAAGGGGTCGCAAGGTACATTTGGTTGCTAAAATGGATTGCGGCATGAAAGGTTGAAAATCACTGCATTACATTAAGACAACCTTGTCAGCTAAGCAGTCATGTCATTGCAGTGATTCGGGCCAAAAGTGATGGGCTTTCACAAGACGAAACAGATTGAACGCAATGTATTGCTTTGAGTCGCGAGACTTTTGGGTTACACCAGTAGCCTATGTTTGTTACAACGTGTTGTGATCGGTAATGGTCGCCCAGTTTTTTTTTAATTGTTTTTACTCTTGGACTGCTATCTCCTTGCTTACTTCAGTTTAGGCGAATGTGGTTACTGGTCACAAAGTCAGCCCATATGGTGTTTTGCGGGAATATGTTGCATGCCGTATATGTTTGCAGGTGCACTATATTTTCGTTAGTTGTTGGTTAAATGCCGTAGTTTAGACCAAGTAAACTTGTTTGTGACATAAATCTACAGCACATAAACCGCCTTAAAATGTCATCAGGAAATTAACTTTGACATGAACATCTCAGTTTTGACTCACATTTCGCAACGTTTAGGAATTAGAACTGATAGGTGATACGTAATAGGAATTTCTTTCATATTCAGCATGATTCAATTGAGTAGCCTATAGCTTACTGCTTCCGCGGCTAGCTGAATGCATTTGACAAATATCTTCTGCTAATATGGTTAATGGTACAATCTTTCCATAGTTCGTATCTGTATGTCAAGTGTGGAGATCAAGTTTTTAGTTTGTGCAGGATGGGTTACCACTTACCAGACGTTCGGAATTAGGGAGGTAAATCTGTGTCTAGAAACATTCAAAATGACCGGAATTTTAACGCCAAGTAGTTTTCACAATCCTTTTAAAAGGGACAAAAAGGTTTACATTTTTACGGTTGTCTGTGCTGATTTTGATGTGCGATGCACCCTGCCGCGTATATTCATGCAACTACGCGTCTTGAAAAGCTGATAATACTCAAAAAGGATCGGATCTTGTTGTTTTGCAACTTATTTACAAACAAAACTGCGCCTTTTTTCTGAAGTAGGAACGATTTTTATTATGAAAAGGGGCACTTTTGGGGTTGGTAACGTGTAATGTAACAACATACCGTACAATGCATTGTGACGGTACTTTGGTGTCGCCAAAGATAGTTATTGAAACCGTCCGGAATTTTGACCAGGCAAATATGGTAACACTAAATGTAGGAGAGCGTATACTCCACTGCGTGACCACAGCCAACATTTTTTACGATGACTGGACGTAACCAGTCATTATAAGCATAAAGCTAGAAATCAAAGCAGTTTCGCTGTTCACGCCCCCGAGCGGAGTGAGGGTCGTAACCAAAAATTGCCACTTGCCACTTGCCACGGTTGCCACTCAATCCGGTGGCAAGCAAGAAATTTTTGTGGCAAGTGGCAAGCGGTGTTGGCAAGTGGCAAGTGTTGGTGGCAAGTCTTGTTGGCAAGTGGCAAGCGTTGTTGGCAAGTGGCAAGCGTTGTTGGCAAGTGGCAAGTATTGTTGGCAAGTGGCAAGTTTTGTAGACAAGTCTGGTTGGCAAGGGGCAAGTAAATGTGTTAAATGTCTCAACGGCAAGAGATGTAAACCTCGATGCCGAGACAAGCAAATATCCATTCGTGGACGATTATAATGCGAATAAAACTCTCAGATTGAGTTTTGGTGAGGTGAAAAAGAAAAATTCTGCATGCTAATTTTTTTGATGAGTATATATAATGTAGATGATTGCGTCTGTCAAATGTATTTGGTTTCTATGACTGGACGTGTTCAAACTCAAAGAGACTTGCCACTGAACGTTCAGATCGGATGAGACTTGCCACTGAACGTTCCGATCGGATGAGACTTGCCACTGAAGGTTCGGTTGCCACTGAAGGTTTGGTTTGGTTGCCACTGAAGGTTCGGTAGCCACTGAATGAAAAGTTCGCTTATTACCGAACGAACAGTTAAACGAACACCTTTTTACTGAACTTAACATCGTCGTTAGTTTGCAACGAATTTGCATGTGTTCATGGAATAATCCCGCCATTGTGAATTGGTCAGATTGAAATCGTTGAAAACAACAAGTCTACAAATTTCAATGGCTGAAATTTCTACTTAATTCATAACAATTGTGAGCCTGACTTAGCTGACAGTTGAAAATGAGATTAAGAAAATGAGATTAATTCAATCTGTAAAAGGACTTAACCTTGCTTTCAAACATGGAAAAGTAATCTCATAAACATTTGATTTTAACCATACAAAAACTCTCTGACATAAAGTCTCACAGGAGCATGAAAATACATGCAAAAGTGGAAATAGACAAACACTCAGACGATTATGTTCATTGAGACAGCAACATGTAAGTTGGTGAAATGTAATTTTTTTAGCAAGCTATGCCAAACATGTTATGTTACTTTTTTTCCAATTGCTAATGTTATAGGGAGTCAAGTACTGTGAACACTGTCAATTCCAACTTTTTGTTTGGGACTAATTACATATTTATCACATGTAGTTGCCTTGATACCCATCAACGAAGTGGAGAGTTGTCTTTTTAGAGTTAAGACACTTTAATCGTTAGGCCATGTTGAAAAGATAACCCCATGCTGAAAAAGTTGGCTCTGCCTCTGATTAGCACACAATCCCTTGTGGTGGGTGTGAAGGAATCCCTTAGCAGTTGCTTGGTTGCAAGGACCGTTTTGCCCTATGTTGATGCACAATAAGCTGTTCTTTTATGACATTTATATCAAGGTTGCTGTACCTGGTATTTAAATACTTGATGCAGAACTTATTCTCGCCATATATGTTTCTGGCCAAGGTTGCTACTTAAAGCCATGATGCCCACTGGCCATGGCAGCTACTTAAAGCCGTGGTGTCTACTCGCCATGGCTGTCAATTGAAACCATGATGTTGCATTCTAAATCAGACTCAGAGTGAAAGCAACAATTAATTAGTGACAATTTTTGACTTTTATCTTGCTTAGACTTAAATTTTGTTCTAGTACAAAGGAAACTTACATTGCTCTGTATCTGTTGTATAATTGCTGGCTCTATTTATCATTTCAGAATTGATGTGTGATTCTCTACGAAGCATATTTTAGTATAAGATTTAAGGACATTTGATTTGCATCACAATATTGTTGACCTGCAACTGAACATAACCTGGTCCATGGAATGCAAGCATTACATATATTTCATTGTTTTAGCATATTGTATTGATTGATAATAGTTTTGTGAATTATTATGGAATTTTACCCTATCCAACATTTATTCATTACACTTGAATGGTTAGCTATTGTGCCATCACTACTCTTTCCATGTTGGATTTTAATGGTCCTTTTGGCGATCGCCCAAGCATATTTTCTTACGTGGATGTTTAGTTGTTCTGTGATCTATTACCAACTCATCATGTGTTAGCATGTGATACTTTAATGAAAAATGTTTATAGGTAATAAATTTGTAGTTAAGTGTCGAGCAAGCACTCTCCTCCTCTGGCACACACACAAGCCTATGTGCATTGTCAAGCTTTTTGTTTGTTACTGCATTATGATATGTTATTTGACAATTACTAGATGGACTTTATATTTCCTCTTAATTATGTTTTTGCAGTAAGGTGACACAGACGTTAACCATAATGTTTTTTCTTACTGCTGTTTTGTTAGATGTGCTTACGATTTTGTTCACCTCCTTGAGCAACAGCAAAAGTATAAATGCCCTATTTGCACCCATTTTCTTTGTTCATGCAAGTTCATCAATAAACAAGATTAATGATTTATTTATGCTTGTAGTGCATCTGCCTAGGACAGGGGATTCCAACCAGGGCCCAGGAGCTGTATTTAGGGCAGTCATGGGTGTACGCTTGCTGTAACCACCCACTAAAAGTCAGTGAGCCCTTTTCTATTTTAAAGCTTATAATTAATTATATGTTGCAAATGATTAAATAACCTAATTTAATCGACTATTTTGTGGTTTATGGTCTTTTTAATTTAGTTAAGTTTGTCAAATACATTTTTGCTAGGGGGGCACGAGTCTTACTGGGTTACCACTTATGGGTCCCATGAGGCCCAAAAGTGGGGGTGGGGGTACAGTGCATGAAAGGTTAAGAACCACTGACCTAGGAATTTGCCTAAATGTTCACGAAATGTATTCAAGTATTTTGTATTTATTTATTATAATCCATACTGCAAAAGCCACATTGACAAAGAAAAATAATAATGTTTACAAGGAGCAAAATTGCAAAAAAACATAAAAAATAAGTTTGATCTTAAAGTTTACATATCACAGTACACACAAATTATGATAACTATATCCAAAAAATTTAGCGTTATACCCAATAAAATAATGCCATTTGTGTACACCACTTCTTAGAATATCTCCTTCAAGCCATATCTCATGTGCTCCTGGTAAAGACACCACACTCCACAGCAACTTGCGACTTAATAGCTTGTCAACGATCGGGAACAATTTGTATCAATTGATTTACTTTGCACTTGTCACCAAAACCAAACCGACTTGCCACCGAAACCGGTGACAACCGAAACACTTGCCACTGAACCGGTGGCAAGTGGCAAGTGGCAATTTTTGGTTACAACCCCTGTTGCCCGAGCGCGTGATGTTGACCTGAGTGGCGGCTCGTGCCTAAAATTTGTGGGGGTGCTGCTCAAAATTTTAGCCTTTATTGAACATATATAAGTTGGCAATATATAGAAAACCTACATTAAAAGTTTTCTAGCCATTGTTTTGTGCAGAAAAACAAGTAATACAAATCTTAATTAGAAACTCCATTGTGACGTAATTTTTGTTACGCAATAATGTACACGAGTGTAAACACCAGACGATATCATTTGTGTATTTTGTTTACTTGCACAGCGACGGCTAAACACCATAACATGCAGTAATAATGTGGAACAAAAACACACGTGACACAGACTCGAAACTAAGCGGTTGTAAATACGGTAAAACACAACAAGAATATAAAAAAAAAGTAATGATTCGAAAAAGGTCGAAGTATTTCAGTTCGACAACATTTTGAAACATGGCCATGTTTCAGTTAAGTAACCTTATGGTCACAGTCAGCGTTTTCAACATATTATATGACACTTCACAGATTATAATTGTCACACAAAAAACTAGCCATACAGCTGTTTATTGGTATCATAACTGACAAATTTAACAACCACTTTACATTTGTGTCAGAACTTGTTTATTTTAACATCTTTTTTTTTAATTTTTGTGTACAGACTATTATTTGTCTTTCAGATTTTTTCAAATAGCTTATGATTGCTTTTTTTAAGTGCAAAACTCCTTCAAGCTTTAAAATTTACAACACTCTCACTTAAATTTAAACCATATTATTAAACCTTGTGCTTCCTTTTTACAACCAAAATGAATCATAAAGTTATAGTTTGGGCATGATAATTGATAGCTTCTTCCTTGATTCCAAATGACAACTGAGAAACTGTTTGTCTATTTAGTAGTACTAGCACTGCAAGTGCAAGTCTTTTGGAAATAATGGTGTTCCTAACAAAGGTTTGCATCCAAACTGTTTTGCCTTTGAAGGACTCATGGAAACAGCAAAAAGGATTTTTCATCCTAGTAATTTCACTTGTCAAAACATCATCTAGATTATTTTCAAAGTAATCATGAACATCAGATCTTCAGAAACATTTTCATTTCAGTAACTAGCTTTTCTTTGTCAACAATAGGATGTGCTTGGTGGTCACTATACTATCTTGTCTGTAGAATGTTCATTCTTAAGAAACACTTCCTGTGAAGCAATTTAGCAGCTACTGTTTAGACCAGGGGTCGCCAACCCGCGGCTTTGGAGCCGCATGCGGCTCTTTGATCCTTCTGATGCGGCTCAGTTTTTGAATTTACCAAATGTGGTACATTTGAATAAAAATTATGTGACGAACACAAAAGTCGAACACGAAAATTGAAGTGCAGTAGCATGACTGTACTCGCTTGTTGTAGTTACCTGCAACCCCATCTCTATACCATCAAAAGTCTGAAAGAGGCAAACTGGCGGCGCGCAGGTTAATACGCAATATGAGACAATACTGTTTTTGTTTGCATTGTGTGTGTGCGCGCGTAACAATAGCTGTTTGTTGATTGTTACGTAACAAACGCGCTAACAAAGCAATACAAATCTGCAAAAACAGAATATGCAACGCTACGTAAAGTTGTTTTCTCTGCTGACGAGACTAGTATACCAGTGTGTCTAATATGCAATGAAACACTAGCTAACAACAAAAAGTCGAATGTCATAAGACTAAACACGTTTTGCATTTTATTTTAAATTTTAAAACGACTTTGTGGCTCCCAGTGTTTTTTTACGACGTGAAACTGGTCCGAGTGGCTCTTTGAGTAGTAAAGGTTGGCGACCCCTGGTTTAGACAAACAGTACATGTCCATTATATCAATACTCATCTTTTTCATCATGTCCACGTAAGGGAGTTTCAAAGTTTCCACAGAACAAAATGCAGTCTATTATTTTGGACAAAATTTCACGATTTTTTTCCACTTTTTTGTTGTGTTCAATAATTGAAAGTCTATATACGCCTCACTAAGTTTTTCCTTAATATTTACAGTTCCCAAAAGTGAAAGTGAAACATCGTTGTCCACATGCTTCTTTGACTTCTCATGTTTTTCTGCTTTCTCACCTATTTTGGCTACATTTGTAAAACCATCTTTTGTCCAGCATTTTTCATCACCTCCAAACAGCAAACATGGAAAACAAAACAGTACATTTTTAACTTCACAACCACAAAGCCATTTTTTCTTTTGATACCATTCAGAATTAAAACTGCGTATAGATTTCTTGTTGTGGCTCATTCCTGGCTGACAAAGTTGAATATCAGGCGTTGGACGCCCTTTTTTCTTTATACTTACCTTTTCAGCACTTGATAACTGCGAAATCTTAAATTGCTGAAGCTCACTTTCAGTCACCGAATTAGAATCTTGAAAAGCCATGATTAACCTTTCAATCAAAAACTGTAAAAATGATTAAAAAAGAATAACTGTCGTACTGTACTCATTGTCGAACCTAATGGTACATGGTACCAGGGTTGCCAGATAAAAAACGCAAAATAGTGCCAAAAACTATCAAAAAAGCGCCAAACACAACAAAAAAGTGCCAAACCAAAAATGTTTGATGCCAAAAATACCGCCAAACCAATTTTACAGAAATAGCAATATAATGAGTATTATCATATATATATATTGCTAAATAGGTATTATAAACTGGTCCATACTTAAAATCTGGTCAGTAGAGAATTTATAATTATATCTACGCATAACCGTTTACCAGTGTACACCGTGCAGTTACAAAAATAGCAACTTTATTCTCCAGCACGGCCAGAACCAGAAAGTTCTAAAAGCACCACCTGGCGGTGTACATTTTAAATTAGTTTTACCAACAATTCTTTAAAAATCACTCTAAAACATCGTTTTTGCCCTGAACCCTGCATACGCACAAAATGCCGCCTTAAGGATTTTGTTTACTCACAATTAAGCATTTTACTTGGCGATGATACTTTTTCCCTAACATGGCCAGTTTTGCCACAAACAATCAGTCTCCTTACAGCACAGACACTCACTTTTATAACATGATCTATTAACGACGTTTAACGACACAACAACAACAACAAGTTTGGTGATATTTTCACATTAAAGTTTCAAGACCAGTAACATCATTACTGCCATATTCAGTAGAATATATTTTATCTGAAGTAAAGTCATGTAACATTTTTGGCGATGTAACAAAGTCTTTACAACATTTACCAGACAGTATCAACTCCGCTCTGATTCTTACAATGGCATCAAGAAGGTACAACCATAGTATACTAACATGGTAGTCCAGCTATTGTTACCGTCACGCTTGATTAACTCTGCACGCTTATGGGATGCTTGTATTGAGTTGGGTGCCTTAAGAGCAGGAAAATGACAAAACTGTGCGTGTGTGGTCGGTTGTATGCATCTACCATGTGTAATATTACTACGTTTGGTTGGAATTATGCTGTTGGAGGGAATTTACTGAGTTTTTTTGCCTTTTAGTCCTTCTTTAACCGCGTTGAAGTGATTTTAGCGTGGTTTTACCTAACATATTCAAGGGTGCATAAAGCTTGTTACGGACCAAACTAAAGTCTGGTGAAAATGGAACTTTTCCAAACTGACTGCATTTTTAATAAACTGATGTTTAACGACTTTGACCCCGACCAGGAACTCGATCCGGACAGACGGAAAGTCAAGCTTAAACGAAGACCATATTTTTTCCAAAGTTACTCATTTTAAACTGTCAACAGGAGGTAGATTTTTCCTAAAAGAACTGATTAGATGAGAAACCATGCAAAAGAGTGATGTGAAGCAAAAAGTTTATTTGAAAAAAAATCAAGGTACAAAAACAATTTCTAGACATCATAAACAACTAATAAAGTGGTGCAGAAAAACAGTCAAATGCTGTGATAAGTAACATGGAGTTTAAAGTATTTGGAAGGTGATGTTTTGTTCAAGGCAAAAAACAATTTTGCAAAAGTAAGTAAAATTGTTAGCAAGTTGTCCACCATGCAATCACAGGGCCAGCTGGTTTCTTTTATGGAGCAAGGGCCTGGAAGTCTCACTTATCCTTCATTAGAGTTACTTCAACTTTCTCAAAGTGTGTACCTGAAATGAGAGAAAGTTTTTTAGCCAACCAACAAGCTAGACTTTTTTTGTGTATTGCAAAAGTTATGAAAGTTTCCAAAATAGGACATGTGATATTCTGAAAGTTGATATGGATAAAGAGAAAGTACCCAATAGGTTTTAATATTCGTGGATTTATTTATTCATGTCTTGTCGTTCACGTTTGCCAAACAGCTCTTTTCTAAAATGTTCCAAAGGTCTACCAAGCAAACCAAAAAAGAGGAGCTCAGAAAAATAAATCAAAATGACTGTCAAAAGTGCCTGTACTTTCTGCACAAATGTGCTTCTTTTTTCAAATTACAAAATATGAAACTACTTTATGTTAGCTTTTTAATAATAATGTTATAGCTAACAGTAGGCTACTATGAAAATCGTATCCGAGTGCAGTATAAAGCCAAGTGATTTACTAATTATAGGATTTTGAAAACAGAAGCTGTAGAAGTAAACAGTGCACACTGTTTCGACCTATAAGGTCTCATCAGGGCAGCTGATTAAAAGACATATGCCATATTGGTTAGTGTAGCCATCTGATGGCCCTCCAGTTTGTTGGAAGTAACAGGCAGAACATTAATTCCTCACCAAATCTGTTCAATACCACAAATGGGTATAAACCACAGAAAAAAAACTGATTTTTAATGCCTAAGCAACTGCTGGGGAACCAAAGTGATGACAATATGATTAATAAGCCAATAGATAGATGATAAGTAAGCTGCAAATACTGCTCACTGTTTTGACCTGTAAGGTCTCATCAGCGCACATGATGATAAGACATAGGACATGTTGGCTAGTGTAGTAACATGCTGAAAAACCTTGCCTCGCCAATTCGGTTCATTGCCGCAATTTTAAAGCAATTCGTACAAAAAAGATGCCTGTCTATAAGTTTTTAAAAATATACTTTAAAGAGTTCATACAATTGAAAGCTAAAAACGTTTTAATAGCTCTACATACATTAAACAATAAACCCAATAACTAAAAAACTTTAAAACAGACACAGATTTGTCGCCAGCGGCTCTTCAAAACTAGCTGTTTACCATGTACCTCATACAAAACTTCAGGCGACGTGCAGTGTTATTCATGCGTAACCGAAATGCGCAGGATAATAAAAGAAACGAGAGGAAAAGAGGAGCTGGACTACCATGTTAGTATACTATGCGGTACAACTGCATTCGATTCCTAGTTTTGGTTTTAATAGATGTTACAAGGGAAAAAATCCTCCCAACCACGGCGTTACTGACTGGCGACTTTTTAAACTAAATAAACTCGATGCTACTTGCCGGCGCTGACACGTTTTCTGGAACACAAACTTTATGATGTCAAACAAGCTCTGCCTTTAGCCCACAATTAATATTTTTTTCTTAATTGTTGCATTGATTTGTCAAAAAGGGCTTGTGTGACGTATACGGGAATTCAATGAAACAGAACCTACCCATTGTAATGGCGCAGCTAGCGGATTTAAGCCGTAATTTGTTGTATCAGAAGCGCAAACCTTTGCAAAAAAGCAAAAACGCCAAATAAAACAATTAGGTGCCAACCATTTCCACAAACCGCCAAATTTTACAAAAATATCCGCCAAACCGCCAGTTGCTATTTTTGGTGCCAACTACTTTCAAAAAACGCCAATTTTGAGGTATTTGGCGGCAAAACCGCCAAATTGGCAACCCTGCATGGTACACGTGATTTGCTTTGGCACACAATAAACGCGGAACAGACAACTACTTCCGGGTGCCCAGGTCACACGCTACGTGATTGGTGGAGCTGCGCGAGCCGCAGCACCCTGTTGACCCTGGCTCCTATTTCGCCCAGCATGTAGCTTTTCAAAGTGCGCATGCGCAGAACCGCAAAACGTCATGAAACGTCACGAAACGTCAGAAAACTGGAGCTGCAGTTCCAGCATTGATATACATTAGTGTTTCCAAAAAAAAAAATTTTTCAATGAAAAAAAAGGTGATTAGGGCGGAAATTATGCTTATTATATATTGCTAAGGAATAAAAAAATAAAAATAATGAAAGTTATTTGTAATATTATGGTAGGTGTATTAAGTAAAAATATCTAGGGGGTGCTGCAGCACCCTAGCACGAGCCGCCCCTGGTTGACCTCATATATCAGGTCAGTAAAATCACCCGTTTATGAGCGTCACTCAAAAAAGGCAGCTTTTAAAAAGAAAAAATGGCTTTCAGCAAGCGAAAGGGAAACCTCGGGCGACTGTAACGTGGGACACATTACATGTACAATTGTACATGTTCCACTGAAGATCAATTTCGCGTTGTAGGAGGAAGTAGGTTGGTTATAAACCGCCATATTGAATGTTGCAGAATGTACAATTGTTTTTTAACGTAAAAGTTCTTTAGTTTTTTAGAGTTTGCTGACAGTGAAGTAATGAGATAGAATCTGAATTGCTCTTTATAGTTAAAGGCTGAGTTTTACAGACTTGGGGTTTACAGGCAAGTTGTCGTTCGTAGCCACTTACATGCTAAATTTCTATTTCAGATCAGTTAACAGTGCTTAAATGCAAGGAATAAACATATTTACTACAATATCATTGTACTGTGCTGAAACAACTAATGAGTTTATTACCAACTCCAAGTCAAGTCGAATTCTGTCGCAGTTATTCGCCATGCCATGTCAACAGCAGCTTACAGGAATATCTTAACACTACATCAGTACTTGAGAACCAGCATTGGCTTTTCGCAAATGGGCAGACTTTCGTACAGGTAACACATATACGATTGTTACTAACAAACGGTCTATTTTGAACGGGTTTGATTATAGATATTTGCCATTGTGAGGGTAGATGTTGACAAAAAAGATATCGAACGTATTTTAGGAACCCTGTCTAACTGTTTAACGTTGCAGTTGGCTAGGGTTAAGTGCTGTATGGACAGGGACACGAATGCAAGTAACACTAGGATAACACGAGATTGCGATTTAGGAAATTGAAAGGAATCCAAAGTAGGGCCCTGTGTAGTGGAGGCGTTTGCAAATTGGTAAAGCAGCATAGGTTGGTCCGTTTACGTTCGATAGCAGTTTATTAATGGGGTTTTAGATTAGTCATATCCGTTGAAGGATGATACTACGGGGGTTATGACACGCACGACTTCAAAATTTTACCTTCCTTTGTCGCCAAAGCTTAACGCTGTATTCAAGCTTGTTTACTGCCTTTCTCAAAAAACGTCACTTACCCTATAGCAGCTATTGTTTTGGGGACCGCAAACGCAGCAAATTAATTTGTTTAGACACACCCCTATACGTTCGTGAGCGATGTACTGATCGTGGGGGAATATTAAGTGGTGTGTTTTTCGTTTCAAACGTTTTGTTATTTTTCACTTATTTCTTTAAAACGACATCCAATTACTGCAAAGTAAAATGGGAAATAATCGCAAATTAAGAAATATCTTATTTTTAAGCAACAAAATGAAAAAAAGATGTACCAATACATAAATCGTCCTGATCTATGGATAATTCCGGTTACGTGTATTGACATGACTTAGCTGACTAATTCAGCACACCATTACTTAGCTGACAAATTCAGCTGTGCAAGTCATCGTCTGTGAAAAAATCACATGCTTTTTTGCACCATTAGTCAACCTTTATCAGTTTTTATCGTACGATGACTTGCTAGTTTAGACATAGGGTGCAACACTGCTGGTATATGCAAAAAATGTTTGGTGAACTATTACATGACGTCATTAGCGTACACTTATTGACAGTATTTTTCGACACTAAGTTTCGCTGTATCTCATGACCAGTGCTTCTTGAGTCAGGGAGACCAAAATGGGGCAGGAACTTGGAGGACTGGTCGGGCGCGCCTGACTCACATACAGACATAAAAACCCTCATCGGGATTCGTCCCCGGGAGTGTCCTGGGTTCGAACCACGTGGAAAAAAATAAAAAAATAAGGGAGAATAAAGTTTTTGCAAGGTTGAACAATTAAAGCGATGAGCAATCAGGGGTAAATAAATCGTCACACACAGCCTGTTTACCTGCATCTTTCTTGGCGCCTAACTCGGGTTGTTAGTTAACCGGGCCCTCTCGACTGGTTCTACCATCGGCGCACTCCTACTCGTTTTTATTCAAAATGCACCAACATCACTATTTTGTAAGCCACAGCCTCTTAATGCTCTGTAATGACGGTGTAGCTGCAGTGCGTTAAGCTCTCACCCACCAGAATTGTGCCATCCACTTTTATGCCCTCCTTAACGTTAGGTCCCCTCGACTGCATGGTTGCATTATATTTGGTGATCAACACGAACTAGTATCATATATCTTTTTAGTGTTACCAAGGTATTGACCATTGAAAAGCTGTGGTTTGTTTTGTATCACTTCTAGATATTCTGCTTTAAAGAAATGTAGGTCATTTCAGGTAGTTGCTTGTTGTGGATAAACTGTATAACAATCAACTACATTGATCTACCATCACACTTTTCAGATGCAACGAACATGTGAAGCAACAGTTTTTGCCTCAACTTTCTTGGAAATCAACAAGGCTGTTCACATCACTATAGCTGTTGTAGCCACTCTTCTTGTCCTAGTTTCCATAGCAACCAACATCCTTATCATTCTCACCGTCAACAATGACCCTGATCTAAACTACATCGGAGGGCTAATAAGAAAACACTTTGCAGTATCGGATATGATATTAGGTTCAGTTGTTGGAACTTTAATAGCCTACATCCAATTTGAGTTGGTCTGTGGGTTTGTTTCTGGGTAAGAATTTTGTGACAGAGTAAAAACAAATTAAAACTAATCACTAAATTTGTTTGAACAAAGTTTAACAAAGTTATGTTGTAAAAAGCTAATGATGCGCCGAAGTTTATTTTTTGGCCTAATATGTCTGTTTTGGGCCAGACTTTTTATATTTGGTGAATTATAACAAAAACAACCAGTTCTGAAAGTTTTATTAGATAAACAAAAAATAAACAAGTTTTGTTTAATACCTACTACTTATGCTATAACGCTTTTGTATTTAAGGTCCCCAAAAAACTTTATTAACAACGTGATTTTGAACAAGGGCTTACTATGCGTCCAAGGATACCTGTTGCGAATTTGTGTAGTGGTCAGTTTTATTCTAATGAATTTCGAAATGTACAACGGATACAAACGAATCAAAATGCCACTAAAGTAAGTCTATTTTTGCGTTTGCTGGTCCTGAAGCCCTGACTCAGGGGTCGGTAACCCCTGGTACGCGTGCCAAGGTTGGCACGCCAGGTGGTTTTTATAGCACACCAACCTAATTGCGTGTTTATATTGAAGTAACAATTTGACCTGTTTCACTGCTTGTTTATAGTTTTTATCATACCATTGTCTTAAAATTTTACATTAACAAAACACTCTGCTTTCTCTTTATTATTGGTATCTGCTGGCACGAACCACTACAACATTTTTGTTTTCAAGGTATGTGGCATGGAAGTACGAAAAACTACCCTTGTTTAAAATATTGTGTTCCCTTGTTTGGCTAATCGTTGCATTGATTTACATCTATCCAATGCTGGATCACTGGGCATATTACACAATGTCACCCTCGTTTGTTTCAACTCTGGGAAGGTTAGTGTATAAGTTGTACTTTGACCAAGCGCAAATCTGACCAGTTTTTCGGTCAACTTGCTAAATAATGTAGCTATATGTTACAGTGCTTTTAAGTTTTGTTAAACGTCGTGCAATACTTGCAGGTGCAAGGCTGAAAACGGGATCGACGGTATCTGGTTGGTTCGATCACTGTTTATTTTAGGTCTTATTATTACCGGTTTAACTACAAGCTGGGTTGCATTGCTTGCATATGAAGCTCGTAAGTTGTGGAAAGGAATGTCAAGGTCGGTCAAAGTCAAATTTATTTGTTGAACAGTTACGTAAACAGCAAGGACACCGAAAAAAACAAACATTGGTAAAGTTGCGAGAAAAAGGAAAGAAATACATGACATAATAAGATCAAACATTGGCCCTTAATCTTTTCATTATCGTTTCACCTGACTACAACCAGATAAATTTAAATTCCCCCCTTTTTACAAATAATGAAATATGGCACGAAACTACAAAAAGCTAATGTGTCAATTACTTTTTTAATTCACAGAGTCACAAAGCAACGACATGCCTCTGCATTTAGGTTAACAGCAATACTTCTTTCAGTCAATACCTTCCCTTGTGTGCTTTTCATATGTGCTGCCATGAGGGAAGGAATCGTCGTCAACCCAGGAATTTCTATTTTTTTAGTTTTGTTATTTCTAATTCGCAGTTCGAGCATGTTCTTTGTCTACTTTTTTATAAATTACTCGTTTAACAAATCGGCTAAATCACTCTTTAGAGAAACTATTCCCCGCAAAATTATGCAGTTCCGATATCGTATAGGCTTGGGGGACGTCTGAAGTTGTGTGCAAAACATTTGTCCTATTTCACTGTGTATTGTTAAATATGATACCTCCGCAAAAAATACTTGGGTATATGCAGTCATTTTATTGCAGTGTTTCGGGCGAGAGTTTAATCTAGTAGCAAAAGTAAGTCACTCATAACACAGGGCAACAAAAAAATATTTTTTTACTGGTGTCAGTAATGTTTTAATTGATTTTGAATAATTTTAGTGCCCTGATTTCAAAAATGCAATCTTTTTATCTGTATCACGTCTAGTTTTCATGTTATGGTACATCCACGTTTGAAAAACAATCTATATGTAGGCTATACACTATAGTGAAACTGGTTTTGAGTATTTTATGTGGAATTACCGTTATTGCAAGAACAAAGTTTCGATTTAATTTTAAATGTAACAGGTAGACACTCCTAACAAACAAAATTCCACACAAAAAACAAAAAAAAGGTTTCAAATTTGTAAGTTGTCAGGTATATCGGATATAGGCCTACCCTACACATGTACTTCTGTAACTTTTGGAAATGACTGGCAGCAATATTGTCCCGTTTAATTTACCAACAGTAATTAGCCAGGATCACATTATTCCTTCTTCCCCGACACGTTTCGTTTCACTGATATCCTGTTGGAACCTTAATTCTCATCATTTATATCCCCTACGTTTTAAGGGAAGTGTAGCTTTATACTCATTTTCGTTCCGAATTTTTCAGACCGCTTAATAACTTAGTTATGTACTATGTCTAGTAATGTTAGTATCTTTCTACTGTTTTTGTCCATTACTGTAATATTCCAATCAACATTAGGTAAGTGGAGCCCATTGCTTGTCCTAAACCCCCAAAGTCACATCTAAGTGTGCAATTAAGATATGAACATTTGATACAGATATTTTTTTTCTTTTTAGTTGTGTTCTATGGGTATTCAACAGTAATGTAGAATAAAACATCTTGGTAATTCATGCAACACCTTATAGATGACCTAGCCACTATTAATTTTAGTTTTACCACCTTGCTTTACTAGTCTGAAATCACTCCATAAAACACGTATAGTTTAAAGTTACCACTAGCCTACACCAACCATTTTTAGACAGAGCATAAGCATAGAACACATGTTTAGGCTATAAAACCGACTGCACTGTAGAAAATTGATGTGTTTAATGTAACAAAACTTTAACAAACATATAAAAGCGTGATTTTAAAGTCATTGAACCAATATGGTCATAAATTTTGGTTTTGTAAATAACTTAAAAAGTTGACCTGATTGAAGAAAACCGTAATGATTTTTGAAATCAGTACCCCAAAATTAATCAATATCAGTTTTAACATTAAAGACACCAAAAATTGTGTTGGCCAGTGATATAATTCACAAGACGAAATAGATTGTACGCAATGTTTTGCTTTGAGTTTACATAAAGTGAGCCCATGCTGAGATCATAATATAAGTCATTTCGAAACATATCGCGCGGGCCACTCAGAACCTTCCTGCGGGCCACATGTGCGTTGTTTTGAAGAAGAAAAGTCACAAAATATCATACAGACCGCACTTTTTACGGTTCGGTTCCGGTTAAGGTACAACGCCAAACAAAATATATGGTTCAACTCCTGTTCGGGTTTTAAGAAAATCGTAGTTGCCGGTGTGAGATTGGTTCGGGTTTATTGACATAAACCGCTCAAATCATTTGGCGAGTTCGGGTTTAGTCCCGATTCGACTCCCTGGACAGGATCGGTGGTAGTCCAGACAGGCTTACGTATTTTTTTATATCATCGATTAATCAGATCTGATTTAGGCCTACCAATATTACATTTGTGATCGACGGGTCGAGCAACCCTGACTGATTTATATTATTTTATGTTGCTTGGGTTTGTTGCTCCTCCCACTTAGAAAACGAATGCTCTATTATGTCACTATATTGATAGTTAAATTAATACAAGTACCACAACACCGTGTAGGCAAACGAACCTTAAAAACATCAAAACACTTAATTCTATAGTTGATGAAGCGCGTCATGCAGTGTGTTGTCACAACAAATACTTTGTGCATAAAAAAGCAAACCAGCAGTCTTATATATACTAGTGATTATGAAAAAACATGAAAATTTTTGAAAAAGGATCGCAAATTTCATTTGCTTACTATAGCTAAAAAACGTCGCAAAATGAAAAAGATTGAAAAACATTGCATTACAGGAAGGCAAACTTTGCAGCAAAACATTAGTACAGTGTTTCAAGCGAGACTTTAATCTAGTAGCCAAAGTAAGTTACAAATGGCGAAATTCATAGTTTATTTGATACAAGTACCACAACACCGTTTGGGCAAACGAACTTAAAAAAAATCAAAACACATAATTTTACTAGATGAAGCGCGCCAGTGTGTTGTCACCAAATACTATGTGTATAAGAATACGACCGTTGGACTTAGACCCATTTTCTTTGACCAATTGAGAGTATGAAACAGACATTGCAATGTTTAAAAAGGGGTCGTAAGGTACATTTGAATGCTAAAATGGGTCGCGGCATAAAAAACGTTTAATGCCACTGCACTACAGTAAGGCCAACCGTTTAACTTGGCAGCAAAGCAGTCACGTCAGTGCAGTGATTCAGGCGGGAGTTTAAACTATAGTAGCCAAAGTAAGTCACTTATAATTCACAAGACGAAATACATTGTGCGCAATGTTTTTGTTTCGAGTGGCAAGACTTTTTTTGAAGTTATATCAGCAGCCTATGTTTGTTACAACGTGTTTTAATTGGTAATGGTCGCCTAGTTTCTGGTCATAGCCTAAACTAAAGTCAGCCTATCCCCATACGGTGTTAGTGGCACAAAAATGCCTATGTTTGCACGTACAACATACTTTCGTTAGTTGATGGTTAAATACCGCAGACCAACTAAACTTGTTTGTGGTATAAATCTACAGCGCATAAACTGCCTTAAAATGTCACCAGGAATTGACTTTGACATGAACATCGCTGTAATGACTCATGGTTTCGCAACGTTTTTGAATTAGAGCTGAACTAGATGTGATACGTAATAAAAATTTGACAAATATCTTCAGCAAATATGGTTCAATCTTTCCATTAGTTGATCTGTATGTCAAGTGTGGAGATCAAGTTTTTTGTTTGTGTAGTAGGAGGGCGCATATTTCACAGAGGGGGCTCATTCCACGACCACAACCATATTTTTTACGATGACTGGGCGTAACCAGTAGTCTTTAAGCATAAAGCGAGAAATCTAAGCAGTTTCGCTTTCACGCCGCCGAGCGCGTAATCAGAAAGCAGTTGTGCCTTGTTACAGAAGTGTTTTGAGATTAGACTCATTACAGCGATAAAATAAGAACTCACGTGCGATCTATTTGCATTAGGTAATTGTTATCTGTTGCAATTTACCTAATGCAAATAGATCGCACGTGAGTTCTTATTTTATCGCTGTAATGAGTCTAATCTCAAAACACTTCTGTAACAAGGCACAACTGCTTTCTGATTACTATAGGATGTATTTACAAGATATTAATTCGATGTTAGTTCTGACACACGTTAGATATGAATAGTATACGAGAGGAATACGACACAACAAGAACTGCCTTTGAGCAGCAAGGCCACATATTATATACACCAGAAAAGCCTTTGCAAGTCTCACAAAAATGTCAGTATAGCTTGGAAAATCGTGCGATCTTAACAAAGAGATTACTTAGAGAAATGACGATCTACTCAATTACAAGAGTTAGGAGCGATGCACAAGGGGGGCGAGGCGACGCCCAGCAACCGGAAATTCAGCGAAGCGTAATAGTAACAGAGCGTAACAACGGCGGACCCACATCAAATAAGGCCTTGTCCAGCGAACATCGCGTGCAAGCAAGCGAGCGGGTTTTATGAGGAAGCATGTTTGTTATAATCCGCCATATTAAATGTTGCAGAATGTACAATTGTTTTCTTGGGTTAATGTTATTCAGTTTTTTAGAGTGTGCTGAAACGAAAGGGAAGAGGTAGAATCTGAATTGCTATTCTAGTTAAAGGCTGAGTTTTACAGACTTGGCTGCCAATAATTTGTACAGATAATATCAGATATTTATTTTGTGCGTTTTCAAGGCACAAAACGTCATCTGTCTTTATGTGATAATGGCTGTGTTATTTGTTTCACGTAATGAAAACCACTTTGTAAAACTAAAAAGATTTCGTTCGTTTCCACTTTTAAATTCCCGTTTCAGATGAGTTAACAGTGCTTTAAGGCAAAGGAATAAACATATTTACTACAATATCATTGTACTGTGCTGAAACAACTAATGAGTTTATTACCAGCTCCAAGTCAAGTCGAATTCTGCCGCAGTTATTCGCCATGCCATGCCAACAGCAGCTTACAGGAATATCTCAACACTACATCAGTACTAGAGAACCAGCATTGGCTTTTCGCAAATGGACAGACTTTCGTACAGGTAACACACACGATTGTTACTAACAAACGATCTATTTTCAACGGGTTTGATTATGGATATTTGCCATTGTGAGGGTAGATATTTGCAAGAAAGATATGAAACGTATTTTAGGAACCCTGTCTAACTGTTTAACAAAGCAGTTGGCTAGGGTTAAGTGCTGTATGGACACGAATGCAAGTAACACTAGCAGTGGTTCTTAACCTTTTTTCCTTGCTGCACCCCTTTCAAATCACCAACCAATTTTCGCACCCCCTTTCAAATCACCAACCAATTTTCGCTCCCCCTCCTGTAATTGCTTAAATAGAATAGACCTTACCAACCTTAATGATTCAGCACCCCTTGCACCCCTAGGAACAGTTCTCGCACCCCTTGGGGGTGCGTGCACCCCTGGTTAAGAACCCCTGCACTAGGATAACACGAGATTGCGATTTAGGAAACTGAAAGGATTCTGAAGCTGGGCATTGTGTAGTGTAGGCGTTTGCAAATTGGTAAGCAGCATAGCTAAGGGTCGGTCGGTTTATGTTTGATGGTAGTTTATTAAGGGCTCCTCCAAAATACGCAATCTATACGCAATCTACTTGTAAAACGCAGCAACTTTTAAAAATGTTGACGGTTTGGGCTTTTAGGGTCTGGGTGAGGGTTTATAATAAAAATAACACTATACAGTCAAACTTCGATACTATGCCACCCTTTGGGACCGAGAGAAAGTGGCATAGTATCGAGGGTGGCATAATACCGAGGGTCGGTTGTAAAAATAGCCTTGTGACGTGACAATGTACTGTAGTGCCACGTTGTGTTGTACGATTGTAATTTATTACAGTATATAGTATAAGGTACAGTATAATTTATTACAAAAAACAGATAGATTCTGCATAGAACAAACAAGATCTGTTAGTTTTGTCGTGACACAAGCACGGAACGGCGTTTACATAACTCGCTGCAAAGCCGTGAAACCTCTTAACATGACCACGTTTGTTTACTCAACGATTTGTTTTTCATTTTTTCTCTGTTTTATCATGAGCTCAAACCGAAAATTGTCAGAAGGCCCAACTTTTAATCCGCAACCAGACCGTTAATACAGTAATGCTGTCCTCTCATGTGTCATAGTATCAAGGGTAAGGGATGGCATAGTAAATATATTTTCTATTGAATTTAGTTGGTGACGATCAAAAGTGGTATAGTAGCGAGGGTGGCATAATATCAAGGTGGCATAGTATCGAAGTTTGACTGTAATTTAGTTTAAGATGCCCAGTTTAGACTTAATTTTCACATGTGTGTTGAGAGCGGTAGGCTACTAAATACCGTATCGTTCCGCATGTTAACACTTGCAAGAAAATTAGGCCTCAAAGGTATCTGAGATTAAATTATATAGTTCTTTTTGTTATAAACCCTCACCCAGACCCTGATAGCCCTAACTGTCAACATCTTACTAAGTTGGTTAGTAGATTGCGTAGATTGCGTATTTTAGAGTAGCCCGTTTATTAATGGGGTTTTAGATTAGTCATATCCGTTGAAGGCTGATAATACGGGTCTACTACATGCACGACTTTGAAATTTTACTTTCCTTTGTCACCAAAGCTTTAAGCTGTACTCGTTGTATAGCCGTCCTCGTTTATAAGCCGTCCTCGATTGTAAGCCGCATGTTGAGGTGTTAAAAAAATATTGTAAGCCGCACGCTGGAATTGTAGATACGATTGTTTCCTAATACATCTTTCTGTTGTTATATGGTATGACTATTTGCCCATATCTGTTAGTTACGTTGATAACTGTACCCAACAGAACGTATATCGACGTATAATCTGTACACGCATACATGTTTTGAACCACAAATAATTTAAATGTTGGAGTGTAGAAACAATTTCGGTATAAAATTAAAATATAAGCCGCCCTCGAGTGTAAGCCGCCCTCGATTATAAGCCGCACAAACGGCAGCTAAAAAACAATATAAGCCGCGGCTTCGAGTAAATGGGGTATTCAAGCTTGTTTATTGCGTTTCTCAAAAAGGTGACGTCACTTACCCTATAGCAGCGATTGTTTTAGGGGCAGCAAACACAGCAAATTAGTTTCGTGAGCGATGTACCGATCGTGGGGGAATAAATTAAGTGGTGTGTTTTCGTTTTAAACGTTTTGCTATTTTTCACTTATTACTTTAAAACGACGCACAACTACTGCAATAATGGGAAATATTCGCAAATTAGGAAATGTCTTATTTTTAAGCAACAAAGTAAAAAAAATTGTACTTATACATAAATCGTCCTGATCCACGGATGATTCCCGTTATGCAGATTGACATGACTTAGCTGACAATTTCAGAACACCACTACACAATGTCTGTGAAAAAAATCACATGCCTTTTTTGCACCATTAGTCAACCTTTATCATTTTTTTTTCGTACGATGACTTGCTAGTTTAAACATAGGGTGCAACACTGCTGGTATATGCAAAAAATGTTACGTCAGCTGTTACATGACGTCATTAGCGTACACTTATGGATGGTATTTTTCGACATAAGTTTCGCTGTATCTCATGACCAGTGCTTCTTGAGTCAGGGAGACCAAAATGGGGCAGGAACTTGGAGGACTGGTCGGGCGCGCCTGACTCACATACAGACATAAAAACCCCGATCGGGATTCGTCCCCGGGAGTGTCCTGGGTTCGAAAAAAATAAGGGAGAATAAGATTTTGCATGGTTAAACAATTAAAGCGATGAACAATCAGGGGTAAATAAACTGCCACACACAGCCTGTTTACCTGCGTCTTTATTGGCGCCTAACACGGGTTGTTAGTTAACAGGGCCCCCTGGTTCTACCATCGTTCCACCCCTAGTCGTTTTCATGCACCAACATCACTATTTTGTAAGCCCCTGTCACTTAATTGTGCCATCCAATTTTATGCCCTCCTTAACGTTAGGTCCCCTCGACTGCATGGTTGCATTATATTTGGTAATAAACACGAAATAGTATCATATATCTTTTTAGTGTTACCAAGGTATATACCATTGAAAAGCTGTGGTTTGTTTTATATCACTTCTAGATATTCTGCTTTAAAAAATGTAGGTCATTTCAGGTATAGTTGGTTGTTGTGGATGGTATAAACTGCATAACAAACAACTATATTGATCTAACATCACACTTTTCAGATGCAACGAACATGTGAGGCAAAAATTTTTGCCTCAATTTTCATGGATATCAACCAGGCTGTTCACATCACTATAGCTGGTGTGGCCACTCTTCTTGTCCTGGTTTCCATAGCGACCAACATCCTTATCATTCTCACCGTCAACAATGACCCTGATCTAAACTACATCGGAGGGCTAATAAGGAAACACTTTGCAGTATCGGATATGATATTAGGTTCAGTTGTTGGAACTTTAATAGCCTACATCCAATTTGAGTTGGTCTGTGGGTTCGTTTCTGGGTAAGAATTTTGTGACAGATTAAAAACAAATTGAAACTCGTTACTAAGTTTGTTTGAACAAAGTTTAACAAAGTTAGGCTGTTAAAAAAAGTGATGCACCAAAGTTATTTTTGGGCCGAATATGTAGATTTTCGGTCAAACTTTTTATATATAGTGAATTATTCTAACTAAAATAAAGTTATAAAAGTTTTATTAGATAAACAATAAAATAAACAAGTTTTATTTGATACCTAGTTATGCTGTAACGCTTTTGTATTTTCAAGGTCTCCAGAAAACTTTATTAACAACGTGATTTTGAACAAGGGCTTACTGTGCGTCCAAGGATACCTGTTGCGAATTTGTGTGGTGGTCAGTTTTATTCTAATGAATTTCGAAATGTACAACGGATACAAACGAATCAAAATGCCACTAAAGTAGGTCTATTTTTATGTTTAGTGACCCAGAAGCGCTGGCTATTAAAAACGTGTCATGAGTTTTTCTTCCGAACTCGTCCGGAAGTATTGTATTGTGCAACCAGCGTTTACGCGCATTTGTTTATTTTTATTTTATGTTTCTTCTCATCACATTTATACAGTCGATACCACCACTTACACAATAATCGATTAATTGATTTGTTCGACATTTGTGAATGTTATTTTACTACGCACCATTCATTTTTTTAGAAACATGCTCTATCCAAACCTAAAATCAATATTTTCGCTTTCAAGGTATATGGCATGGAAGTACGAAAAACTACCCTTGTTTAAAATATTGTGTCCCCTCGTTTGGCTAATCGTTGCATTGATTTACATCTATCCAATGCTGGATCACTGGGCATATTACACAATGTCACCCTCGTTTGTTTCAACGCTGGGAAGGTTAGTGTACAAGTTGTACTTTGACCAAGCGCAAATCTAACCAGTTTTGTGGTCACGTGCTAATAATAAGTTGACATAGCGTTATGTAGCAGTAACAACTTGTGCTATATGCAGTGGTGAGATTCAAATTTTTGGTCAGCTAATTCTCTCACAGAAGTCATATTTTTCAGCCGGTTCTTTTACAAAAAGTCCATTGACAGTAACCAGTAATGCTGACCGGTTCGCTGATCTCGTAAAATTTTCTGAGACGGTTTTACAGAACCGGCTGAATCCCACCACTGGTTATATGTCAAAGTGTTTGTAAGTTTTGTTAGACGGTGTGAAACACATTTGCCGTGTAGGTGCACGGCGGAAAACGGGATCGACGGTATCTGGTTGGTTCGATCACTTCTGATTCTAGGTCTTATTATTGCTGGTTTAACTGTAACCTGGGTCGCATTGTTCGTATACGAAGCTTGTAAGAAGTGGAAAGGAATGTCAAGGTCAGTCAAAGTCAAATTGATTTGCGTAGTCATTTATCATCACATTTCCATTGTTAAACAGTTACGTAAACAGAAAGGACACCGAAAATAACATAGGTAAAAGTTGCGAGAAAAAGGGAGAAACATACGATATCCTAAAACATTGGTCCTTAATCTTTACATTATCGTTTCATCTGATAACAACCAGATGTATTTGAATCCCCCTTTTTTTTTAAAAAAATAACGGACTATGACGTCACAGAAAGATGACGCCACGAAACTACAAAAATATAATCTGTCAATTACTTTTTTGTAATTCACAGAGTCACAAAGAAACGACAGGCATGGGCATTTAGGTTAACAACAATACTTCTTTTTGTCTATATCTTCCCTTGTGTGTTTTTCATATGCGCTGCCATGAAGGAAGGAAACGTCGTTAACCCAGGAATCTCTGTTTTTTTGGTTTTGTTTTTTCTAATTCGCAGTTCGAGCATGTTCTTTGTCTATTTTTTCAACAATTACTCGTTTAACAAATCGGCTAAATCACTCGTCACAGAAACGATTCCGCGCAAAATTATGCAGTTTCGATATCGTATTGGCTTGGGAGACGTCTGAAGTTGTGTGCAAAAAATTTGTCTTATTTCACTGTGTATTGCTTATTATGATACCCCTGCAAGAAATACTTGGGTTTGCCTAAAATGGTGTAACTGAGGGTCGAATATTAGACATCGTGGAATGATTTAATTTTAAACTTTTCCTTACCTATATGTTCCGAATTAAAATGAATGCAGTATTTTTTACGATTCCAGGTTATGGTAATATTTTGTCTTTACTTTAGTAAACTTGTTTTTCTTTTTGTTATTATGCTATAAATTAGGCACAAAAATGTCGCCCAAGTTTACCAAATAATTTTGTTTTGGAGCAAATAAGTTCCTTTTTGTTTTTGGAAATTAGCCTACACTGTTTTTTTTATCTCACAAATGTTTTATGTTTTGTATATTTAATGGGAAAAATAAAAGACGAAGCCGTTTCCTTTTTTATTCTTAAACCATCTAGTTCACGATCGTTAACGTAAGTTTTACAAGTAATTTAATTACCATGACTCTATCAGTTAAGTGACAAGCCACACAAGTTTTATCTGATAGCGGGGGTAACAATGCAACTTCGTTACTAACGCGACCGACGTAGGCTACCTCGGCGTCGGCTAATTTAACGTTAAGCTTTGCCGGCCGCATATCTTTCAACACTTCACTGCGTGGCTTTAACACTAAAAAATTCACTGTTAAGTGTTTCTGTTTGGTTAAAGTGTTTCATAAGGTTTGCTGCGTTTATTTTCATTTCGAATTTTACACATAGGCTACGCACTTATTTTCAACCAACACAGCAAACTATTATGTAATATAGCCTAGTCTTGAGCTTCTGGGTAGATATAGCATATATCGTTGAGCGTTCGTTGACCAAGCATTGCAATCACATCACCAACTGTCAATCAATCTTTATGCCATGCTTTGTTTTTTTGTATTACTTGTTTAGTATTTTTTGTTTTGCTTACTTATTTGTGTATTTTAATTTGTTGGTGTTTTGAATTGATGATGTAGCCTAATTATATATTCCTTACACTATCTTATTCAACGTCATTCAACGTGAATGTCACCATTAAACAAATAACTAATAACACAATAACTCCAAAGTTAAATGTAAGCTTTATTTCATGAGTGTTTTTTTCCGGCGCTGGAAACTATCGGGCATGGTTTCTTTCGGTTTCTTTTCTTGTTGAACCCCACCCTCTTTCCCTAACACGGTTGGTTAGGTTAGTTTTCAATTTCGTTACAAAGCCTAAATATTTAGATTCAAAGACGTATGGGAAAGAGGAAAGTACACATTTACAATGGAGCCGTATTTTACTGAGACACAAGTATTTGTAAAAGCAGAACAATTTTCCCGCCGGTAATTGATTGTTTTCACATTGGTTTATACAGTTAGTGAACCGATGTGACAAACGAAATTGACAAGAAAACTGCACAAATAAACAGAAATGTTTGGAAAATCAGACAATTGTTAATACGTGAGTACTGAGTTGTGTGAGTGCATATTCTGTGGTAAATTAGTAACACAAATAGAACAATTTTAGAGTTACGAAAATAAACAGCTGGGCTTTACAAATAGGTTTTTAAGATGTGTTTAATTAACGTCAACTTGACCTGTGTGAATGCTGGGACCCAATGTATTGAAACAGCGGAAGGAAATGTAAAATCGGTCGTCTGCAGTTTGTTGGACAATGGAACCATTCCAAATCTAGTAGAAGACTCTATTTATTTTACCAAACATGGAAAACTTGTACAAAATGAGGACCAAGTTTCGGATGGAGAAACTTTATGTCTTCATCTGCGCCTCCGTGGAGGCAAAGGAGGATTTGGATCTATGCTGAGAGCAATGGGATCCCAGATTGAAAAGACCACCAACAAGTAAAACAAGAATATTGGGTGCTTTTGCATTATGCTCAAGTTTAGTTCTGTAATTTCAATTCACACTTAAGTATAGGACCATATTTTCAAACCCTTTTATCATAAAAATATATAAAGAGCACCTTATAGAGATCTTCTGGCAGTTTTATTTTTGTATATTCATTCTGTAATGGGCGCCTTCATCAGGGTAAATAACACTGGGTGTGCATTCGTAAAAACATCGGTAAAAGAAATGTAGTTGCCAGAAGGTATCTGTAATGTTGATATTATGCCTGGCAGCAACAGCTTATAAAAACACATTGGTATTGGTCGGCTATAGTTTTTGTATGCTTTTAGTATGTTGCATCAAATACATTTACCAACCTTATCATTTTGGTGAAAGGGAAGCATGCAGAGATTTGAATGGAAGGCGAATGAGAGATGTAAACAATGAAAAGAAAATGATTGAATGGGCAAAAAAGAAAGCAGAGCAGGAAGAAGACAAAGATTCAAAAAAGTGTGTAGGACCTAAAAACCTCATTGAGATGGTCAAGTTTGTTATTTGTGTAACATTTTGGAATATATTTCCAGAATTGAAAAGTTGGAACGCAAATTGGAAATACCGAAGCACTATTTTAATGACCCAGCATATGAAAAATCCCTGGAAACAACTCAAGACAATGTTGAAGATGCCTTAAAAGCTGGAATTGCTGCCCATAAACGGAAGTCTGCTAATCAACCGAAAAGGTAGATGATTTTATTTATCTTTAGTGCATCAGGTTTTGGATTTGACGTTTAGTTAATGACTTGTACATATGTGGTACATATAAATTCGTTTAATGATCTTTTTGACACCTTGGCTCTTTCACTGATTGTTCACTAAAGAATTATGATTTATTTCTTTAGTGAGAAGGATAAAGTGGACCCTGTGACAAAAAAATCCAAGTTATGGTTGGGAATGGATGATGTTGATTCAGATGCTGATTCCTCAGATGATGAAGATGACATTCTTCCAATGATCACAAAACGAACTGTTCCTACAGCCTCTGGGGGTTCCTCAAGCAAAGATGATACACAATCTGACAATATACCAACAAATGAACCCACTTCTCAAAGCAAGACTGATACACCAAATGTTGATTCAAATGAAAAAAGAAATAATGTGAATGAATCCCCAGCAGTCAGTAGTCATACAACTTAGGAGAGTGGATAATGTTACTAATGACCAGCGCAAATGTTTTTGATATAGTGGGAAATGAAAATAAGCTGAAAACTTCCATCACACTAAGGCTGTTTTGTATGTTATTGCCTATCAAAAACATGTATGGATTAAATACCATGTTTAGCCTTGTTATATCTTCATAGTGAATGATATACTGCCAAAAATGTTTTAAAACAGTAGTAATAATGATAAGTTTCTTGAAAAAACTGTATCTCCACAATGCCAACTTCAGCGCTCACAAATCCAAAAAACAATGCTTTTTATTTTTCTTCCTTTATCATGTTGTTTGTATTTTATGCACCTTGAAATACACCTTGTAAAAATGACTATAACTGCATCAGATTCAAGACTACACATCGTTCAGATCCACATAATAATATATTTCTTCCAAAATTGATATTGAATTGATTCAATTCAATCACAAACAAAAAGATTCAAGTCTACAACAGAAACACTTACCAGTTAAACTTGTGTATACACATGGAAAAACAGTAGCAACAACAACAGAAATAAAGTAAACCAAGAGCAATAATAACAAAGAAGCACCTTCATACAGCCAACAGTGTCTGTTGAGATTATGCCAGTACTAAGATGAAAACAGTTAACAGTGCTTTCAGGACCTAAATAGAAGAGTGGAATAGAACCCACAACCGAATGAGAGATGTAAACAATGAAAAGAAAATGATTGAATGGCCAAAAAAGAAAGCAGAGCAAAGATGTAAAAAAGTGTGTAGGACCTAAAAACCTCATTGAGATGGTCAAGTTTGTTATTTGTGTAACATTTTGGAATATTATTCCAGAATTGAAAAGTTGGAAATACCGAAGCACTTTTTTAATGACCCAGCATATGAAAAATCTTTGGAAACAACTCAAGACAACGTTGAAGATGCCTTAAAAGCTGGAATAGCTGCTCATAAGCGAAAGTCTGCTAATCAACCGAAAAGGTTTGAGTAAGATGGTTTTGTTGATATTATAATGCAACAAGTTTGAATTAATATTTAGGTAATGATTTGTACATGAGCTCATTAACCTTGACTGTTGACAGCAAATTTTCTTACAGGTTTTGAACTTGAAAATATTTTTCCCCTGATTGTTCATCCACTTCTCAAAGCAAAACTGATCCACGAAGTGTTGATGCAAATGAGCAAGGCAATAATGTGGGTGAATCCTCCTCAGCAGTCAGTATTACAGCACGTTAGGATAGTGTGAATTATGTTACTTATGACTAGCGCAAATGTTTTTGATGCAGTGAGAAATGAAAATGGGATGACTTAAGCTGAATCACATTAAGGCTGTTTTGTATGTTATTGCCCATCAATAACGTATATGGATGAAATGCCATTTTTATATTTGGTATATCTTCATAGTGAATGATATACTGCACAAAGTGTATTTAAGTAGTACAGACTAATCCGGTTAATCGCATCATCGTTTTGCCAAGGGTATTTGATGCGATTAACCGGATTATGCGATAATCCGGTTGCTATGTAAACAGTACACGCCGTTAACAAAAGTGCTCATTTTCACTTCCCCAGCTGAAACAAAGTTGCAGTGACGCTCAACTATGGCAACGGAGCAGTATTTTATCTCTTTTGTAGCCGAGAATTGAAAAAATTGCTGCTCTCAGTGCAATACATGACGTCATGTTTCCTGTCGTGGCTATGGTGCAATCGCCTAAAGGTGTTAAAGAAACAGTAGAAACGCACACACACACTCTTAATTGGCGCACACGCCACAGTTCGCTTGATTTGTGCTTTCTCTTGCAGTCAGGTTTATTTGAAAAGATATGTTACATCGCATCGTAGCTAAGCGGCCCAACATTTAAATTTGGGAACTTCCCTATGAAGACGGTTTATGACGTTTTAGTCTTGTTTTGGGTAGTTTTCTATATAATACACACGTAAAATGGCCTGTTGTTTCAAACCTATTTCGTTTTCTAGTTTAAACCAACGCGTTAAGCGACAAAGTGCTAGTAAGCAAGCCCAAACCCGCAAGTACACGACCGAAACCTAGTCAAACTTGCAACTTTGGCACATTCTACAGCGCAAGGGCACTAAGGCGAGCTGCATCAGTTTCTGTTATAACCCGTTTTCCAATTGACAAAAAGAATATTTGATTTCAGCAAAACTTTAACGACTCAGATTGTGGCGCTACTTTCTAGCTTACTTAGCAAAACTGCAGCTGCAAGATTAGCGTGACTGTCACGTGATTAACGTGTGATCGTTGCTTCAAAAATTTAAAGCAGCAACAAATACTACAGGAATAAATGCCTTTCTTAATCGGCGTTTTACCTGATAACTTGCGCAAGGTCACGAAAAGAAGACAAAATATGGCAATCATTGGCACGTTACCAACTACGTGAATCTAAACAACATGGTGTGATTACTTGCGGTCTAACATTTTTTACAACCATTACGTGTTTGGCGGGTCATGAACAATATAACAGAAAACATTTTTAAACATTTGTTTTACATTTAACCTTGTTAAAATTTCAATACAGTTTAAAACTTCGAATTTGGTGCAGTTCGCACTTAGTAAGAAATTACAATCAGCGTCTTTGCCGGAACACCAGTTTCGTAATTTTAACACGTTGAACTCTTTATTCAAACGCTTGATTTAAACTATTGGCGATTAGATAAGCCAATAAAAAAGAATCAATGTGCACGGCTGTGAGATAACGACTCCTTGTTATCGCGCAGCGGTACACTGAACGCCGATTTAATCTTCTTATAACTTTTCCAAAATATTTTATAGTCGAGACGTGTCATTTTCACGCTAAACGCGTTATTTGGTGTGGAATGCAAAAATGCATCTGTGTCTTTTTCGCGTACATTACCTCCGGAGGATTTTACTATCATATCGTCGTTTTTTATTCCAAATACTCGGGCTGTTCGACTTTGCATAGAGATCATCAATCCGGTTAATCGCATATTTCGTGGAAAATCGATGCGAATATCCGGTTTATGCGATAAACCGGTATGCGATTAACCGGACGATTTTCTTAACAAACGATGGGCGACGGTTTGGGATTTTTAATTGTGATGCAATTAAACGGATTATGCGATTAACCGGTATGCGATTAACCGGATTCGTCTGTAGTAATAATGACAAGTTTCTTGAAAAAAAAGCTATATCTTTACAAAACCAACATAAGAGCTCACAGATCCCAAAAGACAATAGTACTTGTTGTTTGTGTTTTTTGCACCTTGAAATACTCCTTGTAAAAATGACTGTAACTGCATCAAATTCAAGACTACACATCGTTCAGATCCACATAATAATATATTTCTTTCCAAATTGGTATCGAATAGATTCAATTCAATCGCAAACAAAAAGATTCAAGTCTACAACAGAAACACTTAACAGTGAAACTTGTGTATACACATGAAAAAACAAAACAATAACAGTAGCAGCAACAACAGTAATGAAGTAAACCAACAACAATAACAAATAAGCACCTACATTCAGCCAACAGTGTCTGTTGAGATTATGCCAGTACCAAGATGAAAACAGTTAACAGTGCTTTCAGTCTCTGAATAGTGTTTAAGTTGGACATAACTAAAGACATTTTGAAAGATAAGGTATATGAAGATCGCAAAACCTGTAGTGCTCAAACACCAAGCTCATATCAAAGTATAACAAAAAGATAAACAGAACATTTTTTCATGTATTTCAAAAACCTTTTTTTGCTGTAGATATGTAAATGGAGTTTGTGTCTTCACAGTGAAACCAACATTGCTGTTGTAGCCGCACCAATTATTATTACCACATTTGAAACCTATAATGGCTACAAGTGAGTCATTTGTTACCGGCAAACAAAATATGAAAATACAAAAGTTCAATAAAGAATTAAATGCACCAATTTTTGTCAAAAGTGGTTTTAAAATGTCCATAAGCACCATCAGATTTTGCATGACAACCAATGTACCATTTTGAGGTGAAGGTGTATGTTATCTATGAGGGGCAATAAATAGGTGGCACTAAACGCTACAGGGAATACAGCATACCACATGTGAGCATAAAAGTCAGAACGATTGTTTGTTATTTTATTATAAACACGAATAGCCCTTACAATATTAATACCAATGGTTTCAGTACCACAATAAACAGAAATGACGAGAGTTACTTTTTAGAATGCTGCCATAAAGAGCTTTTAATAGTAATGGCATCAATGCTGACTGCCAGAGTCTTGGAAGGGACACAGTTAAAGGTGCGACGTCCTGAGTTGTACTTAAACAAAGCTTCGATCATTGAAGGAATAATGGAAACAGGACCTACAATAAAAGGGAGATAAGTTTTTTGAAACATGTAAAATTTTAGCGCAAAAACTTGTTTTTAAGCCATAAAGCTGTTTACTGATTATTTACAAACTTAAAATCGTAGGTGTGGTTGTCACAATTTTCAGAATACTCAAACCCTAAATAGAGATGGGAATAGAACCCACAACCTTACGACTGCTGGACCTGTTTGTCCGAGCTTTTACGAAAACACTTTTGGTCTGAAAGTATAGTTTGTCTAGTAAGCTTCAATTTGTATCACTCTATGCTTAACATACCATTGCCGGTTATTTTTCGAAGTTTTTCTTCATCTGGATTGTAGCTGTATATAGCTCTGTATTGACATTTGTTGTCACGAAACAAAATCATCAAATGGCGAGCACTGCTTTCATCCAATGCCTAAGGTGTAACAACAACATTAAATTGCAATTTTTTCATCACTGTGATTTATGGCTGTGTAACATTTCAACCAAAAAAGAGTAAAAATAACATTTCATATTTAGTTGTTTGGTGTATTATAAAGGTATACATACAACCTACCACATGGAAAAAAATACAACTTTATTTCTGTCAGCCTAAAAGCAGATGCGAATATGCTGTTATGTTAAATTTACCTATGCTGTTATGTTAAGTTAAATTTGATTGGCGCATATTCTAAAAACTGTATTTATGAGTTTACAACACTGTGAAATAAGCCAGTAAAACACTTTGGCGTTGGCCAAATCCAATTCATGCATACAAGTCTGTTAATCAATCAACAATTATTTTTACCAGCGAACACAAATCTTAAGTTGAAAAGAAACATGACTGTAGGGAAGCATCGATAAACCTTTGGGTTTTCTCGCCAACTTGCATATTGTTTGTTAAGTTGAAGATTGTCATACCCTTAACGTTTTCTTTCGAACAGTTTCATTGACCTTTCCAGGCAAACAACAGTGGTTGAGCGCATTGTTGATCAGCGCTCGGTTTGACTTTGAAATCAGCTGCTTGAACAACTTTGGCCCTAAGAAATGAAAATAAGATACATTGACCAAAAAACGTTTGCCCTGGAAGTGATTACTAGTAGAGATAGCCAAGCCCGAGTACTAGGTACCGAGCCCGAGTACTTGGTACCGCTGTTTTTAATGCTCGGTGCTCGGCCGAGCAGTTGTACAAACTTACCCAAGCATTAAATTTGCATGTACATAACATACAAACAGGTACTTGAAATGTTTTTAAAAAACAAAAAGGACTGTGTGTTTTTTCAAATGCGTTAGGTGGTGAAAAAACGCGTTACTTCTGAGACTTCCACACCTTAATGCATCGCTGCTGACGATAAGGGACCTCAAAAATCTGCAAAACTCTGGTGGAATTGAGAATGTTTGTGACATCACAATGCGCCGAGCGTGCTCGTTGGTGTTCGACGCAACAGAACGTTTGCAGTTTTGGCCCATCCCTAATTACTAGCTGTTACTCACCACTATAATCAGAACCACCAGAACCATTTGATTCAGTTTCTTCATCACGATGGGACTTTACCTAAAACACAATTTTGTTATGTCGGTCAGAAATGAAACAAATTAAATGTCATACAAAAGCAAAACAGTACCCCATATGTTAAATTTCTGGTTGATCCGTGATGACTGCTTGTGGGAAGATCTAAAAAAACATGAAACATTTGATTTACAATTTTTCAACAAATAAAAGGCCCAATTTTAGTTTTTTTAAAGGCCCACCTTAAGCCAAAAAGTAACTTTTAGTGACAAAATAGAAAGAATTGATACTATTTAAATAAATAGTATATATTTGTTGGTTACAATCTCATGAAACAACATTCATGGAGCTCTGAAACAGCTGGGTCACACAGTTTACCAAGGTTTGCAATATTTTCCAAAACTTCTACTTGTTCAGCGATGTTTGACTTCGGCTTGTGAGTCTGTGAACAGAAACAGTAAATCAACATAGGTCCTGCCCAGGATTCGAATTCCACCACAGACCCAAGCATCTTAAATATGGCAAGACACAGACTAGAAAAAACTAGCCTGCGGTGGGATTCAAACCCACGACAGGATGATCTATAATTGAGTGTGTCAAGATTGCTGGTCTGCATGGATGCTTAAGGGCTGATCCCAGTATGAATGTTTTCATCTTTATATATATATATGTTTAGTTATCAAACATTATAAGCAGGGCCTTTTTTAACAAATCCAAAAACGGTTCATCAAGGATGCCGCTGAATACCTTTTTTCCACTGGACACTGGAGTATTGGAAATGATACCAGGTTTCATTGTATTATGAGCAGCCTCCTCTTCTTGTTCTTTTCTCCTCTGGTAGTCTTTCAACCTCCGATCTCTCTTCTCCTTTTCATCCTGTTTCTTCTGCATCAACTTCTCATGGTGCTCTCTGGAAAAGAATTCAAAATGTTTTTATCAGTAAACCACGATGATACTAAATAAGCAAAATACAACAACGAATCACTGTCATAAGAATGCTAAGCAATCATTTAGCACAGGGGTTCTTAACCAGGGGTACATGTACCCCTTGGGGGTACGAAGCACCAAAGCAGGGGGTACGACATGCAGTGTGAAATTATACGCTATTTAGGCATATTTGTGAAGAATGCGTAACAAGTAACTTTGTTATATGTCTATAACGGATTGTTTTTTTAATACTTACATTACTGTTTTAATGCATGCATTCAACACGCAAGTTATAAATACACTGAATTTAATTCCTATTATTACAAATTTATTTACTTCTGTCGGCAATTGTAGACAGGGGGTACGAAAAAAATTCATGAAAGCTCAGGGGGTACAAGCGCTAAAAAGGTTAAGAAACACTGATTTAGCAGGAATTTAAACAGGATTATAAGCTAGTTTAAACCTTATTCGTCAGCTAGTTCATGTGCGAAAGACAAGATGACAAAGCCTTTGTGATAACATAACTTGCCTAGATGATGCAACTTGCATTATATAACATGTTAACGATGGCCAATAGGTTTATTTAGGTCATTAAAACTGTTTCTTTATCGACACTTGACTATTAGAGCTAGCAGTTTTTTGCACTGCAATGACAGTAAGCTTCATCTTATTCATTTATAGAGAGAGCTCACCTGGCTTCTCGTTTTCTCTTCTCGCTTTCCATCTCCCGTTCCATCTGCTTCATCCTTTGTTCTTCTTCCTTCTTGAGTCTTCCGAGGAGGAACTGTTCCTTTTTCTTGGCAAGTTTGGTGGCTGGACTCTTCTCATCAACAATCTCAAAGCCCATTGCTGTATAGAACAATACAAAAGTTACATTTTTTGCACCACTACATTTTGTGTCATTCATGTTTCACTTATCTGTAACATATTGAAAAGTTCATACAAGCAATTACGAACTACATTATACCTCCTTTTTTGTCTACTTCGTTTTGATGTACCATCGTTGTTTCAGTGTCAGTTTGCTGCTCAACAGCTATTAAAAACAAAACTTGTTTAATGACTGTTGCTGGCTCGGCCAAGCAGTTGCACAAAATGTAAGAAACAATAAATTAAATTTGAATTTGCATGTTCACGCCCCGCTAACATAGGAAACAAGTATTCGAAAGGGGACCTTTTTCAAAATACGTTAGATGGTGGAAACTAGGGATGGGCCGAGCTGAGCCAGAACCCGAGTACTCGGTTCCGAGCATTGCTGTTTTTGATGCTTGGTGCTCGGCCGAGCAGTTGCACAAACTGGCCCGAGCATTAAATTTATATTTTTGTGTACATCTGTTTCGAGGAAAACATATTATACACTAAACAGGTTTAGTATAGAGCAGTGGTTCCCAACCTTTTTTTGACGCGACCCAAATACTTACCAAAATTTTGTTTTGTGGTTTCTCGCGACCCATGGACATGCTATTTTAGTTGAATTTTTGTCTGTAAATTCGGAAAGCTTTTTAAAAATTACTACGCAAGTTTAGCAAATCAATAACCTTATAACGAACAAATAGTGTTGTTGTTTTCGACCTAACATTTCCATTTAACCAGGACTTAGAGCTGAATCGAAGAATTATTAGCCAGACAACGCTTAACTGTGAGCTAACACATCACTTGACGTCACAAACAGTTTTAACCATTATCACGACAAGTTGTGATGAAATTATTGTTGGACAACAATTTATAGCCTTAGGAAATATATAAAAATTACGCTACACGGCGAAATCAAAAAGTAGATGTTCTTATTGTCACTAAAACAAGCGACCCAACAGAATGTTCAGGCGACCCAACTTTGGGTCGCGACCCATAGGTTGGGAAACACTGGTATAGAGCACATAGGAAAAAAGCAATACTCACGACTGCCCAATAGTGGCGATTTTGCGGGTGTCGACTGACAAGATGAAGTTTTCAGTTGGCATGAAAACGAATCATATGAAACTGTAATCTCATGAGGGGCTTTGCTGCCGTCTGGAAACAAAACAAAGTGTTGTGTGCAAAGTTGCAAGGAAGAAGCGTGCTAGATTGATTTTTCACCTTGATGGTCTGTGTTTTGGGAGGTTTGGTGGTTTTGATTGTACTGCATTTCATGAACCACTGCAAATGAACGAAATTGGTCAAGACATGCGGTCGCATGTGTTTTTGCGCAATACAAGGAACTAAGGCAGTACAAGGTATTTCAAAGTTGACTATCTATTACAAATAAACTGGTGACGCAACCAACAAACAAATTTGGTTTGGTCATTAACAGATGATTGTTTTGCAAAAAACGATTCAAACATTTTAAGCAGTTGTGCCGTTTGGGCTTGTTTTCGACATCATTTTCCGGGGTTTTGTCACTGGTTGCGTTTTTTTTGGAGGGTTGTCAAAAAACATTTTTTGTATTGAGCATTTGACCTGGCAAAACTGCGTTTAAGATTTATAGTTGTACAAGTTACCTGTTACATCGCGAACAGATAGTCGTACAAGTTACCTGTTACATCGCGAACAGATTGTTCTTGCGTTTTCGACGGAGCTGAGGAGGGAAACAAGGTTCGGCGTGTAACGGCTGGAGCACTTGCCTCTGTTGTTTTAATTTCAGTAGAATGGTTCCCAACAGGGGGAGCACCTTGCTGTAGGGAATCTTCAGGATGTAAATTTAAATGTGGCTGGACCTCTGGCGCTTTCTGCTGTTGGTTTAAGGCTTTGTGGCTAGGAGAGGGCGAGAATTTTTCAAGGCTCTTGAGTTCAGCCTGCAGACCGTCGATGCTCTTCTCCAGGTCATTGACCTTTCGCTTCTGACGTTCTCGCTCCACCGATCGCTGCAATTGGTCGAGTCTCTGCTGCACGAGCGTGACGTCGGCGGTGAGGTCACGTGGGGTCGACGGCCGGTTCGGGGAAAGTGTGAAATTGGAGGTTTGAAGAAGGGAAGGGGTAGGTCCTCCTGAGGTAATAGCAATATAATTAGATAAACGTATATTTCCAGTTTAAAAATAGATCATTTTATATTTGTGTCCACCTTATAAGATTTCACTTTACATCCAGAACAGACTGTTTAAATAGTCGAGCAAGGGTGTAAAACAAATCAGGGATTTTTAAACAAAATATTATGCATTTGCTTTAACTGCCTTTTCGTCACTGGACGGCTGATAAATGGCACCTTTGCAGCTATGTTATTTTTCCATTTTGCCCAGCTACTGATCGGTATTGAGGCAAACCGTACCATAGCAAAGCAGACTTTTGAACTACAACTTTTTGTGACTTTATATTGCAATCACCTATCGATCGCATTTTCCAACAACATGACAAATTTGAGCCTTTTACAAACAAAATATCAGCTTTGATTTTTCATTATCAGCCTACTTTAATACCAAACAAATCAACAATCAAGTCCAGTATGTAACTTCAAACTTAGATATCTCATACCAAACTCAATCAACATTCAAAGTAACAGAATGCAGTTTAATTCACTTCAGGTGGTTATTAGCAGGTTTAGATCACTAAATTAAAAAAAAAATCATCAATTTTTTTAGTTCAACTGAATGGACGTTAAAAGAAGGACATGCATTCTTTGAAAAAAAAACTGAACAATGATGAAAACTTACCATAGCCATTAACCACAGGTTCATCATTTCTGGTACTGGTTGCAGGACTTGGACTTTTTGAAGAATAATCTGAACTGCTCTCTTCCTTTTTGGCTTCTGGAAAATGAAATTTTATTATTTGCTGAGTCATGTAGAAGTAAACTTGTTAACTTATATTTTCATAATAGTTGATATAGTTACCTTGAATCAGCGTTCTTTCTTTTAACTGTTTTAGTTGCATCTGCATCAAGTCTCGTTTGTAGAACTAGAAGACACAGTGTAATGTTGAGGTAGGGTGTTAGAATCACAAAAGGGCATGAAAAAAGCACAGAATAATTTGTCAATAAAACAATCTTTTTCTGGCACAGATTAAGAATTAGTGTAATCAAATTTTTAACAGTAAGAATTAATTGCATCTGCTTTAAAAGACTTAAAACTAGTCTGTTAAATAACCTACCATTTGTTGTTGGTTCTTTTCTATAAGCATGAAATGATGTTGTTTTTCTAATTCCAATTTCTGCTGTCTAATTTGCTCTGCCACTCCTCTCATCCTATCTATGATATCCATGAGACGTTGGTCATGAGATTGGAGTTCCGTTTCCATTGGAACAACAGGACTGGTCTAATCGTAAACATAATCATAATCATGGTAACAATAATGTCAAAAAAGTGACATTTTACCTACTAAAGTCAAGTACATAGGTGTTTGTATTTAAATAAGTGTTGATGACATGCACACATCAAACTTACTGGTATTTCATGTGGTCTTTCAAACAAATTATTTCCCCTGTCAGATATGACTGGGTAGCCAGCAGCCCGGGCTGAATCAGCTGTATTGAAAGCTCCACTGCTTACAATATAACTGGTTTGACTTGCAGCACGACCTTGCGTAAATTTTGGGTCTGTGTGTGTTGCTGATTTGTCAGGAGACTTTTCACTGCAGATAAACATGTGGTTAGGCTTGGAAAACTTAAAAAAACAAGCTGACAATATCGATTGGAAGCTACTAGTGGTACCAAATGCATTAACTGCCAAGGTATTTGACATTGCAAAAGCAACTAAAGGTTTATGTATCACTAAGCACTATTTTCAGTGCTGGAAGAAAGGCTACAAGGGTGGTGATACATTTGCAAATTTTTCGGAGCATTTTACATTAATGCTCCATGCTTGGCCAAGCACGCTTTGTGCATTGGGACGTCACAAACAATTCCGATTCCACCCAAGTTTTGTAGCTTTCTAAGGTCCCTTATGACACCAGTGGTGTATTAAGTTATATGTCTTTCCACCATGCAACACATTTAAAACAGTCATTTTTGTTCTTGGATACCCTTTCTTGGACACTAGTTTTGTATGTTAGCTGGGCATATGCGAATTTAATGCTCGGGTCAGTTTGTGCAACTGCTTAACCGGGCACCAAAAGAGTACTCTGGTTCTGGCTCAGTTAGGCCCATCCCTAATAAATGCACATATCTTTGAAAAATGTTTTACTCTTTGGTTGTTTTAAGTGTGCACAACTTTTCATACAAAAAACAGTATTATACAAGTACTAAAGAATGCCATATAATTTGTTTTAGCATACCTGCTTCTGACCACAGCTTGTAAAACATCTGTAACAGTGCTAGGGTGGGTGAACTGACTGTCCCCCGATGCTAAACTGTTTGTAACATCTGTGAGGTCAGATGAAGATCCAGCATTTAGTGTTGTAGAGTTGGTCACATCATTTCTGCCGCTACAAAGAGGTGTTTTGTAATCCAAAGTTCGCACTGTTTCCAAAGTTAGATCTCCGACATTGTTCGAACGAGCTGTTGAAAAAGTGCTGGAGCTGGATGGGTTGTATGTTGCTGTAAAATCACTCCAAGCAAGATTGGATGTGCGTGATGATGTAGTATCCTAAACATAGGTTTATTGATTTTTCGTGTACATTTTATTGCAGCACTCATAAATTCAAAAATCACACAGAACACATTGGATTGGTTACATCAACCATGCATGTTTCGAAATTTACTTTATTTAAGTAAGCTGCAGACAGTACACACTGTCTTGAGATATAGGGTTTTATTAGTGCAGCTGATGACAAGACATAGGCCTTATTGTCTAGGGTAGCCATCTAACCACAGTTTTTTTAACAGGCAAAAAAGCCATGCCTTGGGTGATTCTGTTCGATGCCACAACTGGGCACAAATGGCCTAATGCTTTTATAATTTATTTAACCTCCATATCTGACAAAAATACAGTCATCTGACAATGCTGGGAGCAGTCTAAAAAACAGTACAGTTTGTGTGTTAAAAACACAACTGTGACAAAGGCATCTAAAAAATGTCTAAAATCAGTCAAAATCATTGTTCAGCTTGTCAACAAACCTATAAACAGAAAATATCACATACATCAACACTGTCTCTTGCACTGAAGATTTCCTCAATCTCTGAATCACTGCCGATGTCGACTTTTGACAGCAAGCCTGTCGAAACGACATTTGATTGTTCCCAGAATTTTTTAGCAGGGCTGGCAGGTTGACTTCTCGCTGATGAAGCTGTACTTGCTGTAATTAACAATGCATGTTTGGCTGGCTGACAAAACCATTAGGAAAAATCAATACTTTAACTAAGAGCGTAATAGCCATGTTAGTTACACAGGTGATGTAAAGATTGGCCATATAAAAACAATTTAACCAAACATATCAATGAACATTTTATTGTGCAGTCATATATACATCAAATGTATACATATAATTTTTGTAGTATGTGTGCTTTGATATAAATCAGTTCTTGCTATGGCGGTTTGTTATGTTACAAATATCCTGTTACAAATATGTACTAAATATATTGCCTAACATTCCTTTTTTGCTTTTGTAAATGGCCTTGACAAAAAATCAAAATAACTTACTATTTGAACGTGCTGAATAAGGTTGAGTAAGAATATTCCTTTGCCATTTTGACTTCACATCAACTGGTACTTCAATATCAAAACCACTATTGATGTTATGCAGGGATGAGGATTTTTGCATGGGATCATGTGCAGTTCTACAAAAAAAAATTACATACCTATTTAACACTTAGTCAATGCTGGAATTATTTTGGTTTAAGTGATTAAAACCTTACTATGCACTTTCAACTATTTCAGACTTGATTAATAAAATGATACATAACATACATTCACAGTGGCCTTTAAACAGACAAAAACATAGCAGTTTTCTGCATTAGACTGTTCAAGAGTATTTTAACTTGTACATATAAAACCACAAATAGAAAAATAAACAAAGAACATACAGAGGTATGTAGTTATGCTGTATTATGAATTGGAATTAGAAGGTTCAAGACAAAGGTAATTACATAATTTGTGGCCTTTAAGTATAGTTTGACTTTTATAATACCTGTGCATGCTATGGTTATTGTAACTAATTAAATAGTAAAAAACATAGCTCCTAATGGGTAATAAAAATCCAAATATGTTTTTTCTAACAATCCTTGTATTTAACTAAAACAAAATTTGTACTGCATTAAATTGAAACAAAATAGTGTTTAGGCAACAACTTTACAATATTGACCTATATAATTACAAAACAACCATAAAACTTGATGAAACAATACCCCTGTGTGAAGCAAAAATAGTAACCTGATGCTTGTTGTGATATGACGAGAATGTGGCCTTTCTTCATGATTTCGTTTTGGTAGAAGTGGCCTTTGTGGGATTCCGTGGAGTACTGAGGAATTGCTTAGATCAGAATCGCTCTGGGAATTGGTGCTCTGCGTCATAAAGGGATTTCCAAGGATGTTATGATACTAATGATTCAATAGAGGTGCATAAATACAATACAGACACACATCATTGCAGTTTATAACAGAAATGTAGGACCACTTTATACAGAAATTGTACATTTTATAGCAAAAAATGTTATTAGACCAATCTGTCCTATTTTTTTTAAAATTTTGCATATTTTAGAAATATTTCAACTTAATAAAAAAACCAATCCAAAAAGATGTATTAAATTGTGTATCTAAATACCGAACCCAAAAACAGATGGGTATTGACAAATAAACAGAACCACATTTTTAAAACAGCGCTTCATTACCATGAGATTGGACGATGATTTAACATCAGGCGTTTTAGGGTGAAAGCTCTTCTTGGTAGCTTCACTGATAAGTGCTTTAGCATCAGGAATAAGTGCTGAAATATGAGAGGTCGAGTCACGGTCCTCATCAGCGCTTCGACTTCTGTGACTAACAACAACAATGTTAAAACTGCTGTTACGTGACTCAGATACTACACTTATTGATAAAATTATGATATGTATCTCAGTAATGTATATATAGACACTTTTCAATATGCTTTATCTAAAATTTAGTTTCACAGATGATTTAGGGCCTAAGTAAGGCAAACCAACCTTGAGGTGCTTCTTGCAGATAAATTAGGTTCCACAATCACTTCTCGAACATGGGTGACGCTGTGACCTGACAAAGTTAATTTTTTTCAGAAACAGTCTTATGAACCTGTCAACCTTACATTTAGGGTCGACGTACAAATTGAAAAACAAGATCTTCAAAATAAATCACAAATAGGCATTAAAATGTAAAAAACGACCTATTCATAAATCTGCTGATGAATGTTAGTATTGGTACCTATATTCAATAGTCATGTAGTAGCTTTAGGGAATAAAGGTCAAGTTTTATTTTACTGAACAGTAACTTTATTACTGTTGAAACAAATACCCTACACCTCACCACAAGACAAACCAACATATTTCAGACTTTATACTGTTTAAATATGGACTTAAAAGTGAGAAGTCCAGACACTTTGAGCCCTCTTAAAAGTTGGGTGTGTTTAGTTGACATTCGGTACCAAAAACTAGTAATAATTAGTCGTAGTATGCCAGGCCCATTGAAGGCATCATACCAAAACAAGACGTCCTCCCAAACAAGACACAGGCTGGAAAAGTCCAACCTAGGTACATAGGTCCATGGTACCTGCTAACCTGCTGAAAATTGAATCAAGAGCATTGTTGCCTTGTATATATTGAATCAAGCCAGTCTTCCAAGAATTCCCACAAAGCAGCTAGTATCTGGGTCCTAATTTGAAACAAAAACATGAATACAGGTAACTTACCTCTAGGGTTCACAATTCCTTTCACTGGTTCACATTCAAAACAGTAAAATAGAAAAGAGTAGAATGTAAAGAAGTTTGGTCGCATTTCCTCACAACATTGCAGAAAGTCCTGAGCACTGAGAAACTTTCTAAACTTGCAGATTTGGTATTGAGGAAAAACTTTGTTGTAGCAAAATGTCAGCGCCAAGTTGAGATTGTGCAGAGCATCACTTATTGACATTGGGTCTTTTATCACGATATCTGCAATTGTATGTATGGTTGTTGAAAGTTTTGTAAAAAACAGTAAAACATTTATATTCAGTAACATCAAGAGATTTTGTAAATATTGATGAAATGGTTTGTTTTTACTTTCATTTGATGTCTTTTGTTCTAAGTGGTTTAGCAGAATGTATAAAAAGGCATAATTACCATTGATTTGTATGTGATCTGGACAATAGTAGTTTAGAAGCATAACTAAAACGCAACTATCACAAACATCATCAATTTGTAATGAAAGTGGGGAAAGGTGACCATTAATTGTTGACGCCTGCAAAAAAAATAACAGAATTAAAAAATACACTACATACAAAGCATAACAATCAGTTAACCTGGGTCTAAATAATTTATCACACTTGTTAACAACATATTAGTGACCAAAAAAGATGTGTTAAAAAGGTTAGTGTTTTTATTACCCAGGTCAATAAAGCAAATGGACTCTGCCGTTACAAGTACCACAACTAAACAAACACACTGTCACAACAAATGCATTCTTTGCATGTCAGTGTTTTAGTACCAGTTTACCAGTAAGTCTTCAAATACTGTGTGTTGTATTTAAATAAAAAATCAGTCAAATCTCATTACCATTTAAGCAAAAAAGTTTAAAAACATTGTATATATGTTACACTTACTTCAATTTCTGTAAGCTGTTTAAATCTTGTTTGGACCTAAAATAAAACATATGTTAACCAAGTCATATGGCAATGCATTGAATTCTTTTTTTTTAATTTTTTTAGTAAACAATTCTTCTTTTTGTTTCAAAACAATACATACCTTGTTTAACCAGAGAACGATTGCCTCTTCAGTATCATTGGGCAGGTCCCTTGAGGCAAAGAAAGGTGCAAATTTCTTCACAGAGTTTACAACCTTTTCAACTGGCGACCACAGGTTAGAGCAAACAGCTCGCATCAGTTTATCAATAATTCCAAGATGGGCATCCTGAAAAATACAAGGATTTTAGAAACAGCTGCATAAGAAACAATGCAATTAGGTGGTGTGAAATAGATGAACTTTATTCACTTTTGTGTTACATATGCGTGTGATGCTTTCTCTTTAACAATATGGGTAAAAATATTTAAACTATGGTGCTACTGAACACTAATTTACAACAACAAGAAAAATTAACTAACATTAGCTAAAACTTTCTCAATATATAATATATTTTTTTGAAAATTGACACATGCTTTACAAACAAGAACAGATATTCATACATCAAATATCGTTTTGTGCTATTTAAACAGGATTACATCATACACCAGGTGTAGCATGTAAGTAAATATAGGAGTGACCCAAAGCATGTGAAACTAAATCACTCACAGCGTTGAAGGATTTATCTTGTAACTGTTGTTGGGTTATAATAGGTTCATCGTTGCCCAAGAGATAAAGCCCATTTCTGCACAAAACTTCAATCACTGCATTGAACACATTACCAGATGGAAATGTTTTGAAACATTTGGCAAGTACTTGTTGATATGGCCAGCCTAAAACATATTGTAATACAGTGTTAGCAAAGTCTACACATACCTATTATCAACCATGAAAAAAACAATCACTTTGGAAATCACTTTATTCAGTACAACATACTGGAATTTAAGTCTGTTTATTTATTTAATCAGATTTTAATGTTTTTTCTAGACAACTTGATGAAAGTTAAAGTCTGCATTACAAACATTTAAGCAATCGCTTTCAAATAAAATAGTTTTCAAGAATCTTGTCAAGGTGTTTTTCATTACCTGAAATCAAAAACCATTTTGTCTCTTGTGTAACTTGACCATTGGCATCCAATAGAGGCTGCTTTGAGTTTAAATAGGTGTGTTGCGATTCTGTATTTAAAGATGAAACTTGCACAATCCAAGAAATGGAGCTGCGAATCTAAAACGGACAAGTGCAAATATTTATAACTGATGTATTTTAAGCCGATTGTAATTTTTTCAACATAGTTGTTGCAAATGCAGGAAGCTTCATTGAACAATAATGGCAAAGACATATAATGATGATATCGATTGTTATTTTAGAAATTACTAAAACATACCTTTGCACTTTGTTTAGCATAGTAACCAGCATCAATTGTTTGAACATCAACTGACATTTTGAATCTCCAAGTAAGCTAAGTCTCTTATGGAGGTGATTTTTTTAAATTTAGTTTAGAAATTAAAGCCCAAAACAAATTGGTCCAGTTTTGCTTTCACTGTACACATACTTCCGACATAGTGGAAAACTTTTGTCATCTGTTAACTTGTTATGTCCTTGAAAAAAAAAACTGGTAAATAAAAAAGCTCAAGAAAAAACATAGCACACTACACGACCATTTATTACACACGCAGTTGCCAATAACGTGCAGTAAGCTGGTACAAACACCGTTGGACTAAAAGAAAGTAGTGCTACAAATCCAAACCAATTCTAAAACAAATAGCTGGCAAAAAATTGAAACTACTAAAGTACTAACTACTAACCCGGCGTAACGATTTCCAAAATATACCACAACAAACACATTTTGACACAAGTGGGCGCACGAACACACCAGGTTTAAAAATAACGGTTGATAAAAATACACAGCGACGATATTAGATGTTTTTGAAACATGAGTATCAGAATAACAATAATTTCGTTTCACTATGGGGACCTTTAAAATATATGTGGTGCTGTAAGATTAACTGTAAAACTTGTTTATTTGTAATTTAAACGCATGTATGTTCTGTTTGTATGTATTTGGTGATAGTTCGACAGGGGTCGCCGAATACGTTGTTTGTTGGCTTCAGTGTAGCCTACATGACTGCTTCCCGTGGCAATTATTTCGGATAATTTGGTTGGAAGTGCATGCAACACAATCCACTACGTTGTTTGTTTTCTTAAAGCACCTGTTAAAACAGAAATATTTTAGGTTTTGGTAAAATTCTGTAAAAAAGGCATGCCTTTTAGTCTGTTATTACGACTATACTGAAGTAAGGTAATATGGCTACACTAGCTTAACTTTAATTGATATTAAAAATACACACAATTTGCTAAAAAAAAACATGTCCCGTGTACCAAAAGCTCAAGATAAAACATCAAGTAACATGAAAAATGGCCCCTTGTAGGCCAAAATCATACCCTATACAGACAGTGTAGATCAAACGTTCTCTGTCGCCCAGTTGTTTAAGGAAATAAATGAACGATTTCATAAATATGGGTGCAAAAAATTGCTGCTTAAATCACAAACAAATCTAATGCTATATAATTTCCTCACGGAGCAGAAGCCGTTCTGCCGTAGTAAGCGTTGTTGATGTTGATAACTTTTCCAGCAGGGCACGATAATTGTTTTTTTGCGGAATGTTCGCATGCAATGGTGGTAATCAATTCTGGAAGTCATGAATAAATTGCATTCATTGAAAACCAAAGATTTAAAATAGGGTTTCACTACACAACGGTACAACCTTGCTACCTAAGCCTATGCCATTATTGCCCCTATATAGGCTACTACGAAAGTCATACGATTTACAAAAACTAAGCTTAAATAGTCGTCAAAACAGAAATGTTCTTAACAGACGTTTCAGTTACCACAAAAATAACTTGCTATATGCTTGCTGAATACTTACCAGGGGTTACAGCCTCTGTAGCAGAAGTCAAAAGCATTGCTGCGCATATAAACAAAGTCAACATTCTGTATTAAATTCGATTTTGTGTGTGTTAAGTTATCGGCCGAAAGTGCCCTAAGTATAATACAAAAGCGGCGCAATGTACAGATCAACTTTAATTAACACTGAACTGATAACGATCGCTTGTTTTGTAGTTGATAGACTTCCCGTTATTGTTCATAGAAACATTAAGTGATTGATTGGAGTTCGCCACACGGCTACGTTATTGAAAGTTTTTTGACGTCATGCGTCCCGAAATGGATGAAAAATTATTACCAAAACTTACGCACAGTGGCGGTAACTACAATCCTTGCGTGTAAGCGGAGTTGAGCATAAAGGTACAGAAATCAAGGCTATCCTACCTGACTTATAAGCTGCATGGAGTTGTTTTCTTTAATCCCGCCCATAATATGTATAATTTGTTAATACTTTTTAGTACTGATGACTAAAAGAGTACGAATTCGTCCAGGTTAGCGCATGATGCGTTGGAACATGATATATTAGTTTATAGGGCCCCCTCGACTGGTCTAACCAACGTCCCCTCCCCAGTCGTGTTTACCAAGACTGCGCCAACCTCACTTTCTTGTGAGCCCTCGTCACATAACGCTTTATAATAGGGTGTAGGTGGCAGCTACCATGCACCTGGGCTCGTTTTTTTAAGGTTTGGTTTGGGTGACCGCTAAGTAGTTTTAAGAGACCGCAAGTGTTTCATTTAAATACCAAAAAATAGCCATATTTGCTTAAACGAATTATATAAAATAATTTTGGGAAACCGCTGGAGAAATTTGAAGAAACACCTTAAAAAAACACTGCACCTGGGCGTTTTGGTATCATCCGCCAATTGTGCCCTTCACTTTTTGCGCTCAATAACGTTGCGCAGCTATTTCCGGCTTGGTGATTGTTTTTAGGGCTATTGTGTCGCTATGTTTTCTTTCACCAAGCGAAATAAACTCAACTCAACATCAACTGATATTTTGAATATCTTTGTGCTGAATCTCTTATGAAGCTAATTTCTTTAAAACTTATAAACTTAGTTTAAAAATTAAGATCAAGAACAGATTGGCACAGTCTTTGCTATCACTGTGTGCAGACAATTATTGTCTAACTAGATATCCTCTTACCTCTTAATTATTGCCTCTTAATTTGTCAAGTCCTTAATCAACTCCTCAATGAAAACAAAACCTTAACACAGGTAGAAACATATAGCACACTACACCAAAACAAACACAAGTAAGAGTAAGAGCACGCTTTAAAATGACGGTGAGCAAAATAGGCTATGTATATTTGTATTCGTGTAAGATTAACCGGAACACTTGAATGTTCATTCGTCATTCAAAGTTTTAAACACATGTATGTTCTGTTTCTATGTATTTGGTGATAGTTGGGCAGGGGTCGCCGAACACATTGTTATTTGGATTCAGTGTACATGACTGCTTCCCGTGGCAATTATTTCGGATGATTTGGTTGGACGTGCATGCAACGCAATCCACTACGTTGTATGTTCCGCCGATGCACCTGGTAAAATATAGATTTATTATTGTTTAAATAACTTTCTAAAAAACATGTCCTTGCGTGTACTATAGGTAAAGTTGAAAACATCGGCAATAATCTTTTAAAAGGGATTTTTATACGTTTAAATTACATTCAGCGCTAAACGGTGATTTAAAAAAGCGGACCAAAGTTTTTAGGTGACCAAGTTGTGTACGAAACTGGATGAAGAATAAATTGGGGCTCAGATTTTTCTGCTAAAGTCACGGTCATAATTTAAAGTGCATTTCCTCACAAAGCAGTGGAAGTCCTGCCGTAGTACGCGTTGTTGATGTTGATAACTTTTCCAGCAGGGCACGACAGTTGTGCTGTTCCGTAATGTTCACATACGTGGGTGGTAACAATTTCTGCAAGTTATAAACAAATTGTAAACATTATAAGCCAAAGATTTGACAGGGTGCTACTGAATAATGTTGCACCCTTGCTAAGTGACAAAACTTTGCCTGTTTTGGCCACTTTCACAATTACGTTGTAGGTTTTGAAAAAAACATAAGCGTTAAAAGATTAAATAAAGAAATCTACCAACACCATAACTCACGTCAGTCGCACATTTAGCTAATTTTCGATAAGTGGCACAAAGATCACAAATCCTATTGAAAACGGTATTTCTCAAAATATGCTGACGGTTAGGGCTATTAGGGTTAGGATTATGTTTAAACATTAACAATTCAATAAAACTAACTCAAAAATTTTGTTCCTAATGTAAAATTTATTAAAAACTTACTTCCCAACCCTACCCCTATTAAGGCGCTAAGTAAATAATTCAGCTCCTGCGCTTCCTATCGAAAATTAGCTGAATGTGCGGCTGACGTGAGTTATTGTGTAAGTCAGTGGTCGGCAACCGCCGGTCCGCGAGGAGTTCGTTACCGGGCCGTACAAATTTTCAGGTTAAATGCCATAAAACATTTTGCCCATATATCCCGGGAATGATAAACTAATTTATGTGTTTTTATTGCTGAATATTTGTAGTTTTTTAAAGACCGGTCCGCGATAAAATTTTAGGTTCAAAAACGGTCCGCCGTGCAAAAAAGGTTGCCGACCCCTGGTGTAAGTAGCTCTAACATCAAATAGTCGTAAAAAGTATAAATTCACTGAAAAGGCGTTATAGTTACCATAAACATTAAAGTTTTGTTAAAACTACATCAATGCCTATTGAATATACTTACCCGGGGTAACAGCCTCTGTGACAATAACCAACGACATTGCTGCGCAGATAAACAAACTCAACATTCTTTTCTCCTTTATAAATTATCGGCAGAGACTTGTCTGCGTTTGTAACCTATTTTAACCTATCAGCCGGTTGAAAGTGCCTTGTCTGTGCCGCGTAACACAAATCAACGCTAAATAACACTGAAGTGGTGATAACGATCGCTTGTTTTGTAGTTGATAAACTTCCTGTTGCTGTTCAGAGGAACAAGTGATTAATAAAAATTCTTCACAGCCTTTTACGTTAATGTAAGTATTGTGACGTTATCGCGGCCTAATTAGATAATTGCCTCTTCCTACGTTCATGGTATAACGCAGGGGTGGTTCGTAAAATTTTTGGGAAGTATTTGGGTCGTGTCAAAAAAGGTTGAGAACGTACTGAAATCAGGGACGGTCAACCTGTTGCCCATGAGCGGCAAAAAGTTTTAAAATACTTTTTTTAATACACGCGACAATCACTACAAAATGAACCTTTGCAGTCAATAAAAACAAGTTAACTGCATTTTTGAATTTGGCTAGCGCCCGGTCTGGGATTTTCTAGTAGGTGGCGCAACGGAGCATAGGCGTTTATGGTGCTGACTCAGCAATTTGGGTTTATGGTAAGAATAATTGCCGAGTCAGCATCATTACCGCCTATGCTCTGTTACGCCACGTACCAAACTGGGCGTTAGCTGAGTTCCAGTGTTAGTATTTCTAACCAATTTGTTGCCTTAGTTTTTCAATGTCTCAAAATAAATTTTGCTGTTTCATCATAAATTACTCCACAAATCGCAAGTAACATCCAAACCAGCCAATGCATTTGTATATAATTGCCAATTTTTGCGCAAACTTCTGGCTAAAAGGACAAATGGAACATCAAATGCCACAGGTCAACGTATGAGTTTTTAAAGTAAACCAAAAAAAAAACTGTTAGCTGTCTTCTGGTGATTCATTTTTAAGCGAAGTAGTACCGCAATACGAAAGTTGCTGTGTTTTTACAGGATGTCATTTAAGCCAGTGGTTCTCAACCTTTTAAGTTTGCGGACGGAAAACTTTCAAAAGAAATTTTGCGGACCGGTGGACTTTCAAAATCAACCCAAAATGTAATTACAACAAAAATATGCAATTCAAACGAAGTATGAAAAATTCAGTGTAATGAGAAGTTTGCTGCTGTCTTTTGCACTTTTTTTGGCACAACACTTACAGCATTGTGACGTACGACATAGTCCAAAGTAGACTCTGAACTTTGTCTTACGGCACAATGTTGCAAATTACGGAACGTGAATATTCTAAATCAGCTTAAAATTGGATGTTTTATTTCTTTAATTAGTGGACAAGCCTTTAACATCTTGCATTTTGCAATTAAGACATAAAATTATAATATCTTTGGCGGACCGGCAGGAAAGTTGACTGTCTATTGATCCAGAGTTAATGGTGCTTTTTAGGTATAAGTGCCTCTAAAACTTTTTCCCGTTGGGAATCGGGCTTTGGATACATGAGTTCATGCCGGATAATCATACAGAATAGATTGCATGCTCTTTCAGGCGGCAAAATTATTTATTGATTGATCTCAAGAAATTTGGATTATACATTGAGCTTATAGCTAGTAAGCGACATACAGAGCCAGTTGTGTTTGTGTATGAAGACTAAACTTTGGACGATGATCGAATAGCAAGAGTATGAACGGTTTGAGGCGTAGATGACTCTGGAAGTAAATAGTTCAAGGAGGATACATCTAAATGTAAATCAGAATCATATAGTCAAGTCACAGGTTGTAGTTTTGTATTATTTTGCTATTGGACGTTTAAATAGGTTAAACCTTCAATTTATATGCCCCATAAATAAGATTAAATGATGTAAATTATTTTTGTCTTTTGACTTGAATATGGCAGTTTATTAATGAAGAAACAGATCAAAAACTTCAAATGGTTCGATTGACAAAAAATTAAAAAAAATTTGAAATAGAAAGCAAATTGGAAAATGCGTTTCATTTTGTACTTTCGCAAATAAGTGCGTTTTCATAGTTTGCTTATATACAGGTCTCTTATTGGATAACCTTAAACGTATTTTTATTCCTTTTTTAGCAATCAGAAAAAACTATTTATCAATAGGTATTGGTCAATTGGATGGCCAAATGCCCACTGTGCGGCGCCCTTTTCGCGAGAATTCGCATTCGTATGATACGCGGACACATGCTGGACATAATACCGGCAAATCCGGCAGCGATGCAGAAAAACCCGCTCAACATTTTATGACCGGATTATTGATATTTAATCTTATAATTGGAGTATTAACCGCTTGTTTGGTTATCCATCTTGGTAAGTATATTGATTTTTTTTGTATGCTCGTTTATAAATTTTGATTAACCCTGCAACTTATGTAACAAAATACAAACATAGCTTATTTTTGAGTTTAAAATGAGCAAGGACAACAAGCTTTTTTAAAAAAACGAAAACGCCGTTAACGGAAACAAAATACACTAACCCAAAAATCTAAACGTATTTTTTTTAAAAAAGGGATAGAAAATTCTAGAAGAGCTACAGAAAACGAAATCTTACTGAACGAACTGGATCGTTTGAGGCCGAATTCGACAAATGCTTTCCAACCACAGGTAACAACATATATACTCAACTTTTTCTGCTAATATTTTAGTGTCAATAGGTTTAAAACAGCTATTTTATTTTATTCAATTCTGAATTTGGATAAAAACTTTTGCAGCAAGACTCACCTTTTGCAACTTCACTCCGCCTTGATGACGATTTGCGGGAAAGTCCCTGTTGTATCCTGGCAAGAGAGGCGTTAAAAATCGTCACTGAAGTCAAAAATTCGACAATGACCAGGTATTTGGTAATCAACCAAAAGCAACGCTTTAAAAGCCAGTTTTCGGACAAAAGTTCACTTTTATTTCTTTTTTCTTTTGCATTAATATAATTGTGTAGGCCAGGTTACAAAAAACTCTTTTTCACAGCGGGCCGAATAAGTGTAATAGTGCTTGCCAAAGCACTGCTTGGCGCGCGAGGCTCGCATAGTTTACAAGCCATTGCGCGGCCTGTTCCAAACGTGGCCCGCGAGTTGATTTTCAAACGATCGGCAAGTTGTGATACAGTATTGTTTGATTTCTGGTGATGCGACTGTTTAATTCTACAGTTGCATTAAACTCATCTACTGAGCCATGGTCCTTTATTACGTTACAAGTAACATCTAAAAAGCAATTTGTTGCGCACATTTAAATTTTTTAGTCTTGTCTGTGTTGTCACAAACTGTATTTGGAACATTTCCAGTGCGGTGTATTCTTATGAGACCAGGAAATAATAATCTTAAAGTTTGTTTCACGAAACTTTCGTAAGGACTAAATTTAAATTAATGTTACTAAGTTATCAATAATATTTGGCATACCAAAAATAACGACCGTGGGCTGGAAGAAATGACCTCCGTAGTTTGGTGACCCCTAGAGTAGGATAGAATAGGACATCTAGTTTTCTGTTTGCTGAGGATCGTATTACTTGTTGTTGACCTCGTTGGTTATTCTTTGTGCAACATATATGACATAAACTGTCATTTTTTCAGTTTACCTTGGAAGGATTCCGTCTCACCGCATCGCTATTTCCGAAACAAGCTTAACGCAATGTTGAACTCGATCAGAGCCCTGGAGTCGTCGCAGATTTTTTTTCGAAAACAGATTCACCAACGCTTGGGTGCTTTGGAAAGCAAACGCATGAATCTGCAGAGAAACACGGGTAGGGTTTAAAGACAAATTACGGAGGATGAGAAATAAGATTAGTTTTATAATATTCTATCTTCTAATGGCTAAAAAACAGACTTGATTTCTAACGTTATCCATAAATTAAAGTAACACGATTTGCCTATCACATGACGTCACCATAAATATTGTTGTGCTCTTTTTTATGTTTGTTTTGCATTGTTCGCATACAAGCCTACGTATGTCTGCATGGCTTGAAAAATAAACTGTTGCCGCTCCCAAAAATCTGTCAATACCATGCAGTTTTGGAAGCCGATTGTCTAGCAATAGATTTACTTAATACACACTATTTTGTATACATGCCCACTGCAACAGGTTATACATCACTATTTGAGTGTAAGAATGTGGCAGAATCAGGCGTTTCTAGCAAAAAATACAACATATTTATAATTCTAGATACCAATACAAATACAGGTATAATTAAATGAAAAATGATTGTTTGTTTGAATTTTGTTCAGATTTCAGTGTAGCTTTCCATGCATACTTGTCCAACAACCTCGTGACCACACTTGAAGGCGGGATCATTGGTTTCAATCACGTGGCCTTCAACGACGGCGCTGGCTTCACACACGGCGTATTTCGTGCGCCGCGCCGTGGCATTTACATCATCGTGCTTAACGTCATCTTGAGTTTGAAATCTCATGTGTCCTATTCGGGGTGGGAACAGCCAGTTAACGTGACTTTAAGGGTAAACAAGCGACCCACACATTTTTCCTTTCAGCAACCTTTTGTAGAGAACCTCGATGGAGTGACCAATCAGATTAGCGCTGTGGTCAAGCTTGACCGCTTGAGTGTCGTGGATGCGTATGCTTTCGGTGTATCAAAGTTCTCGATTGGAAATGGATCGTCCCTCTGCGGTGCTCTCATCTAAAATCGCGTTTAATGTTTTTGTGTTTATTCCTGCAAAATGTGCGTGCCGCTTTGTTTGTTACATGAGCGTCCTGTGCACCAAGTACATTTGGCCATTTTTGTGGCTGCAAGAAAGTCGTGGGCTGATCTGTGTAAATGTTTACACTTGTGATGCACCGAACCCGCCTCAAAAGGTTCGGGCCGAAACCAAATATTAGACCATGAGGCGGAATCAGGCCGAACCTAATATCCTCTTTCTTATCGATGTTTTCAATTAAATCTTGTGTTGTTGATGCAAGTGAGCTGGTTTATGGCACTCTAAAATTACTTTGACAATGCGTAAGCTTCACTAAAGTTTCAATATTTTGCAGACAACATGGCTCGGATTTTCAGATGCAACAATTAGTTAATTGATGATGTTTTATTTTGGTAAAATTGTCATTTGAAACATTAATTTCACACAACCAAAAAATTCATTAGAAACATTGGGAAACGGCATCTTCGGCAGAAATCGGTCAACCGAAACTTCGGCGCATTACTAGTTTAGACTTCAACTAAAACATTCCTTTCCATGGATACAATCAGGGTTGCCAGGTACTGTCGGCTGGATTCGGACAGTATTTGTCTGAAAATCGGACATTTTAGGACAAAAAAAAAACGAGAGCGTATAATTGCTAACAAGGTATCAATATCGAGGTGCAAACTTTTTGTGCGTTTACGTTACCTAAACTCATAAGCGCCGAGTTTTACACAAATGCAAAGTGGCGGACGTAAAACATGACGTCACTTATGCGTGCAACCACAAGAACTGAAATCCAAACTTAAAGCCCAACAAACTTCACGTTGCTGTAGCGTTTATCATTGGTTTCGCAACGTTTAAAAAATGTTTCGTCAACTTGTTGCTTCATATCACCTTAGATAACCATTTATTACAACAGTGGTCTTCAACCTTTTTCATAGGCGACCCCAATTTAAGGGAAAATGAAATCAGAATTTGCATGCGACCCCATTTTTATCAACACTGAGAAAAATGTTTTAAGTAATGCTGAAACAAGTGCACAAACTATACATAATTACAAAGAAATATGGCGATACAAAAGTATTCCGAAAAAATGGCTGTACAAAAGTATTACGAAAAATGTTTTTAAGCCGTTTCATTTAAGACATAAACCCAATTTTCGGAACACAAACTTGTCAAAATGTTCAACATTTAGTTTGCACTGTTAGTGAGATGGTATACACAAGTTTTTGAAGCCGCGGCTTGACTTTGCACAAGCTTAACCGCATGTCATGCTCCACTTCCAATCGATTACAATGTTTCGTTTCTAATACACTCGTGGCACTAAATCCTGCTTCACACAGCCACGTGGTTGAAAACGGGATTAGAAAAATTTGACATAGTTGGGTACGTTACATAAATAACTATTCACTCGTTCTGGTGTCACCTTAAATATTACAAACTTATAGTGTTGAGTCATAATACACGTTGTCTAAACCCATTGTTACGCGATAAAGGCATTTTGTGTTTTTCACTACCACGATTTAATTGCAACATAAGGTAGCAAGCTGTACCACAAAACAAGACCAAAAGTTGCGATCTAAAAGAACATAATATTAGTTTTATTTTCTGTAATCAATTTTAAAATGCAATAAATTAAAGCGACTTATTGCGACCCCAGAAAAAGTTTAGGCGACCCCACTTGGGGTCGCGACCCATAGGTTGACGACCACTGTATCACAATACAATTGCATTGTACACAACAATGGCCAAACATTCACTGGCTGACAATTATGTGTTTAGTGTCATAAACAAGGTACTAACCAAAATAAGTTGCACTTTTAAACCACGTTTTGTCGTAAAAAAGGTTTGCAACCTTCAAAAAATAGGAAGGAGACAAAAAGTTATTCAATCAGCAAATTTCGGACATATTATGACAAAAAACTAAATGTCCTAATGATTTTTAGGCGTCGGACACAGCATGTGAAATTAGGCCAATTTATTGTTTTTTTTCCGATTTTTAGGCCATCTGGCAACCATGGATACAATCTTTACAACTGTGGCAAAACCAACAACTGCATTTCTGTTTTTGACGTCATAATTGATAACAGATTGATTCGTCTACTTTACATTCTACATTGATTTGAACAGCAACTTTTTTAAAATGTTGTAACATCAAAAAAAAATATTAATTACGTTTTGAGAATATATTGCTTCTTGCCTGTTATATAACAGTATGGCAATTAAGTTCCAGAACCTTTATATAGCACGAAACTAGATGGGCAAGTTTTTGTTATGTACGGTTCACAACAGCACTTGGAAAACCTTGATTAAGAATGGAAATACGTTTAAACTATGGCTTTGTGGCAATTTGTGCTTGCACTGGTGCAGTTGAATATCTAGAACAATTCAAATTGTATAATGCGTGTATAATAAAAGGCACGATCTGAATTTTGAAATGTCAAATATAGCATAACATTTATCAGTTTTATTTTAAGTATTTGCTATTTAAAGTACAATGCTTATTGAACCATTTGTAGGCTACTTGCAGGTAAATAAACACAAAAGTTAAAGTCAGGACTCTAATTAACTCAGCGGGATAAGTTCTAACTGTCACCAGGGTGATAAAAGTGGTGCCTCATTTTCAAGCAGGGATATGGGTCACAATAAACACAATCTCAAGAAATTGCGACAGACAAGCCGAGTTCGCACCACCATTTTAGTGCGACCACAAGTCTAGTAGCTGCCCAGGGGATTAGGCTTCAAAGGTGCCGCTATTAAACGTTGAAACTTTCAAATCTTTTTCCACAATTGTATTTTCTGTAATTTGTCACATAGTAAAAAGTATGTTACAAAACAAATTGGTTTATCTGTTAAAACTGAGGTAGATAGACTTATCAAATATGCATGAAAATTCAACCCTTCGATCGACAACAAATCCAATGATTGTTGGACTCACGACTCCATAGCTGTTTGGCCGAATATGGTCATGTTAAAGCACCCTTTCTTGTGGTAATTAACGTATCGTATGACCTTATAGGCATTTAAATAAGTGACTCGGTTTGATTTTATTATTACTGTACCCTTAGAACAGGGGTTCCCAACCGGTGGTACGCGAAGGGTTTTTAGGTGGTACGCGAGTAGCTTCTGTTTTGTTCACAAAAACCTCAATTTGCAACTTTATATTTTGTTTGTCTGGTTTTGTTTACAAAAAAACAGTCCCCAGGCCTATTGTCATTGTTACGTAACTATTCCTGTTGTTTCGTATCATTACGATCTTCAAAATACAGGTCATGTCAATTCTCAACAAAAAGCATAGTTTTTTTTTTTTTTTTTTTTTTTTTTTTTTACAGGGTTTGAACCCAGGAACCTCCCGGGGACGAATCCCGATCAGGGTTTTTTATGTCTGTCTGTATATGGGTCAGGCGCGCCAGACCATAGTTGCTACTTGCTATGAAAAGCCGAACAACGCTGCGGCACAGTGGGCGTTAATTATGTCAAATGATTGCTCTTGATAGATATATCTACTGTTTTGGTGCTTAAGATAGCGTTGAATGAAATATGATTCAAACAAATTAGTTGTTCTGCAAGAAGTGGTACCATAGAGCACTGTAGAGCAGTGGTTCCCAACCTTTTTTTAACGCGACCCAAATACTTACAAAAATTTAGTTTTGTGGTTTCTCGCGACCCATGGACATGTTTTTTGGTGGAATTTGTGTCTGTAAATTCGGAAAGCTTTTTAAAAATTACTACGCCAGTCTAGCAAATCAATAACCTTATAACGAATAAACGCTGTTGTTTTTTTCGACCAAACATTTCCATTTAGCCCGAACTCGGAGCTGAATCAAAGCATTATTAGCCAGACAAGGCTCTACTGTGAGCTAACACACCACTTTATGACGTCACAAACAGTTTTAAGCATTATCACGACAAGTTGTGATGAAGTTTATTATTGGGCAATAATTTAATTTAAAGCCCTAGGACTAGGTAATATAAAAGTAACGCTACGAGGCGTCAAAAAGTAGATGCTGTAATGGTCACTATAACAAGCGACCCAACAGAATGTTCAGGCGACCCAACTTTGGGTTGGGAACCACTGCTGTAGAGCACATTAGTGCTCTATGGTGGTACGTGTGGCAGTGCAGAGCGTCCAGGTGGTACGGGATCGTAAAAAGGTTGGGAACCCCTGCCTTAGAAGGTATAGTGAAGTGCATATAATCCGTCTAGTCTCAAATATTTGCTCGGCCTTGATACTGTGTCCCCAATTGAAGCACTTGAAAGACGTCACATAGGTTTTGTGACCTAGTCTGTGATGACGCCATAGTGCACGAAATATCTTTTGAACAAACAAAAACTTAAAAGTATAATAGTACTTTCCAATAGTACATGTTATACGAACAGAAATATGTTTTACTTTTATTATTTGTTTTTCATTTTTGTGACAAAATTTGCTTTGTCCAAAACCAAACGGCTTTTGTCAAAACATATCCTTGTATTAGAATGCAGGTATTATGAAATGACAGTGCTTGAAACATTTGAACGTCTATTTTGGCACAGGATATTACAGCTCATGATAAATAAGCAGCTGTAGGCTTACAAAACAACGCAGTTGTTCATTGCTGTTCATTTGGTGAAACTGCTTACAAGGAAAAAAAACTTGTAAAGGAATGCAAGCGTATCGGCAGATGTTGTTCGCCCAGTCCAAGTGAACAAAAGCTATCCTTGTGCGAAGGCAGTGATGCATAGGTAACCTGAATTCGAAGACTTCACATCGTCACGCGATTTCCGCTCGTCTGGCCGCAGCCGAGACAACTTTTTTCCTTCGAGCGAATCCTTTTGACTTGAGGCCGATCTATTGCAAGGGAGCTATCACTGCCGCTCCCGGCGCGGCCACAGTTGTTAGACGCTACCGCTGGTTTGATTTTACGAAGGGCGACAGAAGAGCTTTGGCCACGGTTAGGTCCGTGACCAACCGACGTAATAGTCGTTCAATTGTGAGCGAAGCAATGGACACCAGCACATCGTCCATTGTTACGCCACAATGGTTCACGAAGTCAGCGATTAGAACAGCGTTATGGCAATGCTGGTTCGTTTTGCTGTTCTTTCTAGTGACAGCCGGCGCCGGTAAGTAACATTAATTTGATGTTTTTGTATCCTAAACGTACCCTAAACTAAGGTCAAATCTTCACATAGTACGGAGTACCCTAACATGAAACTGTTGGCAAGGTTTGCTACGTTTTACTGGTGCGGCGCATTAGTGTACTTCTGTAAGATCAAATGCGTTTAGCGAACCGCCGAGCATCGACTCGCTAACGCCGTTTTAAACAAATATTTGTATTGGCGACTTTAAACGTAGATTTGCCAATCTGTCATTATATCAAGCGGAAAACAGCAAAGTATGTTGCGACGCTTCATATTTGGTTGAATGCACAAAAAACCGCCTCTGCAAAACAAGAGGAGAGCAATGTTGCAAGCTTTCACACATGACAAAGCGCCAGGAATTCGTGTTTTTTAATTTAAGTCTAGACAAAATGCCGCGGTTTTGCATTTTCTGCGCTCGTTGAGAGGAATTTTCAGACTAGATCGGAAATTGAACGTGCAATTGACCAAAATTGCTTTTGACTGTCTGAGTTTAAATATTTCCGATTTTGGGCAAACGAATTTTTTACTGCCTGTCACGGGACAATGAACATTGTTTACAAACATTCTTTACGTAACAACGCACGTATAGTAAAATACACTAGTGCGGGTCGCTATAGTTCAAAACTTACAAACTTATTTGCTATTTAATGATGAAAATAACGGCCCAGCAAGAAGTAAAAAGCGATATGCTTTATTGTTCAAACGTTTTAGCAAATTTGTTATTTGACGTTGTGAAAATTGTTTAGCTGACAATTATGGACATCTTTTGTCATTTCAGAGAAAATTGACCTTCTGGAGAGATTGCAAGTAGCCACAGGAGTGGGGGTTGTCCCTGTACCTGGCATTTGTCAGTCTGCCAAGAAACGAGATGCCACAAGGAGTGCATATCGAATATCCAACCAGACTCAGCTGATGTTCCCATCAAGCTATGTCTTCCAACCATTTGTCAACCGTAAATCTAACACTTTACATATTCATTGAATTATGTGACTGTAGTAAACCTTATTTTTTATTGTGACATAAAGTAAACAAGCTTCTTAAGTACCATTGTTTTGTTACTTGGGATAATTTTTGGAAGATGCCCTAAAACATTATAAGCACTGCTTCTGGCCTAACAGTTTGTGTAAAGATTCTTATTGTATCTTATTGTTTTCCTAATAAACATTTCCTCTTTAAACCACAGAACCGGGACTTCCAAATGAATTTTCGATCATGGCCACTGTTCGTGTCAATGGCGATAGCATTCAGCCTTTTCTTCTGAGGATGAAGCATCAAATGACATGGCAACAATTTGGCATCCAAATTGGTGAAAATGCAGAGTTACACTACAACGACAATTCGGATGAGGGACCAGGAAGAGCAATATTTGAGGGGGTGAAGTTGAATGATGGAAGGTAAATAACAGACATATTTAGAATGACAGTATTTCAAGCCCATGTTCATGCACTTGCTTCGTGTAAATTAAGCCATAGTGCTTGCACTGCTTGGAAACTTTTGATGTGACTATAGTAAATTGGTTTGGTTTAATAATATTTTGTACGAAATCAATGCGATTTTTCATTTGGTACTGTAAACCTAAATCTAGAAAAAGATATCTTTATACTTGCTAAAAGATACTGATGATGCTTTAAAGGTGAAATATATACATCTAATATCCTTAAGGATAAGTGACTTAATGTTTTTCAAAAACCTTTTTCTTGCATTTTTAAGACATAAAAAGTTTTAAAACATGAAATTTTTTCATTTAGACATTTTCTTTAACTACCAAGTGGTTTAATGTCTGTAACTTATAAACTAAAGCTTAACTTTCAATAAGGTTATTAGTCTGAAGCTGAACCACATTCAAGTGACTAAGTGTGTGGGTGTGGGTTGCTTGTGGTTTACTTTGGTTTCCCATCTCCAAAAATGACTGAACACTTTTCAGACAATTACCTCAAGTTAACCTTTTCCTTTGAAATTCTGACAAAAATGAACGTGCTTATGTTTTTGCTTTTACGCTCAGAAATTTGTATTTTCTATTTTAGATGTGTTTTAAATTTAGGCATTTTTGCTTCACATTTGGCACTTGCTAGAAATTTAATTTGCGTATTTCCTATTTTTCAGAGTGTGTTTTAAATTTGTGCATTTTTGCTTTCAATTTGGCACTTCTAATAAAATTCAATTAATGTAATGTACGTTTTTTGTCATTAATAGTTTCTGACACTGTATTTTCTGTGTTGTACAGATGGCATAAAGTTGCATTTTCTGTTTACAACAATCAAGTACGACTCTTTGTTGATTGTTCACGGGTTGGAGAGGTCCATATATCACGGGACTTATCAGCCTATCTGGACTTGAACGGAATTGTGATTATGGGACAACAAGTTGGCGAGAATATTGAGACGTTTCAGGTAATAATATAAATTGGGATGTTTTGTACATGCTAAATTTCACAAATTGGACCTTGTCTGTAAACTTATTTATCCTTTCGATAGACTTCACTGTATAATTGGAAGCCTGCTGCATCCTGTTGAAATTGTTTACTTTTTAAGTTTAAAAATTTAATTTCAATTTACCATTTGGATTTTGCTTATTTGGAGCAGTTGTTGCAATCACCATCTCTGTGAAAATAACACAAAAGACTAACTGGGATTGAAACAACAACAAACAGCTGTAATATTCCCCTTGACATCGAACACTTTTTGGCCTAATATCGGTTTGTTTAAAACACTGCCTCAATGTAACCCACATGGACAAAAATTTTTTGGTAGGATAGATTATGTCTTTTTGGCCACCTGTTTATGCCAATGCCCTAATACACCTTTGCTAAAGGTGACTTAAAAAACTGATCGCAGGCTGCTCAGTTTACAAAAAAAAATCCACAAAAATGCCTATTTCTTTGTAAAGTTTCATGTGTACTAACATAAAAATCTGTTACTTTCAGGGAGATATTAACAGCCTTATCTTCTCTGATGACCCCACTCATGCTGCTTTAATGTGTCGCAAGAAATTTAAGCTTGCTCCTGTCTGTACTGCAGCAGCTGCGATTGTGGAGCCCCCAGAAACAGCATTTGTAAGTAGCTTTTAAAAATTGAACTTCAACAAAAATTTTCCAACTAATCTGGTGTTTTTTGTTTTTTCTGTAAAGTTGTTGCACATTGCAAAAAATTATATGGCTAAGTAAGTAAAAGAATATTTGTCAAAAAGTGAATAATAAAAGTTGTTTTTTAGGTAACTGCAAATAAAAAACAATTATTTCATAAAACAATTTACGAAAAACATGTATGCAACAGTGCATGTAGAAGTTTATAATTTACCACATTAAAAACTAATGTTTAATGAGAAAAAACACAACCAAAATAGCTATAGACTTAAAAAGCGACATGCTTTATTACTCAAACATTTCAGGAAAAATTTAAAAAAAAAATGTATTTACATAAAAATTATAAGCATATTCTTTTGCAGGTTTCACAGGGAGAAGCCAGAGAAGCTGCAGCAATCGGTGATGAAGATCAGGCCGGTTTGTTAATTCCAACTGGAGGACCAGGTGGTAGAGGGGATGGTGGCGATGGCAATGGTACAGGTGGATTAAAGGTAAAAAAGCACACTGATTACATAGTTTTTTTGTTAAATACAAAAAACAAAGTTTGTTAAATAATTTTGTTAAATACTTGGACATGATTTTAAGAATACAATTTTAAAAATACATTGTTTGATTAAATAACATGTTTGTTAGATTGCATGAATGAAGCCAAATGCTTGACAAATAACATATTCTTTTTAAAGGGACAAAAAGGACAAAAAGGAGAAGAAGCAGTAATTGAGCCGGTGTGTAATGTTTTATAAGGCTTGTAAAAATTTTTTGAATTTGAAGAAAAGTGAAATAAATGTGTTTTCTTCATTTATATCTCAATGTAATGTATTTTGTTTATCTTTTTAGGACACTTATGTCGCTGGCCCTCCTGGCCCGCCTGGAGACCCGGTATGTAGTTTTGATGCAAAATTTATTGTTTTGTTTATGTTTAAATTCAAAACTCACAATTAAGTATTCAAGTTGAATTTGTGCAAATGACTTAATAATAAAAATATCTTCTATTCTTGTTCAGATTAATGATATGAAAATCCAATATAAATAACCTTTCATTTGCATTTATTTTTTAGGGTTTGATTGGGCCGCCTGGTTTTCAAGGTCCTATGGGTGAACAAGGAGAGCACGGTGACCCGGTATGAATTTGTTTCCAAAACATCAATAAAAATAATAAATTCTGTATGAGACAAATGTAAAACCACTACATAACCAAAAACAGAAGACTATTGCTTTTTATAATGGGCATGTATTGTAATAAACAGGGAGAGCCCGGAAGAGATGGAATCTCTGGCGAAAAGGGTTTACCAGGACCACCTGGCCGACACATAATGATACCAGTAAGTAAAAAGTCCTAAATTTTTTAATTTCATGTCTCCTAATTCCATTAATCTCTAAATATGACACAAAAATGGTTTATTGTTGCCATTGTTTGCTTTAACTGTGATGTAACAATATAATTTTAACAAGGCCATTACAACATGTAAATATAAAGGAAATCACAAAATTTAACTGCATCATGGAGGGTGACCAGTCTTATGCTGATGTTTTCTATGGCATTGGTGTCATGTTAGTGATAGGAGCATTTGTGTTTCACATCTACCAATGCTACTGCCCTGAAGAGGTGTTAGTTGACACAGAAGCTGCAGCCGTCTAATCAGTTCAAGACTGAAACAAAGAACTAAACAATAAAACAATGCAAAACAAGACTTGTGTGGTTACTGTGAATTTTTTGGCTAAAAGGGAAAATTTTCACTGCATTTTGTAACAATAATTTGTGCCATGTAGTTCCGAATTGCAACTCCTGATGGACAAAAGGGCCCTGGATCCAATGCTCCTGCTGAGATTCAAGCACAACTGTCTCTAACCCAAGCTCGTGTGAGTATTACAATACACTACATGATTCCATCTTAACTTGGCCATATTTTATGATTGACTGTGTCTTTGTCCCAAAGTCTATATAAAACACAAGTTGTCCAACCTATTGTTACGCAATAAAGCCTATGGAGCCATTTTGTGTCCAAAATGATACAGCGGGTATGGAAAAATAACACATAAATTGTCTGATTTTTACAACATGGAGAGCTTAGACGCAAATTTGATTAGCCAAATTGAATGAAAATTTCGGGTTCTAACATTTCAACGCAATATTAAAAGCTAAATTGCTGTTTTTCATGTAAATTTGGCCGCTTAATTTTCATGTGAACTTTAAATATTTGCGTTCAGCGAACATTATCACCCTCAAATGTTACAACTCAAAAGCTTTATTCGATTTGGCCTATCAAATTCACGTTAAAGCCCACCAGTTTGTAAAAATCAGACAATTTATGTGTTTTTCCCTATACCTGCTGTATTAATTTGGACACAAAATGGCGTCCATGCGGCTCTATCGCGTAACAATGGGTTGGACTACTTGTGTTTTATATATACTTTGCTTTGTCCCTGTGTCCTGGACCTGTTGACTTTCATTACCTAGTGCTGTTTAACCATTTTTTTACAAAAGTATAATCCTTTGCTACTAGTTTTACCACATGAATTTTTTTAAATGTCAATAAACCCTTTGACAATTATACAACATTTGTTTTCGCAATAATTTGTAACATTTACATTTTTCACAACTAAAGAACAACTGTATAAACCCCGTTAAACAAACAAATCTTATGCAGTGGCCTGATAAGCAAAAAATTCCGGCAATAAACCATGAAAAGAGTGACTGGTTTATAACTTTGTACTGTGCAAGAATTTCTCTTTTGTAAACCAAAAATACATTGACACTGCTGTATTGGTTTTAGCTTGCATTAGCTGGACCACCTGGACCAAGAGGTGTGGCAGGAATGCCAGGAGCACCAGTAAGTATAGAGATTTTGGTAATATAATGTATGTTGTGGTAACAATTGCCTTTTTTAGGGTGAATTTGGTCCAGCTGGTGAAAAGGGAGAGTCTGGAGAGCCAGGAATGATGGTATTTATGTTTTTTGATGTTTTTGAATGCTTAGACTACGTTAAATATTTAATTACATGATTTCGTAAGTATGGGAGGTCGCCTATGTTAGTTGGGGCTCAATGAGTTTTTTGGTAAACTGATTAGTTTTTTTTTTCAATTTTTTAAAGTTCAAATTTATCAAGTTTAAAGTTTTAATGAATTTTGTTTATTTATTTGACCACTTTTTATTTAATATTGTAAAATAGCAGAAATGATTTTGGATGACAAATAACAACAAAAACCTAACCTTTACAGGGTCAACGTGGGCCAAGGGGACCACCTGGTTTGGATGGCCAAACTGGAAAGAGGGTAAGTTCGTAAAAATGTGATTACAATTGCAACAAAGCTGTGATAAAAAAGGACAATTGTGTTAAGTGCAAATGGCTCACTTTTTTTCTTTTTAGGGACGGTCCGGTGAGGACGGACTTCGTGGAGAACCAGGTTCAGTTGGAATGAAGGTAAATTAATATTTTCGCCTAATTTTCCTTTTTTATGAGTGTTTTAATTAGTGATGTACCGAATCAGCTACATTTTGGTTCTGCCAAAACCGAATGTTTAGCCGAACAACGAATCATTTATGACGTCAAGTGAAGTCATACACTTTGCATTTGGCATAAAAACATAAGTTTATCTACCAGGCAATTAGTGCAGAATAGTTGTGTTTCATTGTCATTTTATTAAACTCGGCAAACCATATATTAGGTACAGTAATTATTCTGCATTTTGAAAAGCTTTACAATAGTGCATGTTGGTTTTCCTACATTCATGATTTTATTTATGCAGGGTGATCGCGGATTTGATGGTTTGCCTGGCTTACCGGGACCAAAAGGACACAGGGTAAGCTATGTTTACCCAATCAATGTGCCCAAATTCTAACTTTTTTGGTATAAAAATGAAAAAAAATGTGAAACTTTATCATTTTTTGTCATTGTTATGTTCATAGGTTTAACCATCTTTTCAGTAAAAACGTGGTGTGCTTTGGTGTTTAGCTTAAAATGTACAACTTTTTTACAGGGTGAAACAGGTCCAGCAGGTCTGCAAGGACCCCCAGGAGAAAATGGAGAAAGGGTAAAACCTTAAAATTTAAATCTTGTTCTTGACTAAAGATTTATTTCAAAATGAATAACAATACTAAAATTGTTGCAAAAAATTATTATGTAAATTTAACAAAAAATATTTAATTTACAATTTATGAAAAATGTAAGACTAAAATAGGCACCAAAACAATACTGATTTATGCATAGGGTGAACATGGTGATTCTGGACCCAGAGGAATTCCTGGACCACAGGTAACTTGACTCAAAACTGTACAGTTGTTCTGTGTTTCTGTGGTCAATAAAACCCCAGCAATAAGATATTTGTAAAAAGAAACTTGAACGAATGAAGAACATATATTTTCAGATCATGTTAAATTAACACGAGACACATTTATTATCTAAAACATTGACTTTTTTGTTTAAAACAAAGGATTATACTTTGACTTATTGACTCTTCTGTGTATGAAGCAAAATATGTTTTACAGGGTGCTAGAGGTGAACTGGGACCGCGGGGAACACCTGGGACACAAGGACAACCGGTTTGTAATCTTGAACTTCACAGTTGTAACAAGCATTAACAAGCACAAACTGACTAATTTATACAATTTAGGGTCCACGTGGTTCTCCTGGTCAGCAAGGATTCAAGGGTAGTTTGGTAAGTACATTTATTGATTTCTATTAAATGTGTAAACTTCGGTTAATCCGGACCGTTTGGAGCAAACAATTTGTCCAGATGTTGATATGTTAAGGCCTTACTACATTACAAATCATTTGTACCTCAAGTTTTATCCCAATTAGGCAAAGATCCGAATTAACTAATGTTGATTAGTTAAAGCCTTACCACTTTACCAATTATTAAGTTTTATCCAAATTGGGTGAAGATCTGAACCATTTTTAACTGAGGTTTTCTGTATATAAATCAATAATAAATCCCGTGAAGTTTAAACAGGTCAATTTTTTTCGTAAAAAGTTGAGTTATGTGATAAATCTGGTAAAATTTACACGTGTTTTTTCAGGGACCGCAAGGTGACCCTGGACCGCCTGGTCAGCAGGGAGCAACTGGTCCGCAGGTGGGTTACGACTATTAGTGAAAATATTACCCAGAGAAAAGTTTTCATCGCAAATCAAAGACACATATATGATATATTTTAATCAAAAACATAACTGTATAGTGTTCCTTTATTGCATAAACACATATGACTACATTGTCTTTAACATTTATTCTATATCTTCTTAAACAGGGCATAAATGGACCTCAAGGTCTTATGGGTCCTCCTGGATCCAAGGGACCATCAGGAAAACCTGGTCTTCCAGGCATTCCAGGTGCTGATGGGATGCCTGGTCACCCTGGCAACGAAGGAGCATCTGGTAGCAAGGGTTCATTGGTAACTATATGTTTCATACAGCTAGCCAATTATAAAACCACTTTTTGCAAACTTAGAATTCTTGTTTTTTAGGGTCCACCAGGACCACAAGGTCCACAAGGCTACAAAGGACCCAGAGGAGTTAAGGTATGGCACTTGTTCTGTTTTAATATGAATGTTTATTATTGGTCTGCATAGATGATTCAGGGCTTCATCACTGAGTCTGCATAGTTCAGTTGGTAGAGCGCGAGCAGAAAAGACTCCTGTCATGTGTTCGAATCCCATCGCAGGCTAGATTTTTCTAATCCAGTTATGAATTTATGTTCATCTTAACTAATATGAATGTTTTGTTGGTTGAATTTTGTTCATTGTAAATATTTTGTTTGCAGGGTGAAGGTGGTGTACGTGGAATCAAAGGAAACAAGGGTGACGATGTAAGTTGGATTTATCTTTCCCGAGTTTTAATTGGTTATTAGAAACTAAAAAAATGCTCTTGTAGGGTCCTTCTGGGGTGAATGGATACAAAGGAGACATGGGCCCGAAAGGAGACCAGGTAAGCTTTTGAAAAATTTGTAAAATAAGCTGTTACCGCAACAAATTTAATTTCTCACACTGGTGGCTAAAATTATGTAGTCAATTGCAGTTTTTTTATGAATTCTTTTTTTTATGGATCTTAACAGCTTTCGAAATGTATATATGAAAACTTTACAAATTTATAAAATGTATAAATATTTTAGGGTGTTTCTGGTCTTCCTGGTCCGCGTGGTGAAGATGGTGCTGATGGAATGAAGGTAAGTTTAAAAAGTCTTCGAGTTATTTGCAAAAAAATAAGAATTTAGCTGGGATGTAAAACAAATAATTAACCCCTGTGACACAAATTAGATTGAATCTTGAATAATCATCTCAGAAAAAATGATACAAGGAGATAAACACTTAATGTTTGAACACCAGTAATACCTTTACAAGATTTTGTAAAGTTGCTTAAACGTTGGTAAAACCTAATTTGACCTTTTTACTATTGTCGTTATTTTTTTTATTATAGGGCAGAGAAGGGCCCAGAGGTGAAATTGGACCCATTGGACAGCCAGGAATTAAGGTAAAGTATTTTTCCATTCAGCTAATCTGTGTAGCCAATTTTCCTAATTGTAAAATTGTGAAGTGCAAGTTCTGCTCATGTTAAATGTTCTTACAACTTAGTTAAAAATAAGTGCAAGACCTTATATTGGTAGCTTATAGGAATTGCTAGAATTGAAACTGTATTTATTTATCTTTCTAGGGCAAAATCGGAGCACCCGGTCTCAACGGTTACAACGGAAGAGTCGGTCAAAAGGTTTGTGACAGGAATTCACCACCTAGTTACAAAAATTGGCTATCTAAACAGTTTAATAACTTAAACAAAAATAAAATTGAATTTTTACTATTAACAATACAGCTTTTGAAAACAAAAACCCTAAGAACCCTGTTTTTTAAAAAAATACACTATTTATTGACTAAAAATTACAACTGTATTTGTAACATAATTGAAAAAAACGTTTGCCAAAATTTGTTGTTTTCGATTCAAAAAATAAATCAAACACTTTTCTAAACCTTTTGTACTATTCATCAACGTTTACAGGGTTCCATGGGTTTACCCGGTAGCCAAGGAGGGGCAGGCGCCAAGGGTGATCGGGTAAGCTTACTCTAAATATTTTTTCTATTATCAAGGGTTCACGGGGAATCCCCGGTGCGCTGGGGCGACCTGGGCTTAAAGGAAGAAGGGTAAGATCGACATGGGTCACCTCTAATTGCATGCGCTGCAAGCAACTTATCTTTTTATTTTTTCCTATTTTCGGTGCTAACCTTCATGCATTATCATTTCACTGCCATGCTTTTTCAGTTTATTATTTAATTCATTTGTTTAAGTCAGTGGTTCCCAACCTTTATTGTCCTGTGCACCCTTTTAGTCGGTATTCAAATCTAATTTCCCCCTACAAAATCGAAGTCCCTCACATATGGCAAATGCAGTAATAACACATAGCACAGACATTCCCCCCTACAAATTACAAAGTTACCCCCTAGTAGGGAATTCCTGGTTGGGAACAACTGGTTTAAGTAGATTGCAACTTTATTTCTTTCTGTTATACTTAATTTCTGCGCTATTAGTTGTAGCAAAAACTGAAAACTAATATTTCTGCCTGCTTAATTTTCTCTTAAGTCCTTTAACAAAAATATCACAAACCCCACGGTGCAACCACTCACGTATTAAACGTCATCGTCACGTGATGCATGAATCGAATGTGATTGGCCACGAACGGTGGCACCAGTGTCCACATTGCAAGTTTTAATTCAAACATCCAATTAAGTTAATTGTTTCACAAGAAATAAGATAATTGGTAAAAACAATTTGCAGATTATGTACATAAATATTGATGACACGAGGTAACAAAATATGAATTATGACGTCATATATCGAATTAATTGGTTCAATCTGACCCGTTTTGAATAACTTTGTTGCTTAGTATTCGCCTTTTTTTCTATATTTGACACAATTTTGTTGTTAGGGTCCTGAAGGGAAACGAGGACGCGAAGGTCAAAGAGGTCCCAAGGTAAGGATGATATGGATTTATTTGCCGAATAACAGTAGACAAAGTTTCAGCTTTCAACAGAAGTTCAAAATCGCATCAAATTTTTTTTGAACACTTTTTTTTACTTCAGGGCCCCCGAGGCAAACGTGGATCACGTGGTCCTTCTGGTATGACGGGAACCAAGGTCAGTGCAAAGAATATGTAACAAAAATACTGGAAAATAGATAATATGTATCGACGCGTGCCAGCACTTCTGAGTATCGTAAAAATGTTTCTAATTCCAAAGTTTCAAAAGTAACTTATACCTTTACTAAACAAATGTACAGAAACTTGACTGGCTGTAGACCACAATTTAATTAACGTCAAGGTTATGAAAATCGTTTTTGTCGGCATGTGACAACAACGTCGCAAAATAACATACGTCATCATACCTTACTTTTTTGCAACAGGGTGGACGTGGACAAGACGGACCTGCAGGCCCAGTTGGAGAAAGGGTAAGATTGAAATTAACCACCACATTTGTGGTTTTCTTGTTTAAATTTTTAACCTAATCTTGTCGTTTTGTGTCGTTTTACAGGGACCACCTGGACCCCAAGGTGCCAACGGACCGATTGGGCCAAAAGGACCACCTGTAAGTTACTCTTAATGTGTATGCTAGTTTAACATGTACAACTTGAGTATTGAAAGTATATGCGATTAACCGGAATATCCTAAAATGACAAGTTGCAGGATTTTCGGGCTGTTTTAACTATAACTTTTGGTTAAACTCCGATTTTTTTTGTTCACAGGGACAACCAGGAAAAGATGGAGTAGCAGGACACTCTGGAAGCCGCGGAGAACCTGTAAGTTCCTATTTAGCAAAATAGCAAACTGAACTTTTTTTAACAATAAACTCAAATGCCTGAAATGGGTTGATTTTTTGGAAAGTTTGACGATATCATTTGCTTTTCAGGGTTTCCAAGGAAAGACTGGACCTCCAGGCCCAGCCGGAGTTGTCGGCCTTCAAGGTTCCACTGGTGAGGTTGGACCGTCTGGCGAACGAGGACACCCAGGACCCGCTGTGAGTTACTTATCAAGCACAATAAAAAAATGAAATAGATTTGAAAATTAAACATTACAGAATAAAACTTGCTTAGTAGATCTACGTTTATTACAGTTATTTCGAACGTTTTAACGAACGGTCTTAATATTATTATTAGTCAAAAGTGTCAGAAAAAAATATAATCTGACAACATGTCGATAGCAGTGACGTCACGGAATGATGAAACGAAAATTAGTTGAAATTCCGACATGTTTGAATTTATTAACTACTTGATCATGTTTGTCGACAACAAAGTCAAAAAGGGTTTATTCTTTTCTCTTGTATGTTCACATCTTTAAAAGTTTGGACATTGATTTTAAAACTGTTTGATTTTGCAGGGAGAACCGGGCCCACCTGGATTGTCAGGCTCTGCAGGCAAAGAAGGAGCAAAGGTATGTTTAATAAATTTTACGATTCCGTACAGCTATATGTTTTTCCAAATATAATTTTGCTCAAAAATAAATTACAAACTCAATAACGCTCTCTGTTTGTATAATGTACCCGGTACGTTGGTAGCCACAGTATGTACTTTTGTAGTTTAACATTTTGATTTATTTTAGGGTGACCGCGGACCACTAGGGCCACCCGGAAAGTTCGGACCTCCTGGACCACAAGGTTATCCTGGAAAGAGAGGCGACCAAGGAGACAGGGTAAGTCGACTTTTTTACCATTTTACATTGGTAGAACTTTAAACCTGCCAGAATTCTGTGCAATGTAACTGTTTCTGTGAAACAAAATGGCGAAAAGTGCAATATAAGAAGCAACAATCATGGAAAAATTGTTTTAATTGTTGTTTATTGCTGCAAATGAAAAAAGTATTACAAGTAAAATTCATCGGACAATATAATAATAAAATGATCCCAACCGTCTTTACCGGACAGTTTAATTCTTTAGCATTTTAGCAACTTGTAAAACCATGAACTAATCGGCCCTAAAACACTATTTACGAATTTTCTTTGTTATTTACAGGGAAGTCAAGGTCTTAAAGGTAACGAGGGTGCTCCGGGGCCACCTGGGCCATCGGTAAGTGGAATCCATTTACATAAGCCTGATTTTAAACAACCTCTAATATCTTTGGGTTATACGCAGGGCTCACTTGGACCTCAAGGACCACCAGGCCCATCCGGACAGATCGGACCACAGGTATGTACCTAAATTGGTTTAAAATTATTCTATTTCCTTGTAGATGAATAGGTTAAGGTTTTTGTGGCCATTTGTTTAAATTTTTACACCATTAAAAATTGGTATTTATCGGAATAATTTTGAAATTTTGACACATGAAATAATGCAAGAAGTTTAGGCGCAAGCTTTCGTCTGCTACATCTAACATTTATTGTTTTACTTAGGGTCGACCCGGACCCCAAGGCCCACCAGGTCCGGCTGGAGAGAAAGGAAGCAATGTAAGTTTAAACAACAAAACACCATAGAACTTTAATGAGTAAAATTACGGTCCAAATAGAAATTAAAACCTACATCCTTTATTATTCAAACGTTTCTGTAAATGCTAATGCTATCACCAGTGATGTGAGGACCATTTTTTTCTTATTAAACTCATAAACAGACCGTGAATAGTGTACCATAGAACTGAACAGAAAAAATAAAACTATGTGATTACATTGTTTAAACATTTAAACCAACTCCTTATAACAGATATGAGCCATATCTTCTTAACTAACGATAAGACATTGTTCAACATGCAACAAACGGAATTAAAATTTTACGGAATTGCGAATAACCGGAATCGTTCTGTACAATATTAATTTAATTTTTCCAGGGTGCTCAAGGTGGTGTTGGTCCAGTTGGACGGGACGGCGAACGAGGTCCAAGCGGTCTTCAGGGACCACCTGGAGATAATGGCCCTCGCGGCGAAGATGGCGACAAGGTAAAAAAAAATGCAAAGAGCATCTAAGTTAGGTTTTCACAGAACTGATATACAGTAAATGTCGGTTAATACGGACCCGTTCGAACCAAAAAATGTCCGGATTAGGCGAAGACCTGGATTAATCGATGTCGATTAGGTAAAGCCTTACCGCATTAAAAATCATTTGAACATCAAGTTTTGTCCAAATTAGGCGAAGATCCGGATTAGCCGAAATCGAGGTTTACTGTAGTAACATAAGCTTATCATTGTAGAACTACCACTACAGCTTAAAAGTATAACTTATTACCGTTATGTTTTATGCAGGGTGAACAAGGCCCCCCTGGTGACGCCGGATTGAAGGGTTCCAAGGGTGATGGTGGACCCCCAGGCCCCCCTGGAGAACAAGGACCACTCGGAAATCCCGGACCCTCAGTATGTTATCTTTATACTTTTGCTTAAAAAGCACAAAGCTTTGTAAACAAATTGAAAATATTTTACAAACAATTTTTTTTTTCAAATTCAACTCATTCTTTTTCTGGGATTAGAAAAAAAAAACTTGTTTGCATTTTAGTCAAATCAGTAACGTTCTTTTAAAAAATCAGTTACCAGTGGTGTATTCTGTGATGTGTGGGGGCCCACATTTCTAATACACCTATATATGTGTAGTTGCGCTTCAAGCCTTAAACATTACTATTTCCTTCGCAGGGAACAGACGGTGTACCAGGACCACGTGGACAACAGGGTCTGTATGGTGCTAAGGGAGACGAAGGCGAAAGAGGTTATGCTGGACCACCGGGACCACGCGGTCTTCAGGTACCAAACAACACACAATAAACCAAAAAAATGTGTAAAAACAGTTTTAAAAATGTGCCTAAAATCCAAATTACAGCAGATTTTTTCTCGAAACTAATTGCAATTTTCTGTTGGGTTACAGGGCTTGCCGGGACCATCAGGTAAAAAGGGTGACACTGGAGACCCCGGAAGTTTGGGTCAACCTGGACCACCAGGTCAGCGTGGTTCTCCCGGACCGCAAGGAGCTGATGTAAGTAGTGTTTTCTGCAGTTAAACTCAACTACTCTTTAGTTATCGAATACGGTTTAATAGAGAAGTGAATTAACTCTTAAGGGCCATGACCACATTGTAATATTCGCTGTTTTGACTAACAGCATAGTATTTGATATTTAAAATGTAAACAAAGTAAATGGTTTTAAAAGCGTAAAAATGGAACATGCAAGTTCTATTTTAGATTAACAAACACATTCATATAAAACTTAATTTAACGCTTGTGCCCTCCAGCAAAACTTGGTGGGACTTGTGATTTAAACCTTTTCCTTTTTCAGGGACCACAAGGACCTTCCGGATCGTACGGACAACCAGGAAAAGTTGGCGATAAGGTATGAGAATAATTTTGTAAATAACTTCAGGGAATTTTGTTTAAATCAACGTCAGTACGTATAATCTTTCCATTACCATTCAAAGTGACTTTCGAGATTTTTCTATTAATTGATCACTGAAAAAGAAGTTTTCTGGTAAAATATGAATTCAAAAGCATATTTAAAAACCATAAACTGATTTTGTGTGCAGCAACAATGCATTTCTCATCAGGTCTTTTCGTTGCTTTAAATGCAAATTTAATGCAACAAAACGCGCTACAAAAGCTAGGACAAAACTATAAAATAGCGATCACTGTAACTAGTACTATTGAAAGAACATTTTTTGTCATTAATGTAAAATATAAAAATGGATATTAACGCGAGAACAAGTGAATATGAGAAGACAAAACACATTCAAAAAGTATCAAACTTCAGTAATAACCGGAATGGGATTAACCGTTAGGGTAAATAACCAAGACGTATTTGAAAACCCGTTTTCATTTGACCTTTAAAGACTACGTGACAAAAACTGGTTTGGGAAATAACTGATTACGTGATAAGTAATACTCACTCTAGTCAGAAAAAGTCGGAAATATCAAAAACTTTTTTTTGTTTCTGTAGGGTGAATCGGGTCAAGCTGGTGCCCCCGGAAGTCCGGGTGACGCAGGACCTCAGGGTATGAAAGGCGAACGGGGTCAGAAGGGTGAATTCGGACAACTTGGACCCCAAGGTCCCCCAGGTGATCAAGGACCAAGAGGTGACGACGGTCCCCAAGGGTTCCCGGTGAGTTTTTGTAAAATAAAACTATTTTCACGTGTTTTTGTGTATACGTACAAATGACTTTGTTTGTAAGTTAGACACTTAAAGCGAAAAGTAATTCGTTAGTAGTCTAAAAACTATTGTCAGTGTAACTTTGACAGCAAAAGCACTTTATATCACTGATGATGCCATGAACATTTGCCTAAATGTTTGAATAATAAAGCATGTCGCTTTTTATATAATTTGGGCCGTTATATTCGCCATAAAACTTGTAAAACAGATCCGTGTATAGTGTTCCAAAATCTTGTGTGCTCTAAAAGCCATGTTAAATTTACGTTATTGTTGACTAGGTAACAACACTCTGTGATGACTAAACTTAACCTTACCATAAACTTCATATCTTTTATATTTAACTTGGCGTCGCCTCTTTCTTTACTGTTATGCGGCACCAAGTTACATCCCTTCTGTCGATTTTATTTCACCTTACAATGACACTAGAAACTGTCGAAAACATTGTGTTGTTTTACACTCAAATACTAGCTTGTATTTTTTTGCTCATTAACTTACCATTTTTTTAGGGTCCCATTGGACAACCTGGAGATACTGGACCTGCTGGACCCGCCGGGGCAGCTGTAAGTAGACATTTGTTGATTTTTTACATTTTTTCTTCTGCAACATACAGTTTGGGATACACTTACTACCTTAACGTTTCTAGCAGTTTGAAAGTAACATTTGTATTGTTTCCAGGGCAACGACGGTGACGTGGGCGACAGAGGTGACGATGGAGACCCTGGCGAACCTGTAAGTTGGTTTTTATTTTTGTAAATTTGAAGGAAAACTTTATACATCGTTACTTTTCTTAACTGTTTTGCAAATTTTGTGAAGCTTATTTTGAGCCAATAGCAACTTTTTGTCTCTCACAATTGGTTTGTAAACTAAATCTGATATTTGGTTAATTTTAGGGACCACCTGGACCAATGGGTGAATCTGGACCCCCTGGTGGACCTGGACGAAGAGTAAGTTTCCGTTTGTTTTGTTTCTTAAATTGTATTTTACCCCAATAAACCAAATGTGGTCAAAACTACATTAAAGTAAGTTAGTAAATTTGCAACCTCTATTTTAAACCAAACCAAAGTAAATTATTTTTGTTAGCATATATTGAGAAAAACAAACTAATGAAAGCTAAGGTGAATATACACACGTACTGGGATCAGCCCTGAAGCGGTTATACAGACTAGATTTTTTCTAGCCTTGTGCCTTGCCTTATGGGAATGCTTGGGAGCCCGACTTGCTTCGGTATGACGCCTTTAATAGGCCTGGCGTACTTTGAAAGTTATCACAGCGATTAAAAAATAATGTAGGCAAACTTGTCATGCTTCTATTTAGACAAGTGTTAGATTTTAAGCAAAGATTTAAGATTTTAAACTTATTTTTACGTTACTACTTTTAGGGTCCTGCTGGTCAAACCGGTCCTGAGGGCAAATCCGGCGAGAAAGGAGAAAAGGTAAATAACAAATTGATTTTTGTAACTACAAAAAGTTAATAACCAATTAAACGGTTCCATGCATGTTACAGGGTCAATCAGGATCTGCTGGGCCCTCTGGAGACGGCGGACCGCCTGGAGCCCAGGTAAGTTTGTTGTGTTAAAAACTGACCGGTTTATGGTTCGTTTTATCAAAATGAAGTCTTTGAGTGATAAGATGATAAGAAAAAAGTGTTTGAACGGTCACATTACCTTACCTGTACCGTTTTGTAATCTTTATTATGAACAAATACAGATTGACAGAATACATTATGTTGCCATAATTGTTTCAACGACCAATTCCGTTGACTGTTATCTATTTGTACGATTGGACAACGCATATGGGTTGTGTTTACCATTTTGTGCACCAGTGATACATTCTGAAAGCGTAAAATTGCTTGCTAACGAAATAGGCACAACGACTTTAGCAGAAAATTATGACATTAGTGAAAATATTTAAATATTTTTTTTTCTAGGGCAAAACTGGAAAGCAAGGTGTCGACGGATTGCAAGGAATTGCTGGACCTGTGGTAAGTAAAGAAAAAAATTGACCTGCTTGTTTAAAGCAAATTTAGTATATATCCAAAATGAGCCGTGCATATAATTTATAATGTGGTAGCATTTTTCCTGTGTTTAAATGTTATGTGTTCAATTCAGGGTGGCCCTGGCCTTCCTGGGAGTCCAGGTGCTGACGGACCTCCAGGACCTATGGTAAGCTTATGTTCAAATGCTTTATGTGGCTATAAGCCGTGAATGACAACTCTAACTATGTGTCGTTTTTTAGGGTCCTTCTGGACTTAAGGGAGTAAAAGGAGATATGGGTGTGTCAGGAGAAAAGGTAAGTTGATGTGAAAAAGGCTATTTTATGCCGTTTCTTTGGGTTAAATCGTTGCAATTTTAACCATAACTTATGGATGTCATTTTTTGTATTGAGTTGTAATTATTTATCTATCCACACAACAGCATAGCATTTAACGCCTCTGTTAAGTATGTGTACGGATAGTTATTGCATTGTGAACTAAGAAAAGGTTGAAACCAGCTTTTTCGGAACAACCGATTCGACATTTAAACTGTAGCTGCAAGGCATAATACAAACCTTAATGAAGCTCTTTTGACAATCGCATTTTTCGTACTTCCACTTTAGCATCCTATCCGGGTCGTTTTCATCAGGCTAAATAACACTTAAAGCTTATAAAATTGAAATAAATAGGCACTTAACTCAACTCAACACTCAAAACTTGTCAAAGTGAATTAAAAGAGTAAATTCCTTTACACCAAAGGGGTATTTTTTTGTTTTTAGGGAGACGCTGGACTTACTGGTATAACTGGAGCCCCTGGTGATCCTGGAGAGAAGGGACAACAAGGCCCTATGGGACGACATGGACCTATGGGTGACAAGGGCGAAGAGGGACGTAATGGACCTGCCGGCCCCGTTGGACCCACTGGACCCCCTGGTTTGCCTGTGAGTGAATATTCGTTTAAAAACTTGAATAAAGTTTGCAGATTTTTAGTTTTCTGTAATGCTGTTAGAATATAATCGAAAAAATAAATAAAAACGTTTGCTTAGAGGTCATGTTTGCATTTGTATTGTGACATTGCTTTTTCTGTCTGCATAACTTTAACTTTTTTGCTTTTGATTTTAGGGTGGCCTTGGATCTAAAGGAAACAAGGGAGCTGCTGTAAGTACCGTCTTTACATATTGTGCGGTTTTATTTTTATCGCAAAGTATCTATCTTGGACTGTGCAGATGAAGACGAAATTTTAATACGGATTTTCTGACTGTGACTTGACCACTGTTAACGTTTTTGTAAAAATTTGACTTGGTGCAATATTAAATTTGAAATTTTGAGGATGTTTCATGTTTAACATAAACACAAGGTTCACAAATTAGTTTTGAATCTCTAAAACAATCAAAAGCATAATTTTGACTTATTGTAACTAACATGCTCTGAAATGTAGGAAAAAAATTAACATTTTTATTCTTTTTACAGGGTCCTACTGGACCAAAGGGAGATCTCGGTATTCCGGGTCCGCCTGGACCACCGGGTCCACCTGGAAGCATCACAGACGCCGCTCCGCTTATGGCTGGTCTAAACAGTGAGAAGGGAGTGACTAGAAGCAGAAGGGTAAGTAGACCTTGTTGATGCACTGAAACGAAAATTCTGGTTCAAATCCCAAATATAAGTCCCTCATCTCGCAAAGTATTTAAAAATGTTTTCCAATTCTATTATTTATGATAAGCACTCTTTTTCTAGCGTTTTGGTAATTGATTCTGTAACATAACCTACATTTTTTCACCTTTGCATGAAAAAACAAATAAACATTATTTAGTTGTAAATTAAGCGGCAAAGAGGGCAAGCATAAAGTGTTAGTTTACAATTGTGTTTAGCAAGTCTTAAAAAATCCACCAGTGCCAAATAATCAGAATTCTTTTCTGCCTCAAAACACACTGAAGTAGATGTATTTATAAACGAAATATATTTTTCCAAAAACTCTGGACAAGGTTTTTAAACCCGTAATTTCATTGCAGCTTAACGAAATTGTGCAAAATAGCTCTTGGTTTGTGCATGTATCTGACGTTGCTAAACCTTTTAAAAATTAACTGAAAAAAATATTTTACTTTTTTAGGAATCCGGTGAACGGACCAAACGCCAAGTCGACATGCAGGTTGGTATTTGCGTGATACGAAAATCTCGAAAAATAACTTAATGGTTTGCTCTTTCCGTACCAAGCTCTTCTCTGTGCGGCAAATGTAAACACCAAGTTTTCTCTTTAGGATGACTTCTACGATGAATACCAACAAGGTTTGGCTGAGATCTTCGGTGCCATGGAATCGATCAAACAGGAATTACAAATGATGCGCGAACCTCTAGGGAGATCATCTGACAATCCCGGTCGCAGCTGTAAGGATATCTGGCTGTGTCACCGTGATTCACCTTCAGGTAACCATCGGAAAGTGATTAACTGGTCGAGCCAGTCGGTCCAGAGTAGTGAACCAATTTTAACGCCTGCATTAGGCCCGAGAACTGAGTAAACTCGATTAACCAATTACGACGTAAAATTTGTCGGTTGAGGTATTACCGATGTGTGTAACACTTTAGCCCTGGAATCCAAAAATGCGGGTCTGACTTAACTCTGACTCCCATTTTTATGCCCGCCACGAGCCCAGCATCAAAACTATTTTTATTGCTCGACTAATATTGGCTATAAGAAGCAAGTTTTAGCTTATCCTTGCCGCTGACCAAGCAAAAACATCACCAAAACTTATGTTTTGCATCTGTAATTTTATTTTATGTGTCGCAAAGTCAAGTTTCAGCAAAAATATCGTTGAGGTCTTGTTTTTTTTCCGATCAGATATCAGTTTCACATGTTTTGCTGACTCGGCAAAAAGGCATAGTTCCATGCAAAGCAGTGGTTCCAAACCTTTTGGCAACACAGGATACCCGTTTGTAAATTTATTAGGGTTACAAATCCCCACAAAAAAAGGGATCATGGCAAATTTCTATGAATTGCCAGCCACGTTAAGTTTAACCTCTAACCCCCTTATGAAACTCACTTCAAGATTTTGCCTTCACGGAACCCTGAACCACCCTACAGAATTAGGGGCTAAACCCTGGTGCTTGTGATAGCGTAAATTGTAAAGAAATTGTAAAGCATCATTTCGCCTTACAGGTAATTACTGGATTGATCCAAACGGAGGTTGTGCCGCTGATGCCATGGAAGTTTATTGTGACTTCCAAGCTGAAGGGGACACCTGCATCGAAGCTATCAACCCAAGTGTAAGTTGTACTTATGTAGACGAATCCGGTTAATAGTATAATGATTTTGCCAAGATTTTTAATGCGATTAACCGAAAGATCTTCGCAACAAATAACAAGATACTGTTTCATGATTTCTGCAAAAATGAATTATGCGATTAACCGGATTTGTGTTCAATAGCAATTGCGTTTTACAAAATTAAAACAACTTTATGACTTCTTAAGCAAGTCCTATAAATGTTGCTTCGGGTAACAGCAAACTTGTCACTATATCATTCACTGTGAATGGAAAAGTTGCAAATAGGCAGTGATGTGTAAAAACAATAAACTTTTTGTCGAAAATGTTTTCGCGTGTAGTTCTGCCAATGTTATAAGTGCACTGTAATATAAGCTATTGCTGCTAGGCATAATATCAAGTTTCAAGAGCTCTTCTGTCAAATGTATTTTTATTCCGACGTTTCGGCGTCTTATACAAGTCGCCTTCATCAGGGTAAATAACATGTGCACTATAACGGTGGGACATTTCGACAGGCTAAAATATGTTGTTCGTTAGTAACTAAAAAATAACTATGAAATTTGTACGCTGGCTGACCACAAACTTTCTTATATTTTACAGTCGCAAACAAGGCGTTGGCCAAAGGCTACTGTTGGAAGCTGGTTTAGCACTTACAAGCTTGGTGACAAGGTGAGTGCCTTATTCTTGTCGTTCTCGTTCTAACTATTTTGTTTGCACAACCTTTGTTCAACGAAACCCATTTCTAAGAACTGTTTGCGCTGTCAAATGGATTTACAGTCAGGCATTCATAGCTGACGAAGGCACAGTAATTCGTTTACGTTTTAATATTTGGACGTTGTTGCTAGGCAACGTTTGAGTGTCAAGATTGGTGTATTTGATAATGGGCTGAACGTGGTAGTATAAGATTTAATTTTGGATATGCGAGCAACGTATTTTGGTATTCTTTTAACGTTGATAACGTATACAACAAAACTAATTTATGTAACGTTGTAATGTTTGTTCCGTGGCAAAATTTATTTTATATTTTGTAAAACCTGTAGTTTCAAAACCACAAAAAATCGGGTTTATATTTGGCCTGATGGACTGCTAATTTGTCCTTCAGAATTTAAAAATAATAGCACCATTTTTGTAGCATATTCAATTCACATAAACATGTGTGTGGACCCATTGGTTTTTACTTGTAAATGTTAGTTGGCTAAATTGTGTGTATAGAATTTCGTTAAATAGGCTATGGAATACATAAAATGGCAATATATAAGAACCAAACCTTTCTAGTTTTTTAAAGACCTTCGCAGCAACAGCTTTTAAACACAGTTTGTAATAGAAACGCAATCACTGTTACTTGCTGACTAAACAAAATTTACCAGTTAACATATATTTCATGTCAAGCCAGCAAACAGGCCCCCGCCCCTGTAAACCCATCAATTACTCGTGTGTGTTTGCTGGGCGCGCATACGCGGTAAGAATTCATATTGAACTTTTAATGTGGTGAACTTAATAATCGGTTATGCTCGTTTCATAACTGCCTTGTAAAATACGAAATATGAATTAGCGTTGTTCAAACATATCCTTTTCGAAGTTTGCTATTACCTATTTAAAGCGGCCCTTGTATGCAGGTGTGTTGTGTACTATCGGCTCATTAAATGAGGCACGTTAAAAAGCAAACATAACCCCAATACCAAGCTAAACCCGTGGTTTGAAAGACGCACATATTCGTTTGTAGTCTGTGCAGTTTTTGAATTGTACACTTTTGAAATCTTTCAATTTTTGATGATCAACTTTTGGCCTTTGCTTTGTTTTTGAAACGACAACATGTGTGTATTCTTTCCGGATATGACGTCATTAAATATTTGATGACGTCATCTTATACTTAGGCTCCCCTTAACACATTTGTTTTTAAGCAAGACAACTTTTGCGTACCCTTTTTCGTTATGACGTCATTTAGTATTTTATGACGTCATTTAACATTTGGTGATCGCACCGGATTTTTGCTTCCCTCAACACATTAAGCTGGTTAACCATTCCCTCAAATGCAAACGGCAACATTTCAATGAACCTAGCGAATTCTAACAGACGAATGTACTTTGTTTTTGCAGTTCGACTACAACACGAGCATTCCCCAGTTCAAATTCCTGCGTCTGCTCTCCTCTGAAGCCAGGCAGTTGTTCACTTACAAGTGCGTCAACTCTATTGGATGGGAAATGGACACTGGAAACTACTCCAAAGCTGTACAGTTGATGGGTCACAACGAGGAGGTGCTGACCTATGGAAGCGAACATATTACCCTGATAGAGGATTCGTGCAAGGTAAAATTAAATTATTGATAGGACTTAGTGAATTTTGGTTTACATCTTCACGCTAAAATGGTAAACACCAAGCTAAAGTTTTTTAAATTGCTTTTGTCAAACAAAGGTTTAATCTTTGGTTCAAAGCTGTTTAGAATTTGAATGCTGTGGCAAATTAGCCTGCCCTTGTTTTGTTTGTGGAAAAGTTATTTACCAAAGTGAGTTTGTTTTATTTTTTATTTGACAATAAGCACTTTTTGTCATTTTCAGAGCGGTAGCGAAACAGGTCAAGTTGTGCTTGAAATACGCACAAGGGAAGTTGACCTTTTGCCTTTGGTCGACTACAAGGCTCTTGACTTCGGCACCAAAGCCCAGCGACACGGCTATCACATCGGTCGTGTCTGCTTCAGTGGCTAAACCACCTTTCTCTTAATCACAAACACGGCGGCGACACTTTGAGCAAATCGCGAAAGCTACGCGGAAACACGGCAGTTCAATCCCCGCGGAAATCCGCAACCTGGACGGGGACGAGACCCTTGTAAGTGCTGGTGCAAGGGTCTTGTCGCCAGTCGGACTATTTCGGTCTTTGGACCGGTCGGCCTTCGTTCGCGGGACAAGTGTGCTGGACTTGTCGCGTGATCGTTGGCTGCGCCCGGTCTCCACAAATTTTAACCGCAGGCGGTTCTTTACCTTTCTTGGAATCTTTTCTTTTCGTGTTGCGCAAGCGCGTCGGTCACACTAATACCGACATGCACTTTCTTTCGGTGGTGCAAAAATAAATATATACTGGTCGTTCGGAGCGGCAAAAAACGTTGTGTTTTTTTCTTGTGTCAAGGGATTTTGAGAGCTGTTGATTTTTAACACCCCGTACTTCACCTACATTTGGTTAAACACAAAGTTGTGATTTAAAAGTTTGAAAAAAAAATTCAAACTTAAAACATACAAATCAAACTTAAAAGAAAATAGTGAATTTTTAAGCTTTTGTTTTAAAACATTTGTCACAGTGAAAACAAACATTCTCAAAATAATGAACTAACCTATATATAACCTGTTTTGGATTCTGTTTAATGACAACTGTTTTATGTGAATAAAGTATTTGCCTTTTCAGATTAAGTTAAAAGATAATTGCGCAATAGCTAACTAATCATTTTGTAGAAACAGAACAAAGTTCACTAAAACACACGACTTGTCGTGAATCAATTATTTGCCTTTTCAGATTAAGTAAAATTATGGCGCAATAGCCTAACTCAGTGGTCGGCAACCGCCGGGCCGCGACGAGTTCCTTACCGGGCAGTACACTTTTTAGGTTAAACGCTTTTAAACATTTTGCCCGTGTATCCCGGGAATGGTAAACTAATTTAAGCGTTTTTATTGCTAAATATTTGTAGTTTTTTGAAGACCGGTCCGCGATAAAATTTCACTATCAAAAACGGTCCACAGTCCAAAAAAGGTTGCCGATCCCTGGCCTAACTAACAAGGATGGCAGTACGGTATGATGGTATGGTACGGTACGCAGCATAAATCATCAAAAAGTTCGCTAAGTAGGTACGTTACGCAAAAAAGCATAGGTACGGGTACGGTACGATGGAACGGTTTTTCATCAGAGCGTACCATCGTACCAAAAGCGTACCGTACCACCGTACTGGTACGCATAATAAATGTTGATCAAACGGCCATTTTTCAATCGTTGCCATTTGCTGAGAATATTGAAATTGCCTGAAACTTGGATTTAAATCGTTTACGACATAGCCTAATTTCATCACAATCTCACTGTTCCGAAAGAAGACTCAAAAAAGTTAATAACGTCACTGCCTAAAATTTTGTGCTTATGGGGCTGACAGCTATGCAATAAACCTATAGGTTTACACGCACTATAGGCCTATTATTAAAACGCGCACATGGGAATAACAGAGATTAATCAGCATTTGTAATTTATTCTTAATTTAGTTAAATAAAGTTAGTAAATCTTGTTGTCTCTTTTGCACCAATGATTTGACAATAAAAAGGAGCTGTTGAGTAACAATGTTTACATCAACCTTTTATTTCGAATAAGCGGGTTTTAGACACCTCTTCTTTGAGTGCATGTCATAAAATTTATTCAAATCTGATTCCGATTGGTTTATTTGGAAGTACGGTACGTTTTGATTTTTGACATTTGGTACGGCGGTACGGTACGTTTTGATGTTTGGCATTTGGTATGGAATGGTGGTACGGTACGTTTTGATGTTTGACCTTTGTTACGGCGGTACGGTACGTTTTGATGTTTGGCATTTGGTATGGTACGGTGGTACGGTACGCTCTTCTTAACGAGGCGTGGTACGGTCAACAGAACAAAGTTCACTAAAACACACGACTCAGCGTAACTTCAGCCCATCAATTATTCGATGGAAACGTTTGAAATGCCGTCTTGGGCCGTAGATATACTATGTACAAACATAAGTAGTTCAAAAAACTCATTATCACAAGCTAATAATGTACAGTAGAATTTGACAGTCGCCTAACAACGTATGAACGACCTCCCTTGACATCAATATGCCGAACAGAGGCGAAAGTTTCGCGACAATGTTGATTCAAGTCATTTGTGTTGGCCTTGTTAAACATAGACAAGATGCCAGACTGATCAGAAGTTATACGAAGCAGCATAAGTTTGTGTTTGCACATGTTTCGCCATTTCAATAAAATGGCATGCAAAAGATCTGGGACACTTTAAATTCGACAGACTTGCGCGGTTTTGAATTAATCAGGGAATTGTAATCTAGAGTGGTGACTGAATAGGTAAATAATATATGGAACGGTAGTGCCTTTGATCAGATATTGATAGCAATTTGACTGTTCGAGTTTGGCACAAGGGTTAAGTTTACATCTTTAGTTGTTGAAGTAGTGAAACAATTTTGTGCCAGTCGCTTTTGGAAATGACACAATCATTTGACACCTGACTGACAAAATTTGCCGAATTTGTCATGATTGTACATGACACTGTTTCAGTCGCATGTCAAGTATAACATAAACTGAATGTACTTCCTGGTTTGCTGAATACTCAGTTTGAACAGCGCCAATATGCACACATTGTTATCGTGTGAAACATCGTTTCATTGCCAGTTCATACATATATTGCCCTTCAGGTCATTGATTAGGCAAATTGTATCTTTAAAAGGTTTGCGACTGCAATAGGAAACAATGTATCGAATGCATTTACTCTACTTTGCATTGTTTTGGACAGCAAATTTGGTCAACAGCCAAAAGACTGTCGAAGGTAACTAACTTGTTTCTGCCTGTAATTTATAATTAACTTGTTAATAACGCTAGTAGAAATGAAAATAAGCAAAAGTGGTCGTACAGTGTGTGTGAAATAATACTGTTTCTTGTCGCTTATTATCAATTTAATAAAAGAGCCTTGCAATTGTCAAATCCGGTATAGAACTTTTGTGCAGTTTCACGCTTTTTTCGACTGCGATAATTCGCCGGTTGCCAGCGGCACCAATCTTTGTGAAACAGCGTGATTGCAATCAGCACTTTTGAAGCGCCTAATAGTGCCGTTGATTGCAATTGTTTGCTTACTGCTATTGACTGCGACTGGTACATCAGTGACTGCTACTGACTGGTGCATAAATGTAAGGGCGCTCCCGAATTTGTCGTGATTGTACATGACGCGGTTTGAGTCGCATGTCAAGTATAACATAAACTGAATGTACTTCCCGATTTGCCGAATACTCAGTTTGAACAGCGCCAATGTGCACATATTGTTATCGTGTGAAACACCGTTTCATTGCCAGTTCATACATATATTGCCCTTCAGGTCATTGATTAGGCAAATTGTATTTTGTAAAGAAAGATCTTTAAAAGGTTTGCGACTGCAATAGGAAAAAATGTACCGAATGCATTTACTCTACTTTGCATTGTTTTGGACAGCAATTTTGGTCAACAGCCGAAAGATTGTCGAAGGTAAGTGACTTGTTTCTGCCTGTAATTTATAATTACCTTGTTAATAACGCAAGTAGAAATGAAAATAAGCAAAAGTGGTCGTACAGTGTGTGTGAAATAATACTGTTTCTTGTCGCTTATTATCAATTTAATAAAAGAGCCTTGCAATTGTCAAACCTGGCATAGAACTTTTGTCAAGTTTTAAAGCATTTTGCCATAATTTCCACGCTTTTTTCGATTGCGAAATTTCCTCTTTTGCCAACGGCACCAATCTTTGTGAAACAACGTGATTGCAATCAGCACTTTCGAAGCGCCTACAAGTGCCGTTGGTTGTTTGCTTAAGAAACAGCTACTGACTGGTACATCATGCAGTGACTGGTACTGACTGGTACATCAGTGTAGGGGTGCTGTTGTTGATCTTGATGTAAATGTGAATGGTAAACATCTGAAACACAAATAAATTGTGGTGCTGAGCATTCCATAACTATGTTTATGTTTGATAGAGAGACAAGATTATGAAACACCTAACGCAGAGGTTCACAGGGTAAGTAAAAACAGGGTATGTAAAAACACAAAACATTGTATTCTTGTGAAAGTGCTGTATATGGCCTAATTTACTGTTTTTAATGGGCAACCCTCGATTTACACATAAGATTATAAAATAGTAACTTCAACAGCAGGTGTAGAATTTAAAGCTTGTATTTGGTATTGCAGCTGGACAAACAGAATTTTGCTGTCGAATCCACTACAGCCACATCACCGGGTAATGATGGTATCTTGTGAGTGTAAAATCAATATTGTTGTTTAAACCAAAATTTTTTCGCTTTAGATGAAACAACGCCAAAGCCTGTAGTCTACACAACAGCCATGAGTAAGTGTTGATGTGAAGTATTTACATTCGGCGTTGAATGTAAATGTATCAAGTGTAATATTAATTCGACTCAAATTTGTTTGACCTAGTTTGCAAAGTACTCGCTTTCTTAATTATTACTTAGGGTCTACTTTACACCTTGTCCAAAGTTTTGAAACTTGTTCATACCAACCCTAATGTCTTACAATTTTCTCCCTTTGTTAATATAACGAACGTTTATAAGTTCCAAAAAATTACGAAAGTCCAAAGTTACGGCCTATAAGATTGGTAAAGGTTGCTACACTAAAAGATTTATACATCGTATATACATATATAGGTAGATTCAGTTTATGCATGTATAATATATGGATTTATAGATTTTATTGATATAATTTTCCCTATACTACAAAATTGTTTCACTGTTTCTTGACAAAGTGTCTTTGGAACAGAATACGGATATGCCACTGCAGCTGTGACTATCATCAGTGCTTTGGCTTTCGTTGGAATTCTGGCAATCCCTCTACTTGCATCGCGTTATTACGTCATCGCTATGCAGTGTTTCGTTTCACTGGGAATCGGAACCCTCACAGCAGACGCCCTCCTGCATCTTATTCCATATGTAAGAATTTTTTTCGAGACGCTTTATATGTTTATTTTGGGTCTGATATCACACTCAGCTTCACTTTTGCAACAATTTTACCGAAATTCGTTTTTTGAGCAAATCGGGTTTGATTTTTTAAAGCCTTGATTTCCGGCCCGCTTACAGGTCGAAACAGGTGTATCGTGTGGTGCTGTAAGTCGGACCAAGCTTTCTATTTCAGGCATAAAACAGGACTTTAGTAGGGCCGCTATAATTAATTTAGCCTACTTAACTAAGTGCCTACGGCCGGCCTCCTAACCATTCAGAAGGCCCCGATCCTCCTTTATACATTGTCAAGTTTATAAACATAACTCCAGATATATGTTTACCTTATGAGGTATAACTTGTGTACAAGTTCACTTACTCTAGGTCAACCGCTTCTGCCTAAACAAATGTTACAGTATTTTTTACTTTAAATATGAAGTGATTGAAAAAAGGTTATCCTTTGTCTTACTCTACACTTTGCGCTAGCTTTGCCCTTGTTTTAAATTTAGGCACTCGGTGTCGGGGAAGGTGCTACTGATGGCAACCAAGATGAGAATGCCTACTTATGGAAACTGTGCGCTACTCTAGGTGGCATCTGGGTTATGTTTTTGTTCGAAAAATGCATGAAAATGGCGGGAGGCGGCCATAGTCACGTGAGTCTGCGTTTAAATGTCTAATTTACCCCAAGTGGTGGTAAAATATAATCACAGTAGAATATATGACGGAAATAGGTGAATAAATAAAAACAATAAAATAGTATCTGCAAACTAGCACGAAGTACAATTTAACACAGATAATCTATGATTTTAACTTTTGGAATTTAAGTCGCTCCCAACAGTAGATTCAAGTTCATGAAAACATTAAGTCATTCGTCTTTTACATTAAGATGTATGCATATTTCGCTAATATAGCAGCTTGTGTATCTAAGAGCAAGCATACAAGTCGTATCGGCAAAACCATATGCAAAATCTTACTGTGCAAAATATAAATAGATGAAAGTTTGTACAAGTAGCTGTCGCGAACTAAAATTTAATCCGTAAAGGCAACGTAGCGGTCGAATCAAATTTAAGGTCTCAATAAAGGAAATTTTAGTGGTAATTTATATTTTATTTAAGCAGCCGTATGGTGTCGCTGTTGATATCAGATTCAAGTGAGCAATAAATTATCACCAAAGCTGGGCAGGAACTTGGCTGAATGGCCTGGCGCGCCTGACCCATATACAAACATTAAAAAACCTTGATCCGGATTCGTCCCGGGAGTGTCCGGGGTTCGAACCCCGTGAAAAACAATATCACAAAAGCATTTTAGTGAGAGTGGGACTAGAAAAGATTAAATAGCCTTAGGATTCGTTATACAAGCTCCTTTTAACCAAGTCTGTTAGTTAATTTTTCATAAAATTGTGAAAACGTAAATTAAATGTCACTTTAAACTTGTATAATATTATTTTTATTATTTACCATTAAGAACAATTCTTTACAGAGTCACGGGCACGTTCATCCTGAACATAATACTTTTCAACTTGAGGAATCCACAGTGACTAGCTTTGCGACAAAAGATGAAAAAAGCCAAAAACAAGAGGTTTTGTACGCACTATTTAAGCAATCGATCCATTTTTAATTAATGTCGAAATAGTTGTCATTGATCTCGTTCTTGTGCCTACTTAGCCCAGTGCAGCATTTCTGCCAGGCATAATGTGAAAACGAGTCTTGCTCTACCAGCTGCTTTTATAGGATGGTAGTTGTGGGACGTCGAAACCTCGATAATTTGCAATAAAAACTGCTGGAAGAGCAATACTCGTATAAAGAATAATTAGCTTTCGGTAGGATTCGAACCCACGCCTACGTATCAACTGTGCTTCACAGGCTCGGTTGTAAGTCTTCTTAACCCAGGGGTTCTTAACCAGGGGTACGTGTACACCTTGGGGGTACGAAGCATCAAAGCAGGGGTTCGACATGCAGGGTGAAATTATATGCCATTTAGGATATTTGTGAAGAATGCGTAACAAGTAACTTTGTTATATACAGTATCCACAGAACGAGTTAGTTTTGTACTACTTACAATACTGTATTCATGCATGCATTCAACACCCAAGTCATAGATACACTGAGTTTAATTGCTACAATTTTATTTACTTCCGTCGGCCATTTTAGACCGGGGGTACGAGAAAATTTTATGAAAGCTCAAAGGGTACGAGCGCAAAAAAGGTTAAGAAACACTGTCTTAACCTATACAAAAGTTTCTATGTGCAGGACGAAGCCAATGGAAATTCTGTACGTGAAGAATCACAAGAAAACAAAGAAGAATCTGCTGATGTGAATAAGGAAAAGGAAAGTAAAGACATACTATATTGTGGTACGTGTACACTGTAGATCAAATAGGTCTGTGTATTATTCCACAAACGAAATGCAAACCTGAATCAAAATTACGGTACCTCGGACCTGCAAGGGGCGTTGTACCGAATAAACAAGCTTCTGCTGTTGGTTCGAATCCCACTTTAGACGCTTGGAGATGTTCAGAAGTCAGACTTGATTTGATGCGTCTTGCAGGGCTAGTATTATTGTTTGGCCACATCAACACCAACACTTCAAGTGTTAAATATATCGAATTTGTGAGCGAAACCTAAAACTGGAGCCCAAACACCTACCATCCCAAAATCCGGTCCAAATCAATTTTTTTTAGAAAAAACAATACTTGAATTTTGCCCTAAAATTTGTAACTTGCGGGACAAAATGCTTCCTCAGAAGTGTGGCAATCAAGCCCGTTTTATTCAAGCCCATGCCCTAACCCTACTCTACTTACCACACTGTAACGTACTCGTACATGAATGCGTATAGTTGCTGAATCATATTCTAATATGTTTTACCCTCTGTGGTCCCACACAGGCTTTCCTATCGTCGGGTGGATGATTTTTGTTGGCGATGCTCTCCATAACTTTGGCGATGGTTTGGCGCTAGGAGTGGCATTTAGTGAGAGCTGGGTGACTGGCGTTGGGACGTCAATTGCTATCTTCTGTCACGAGCTTCCACACGAATTCAGTAAGTATTTTTTTACAATCAGTTACTGGGTACAACACTTGCTATAGTTGTCTTTCTTAAAATGAAAGTTGTTGAGTTTTTATTTTTATTTTTATTGTATTTTTCGACAATCAGGCGAGTTTAAATTTGCTTGGTAAAAGAAAACATGAAGACACAATTGCACTGAAACAATCAGCAAGCCATAAATAGCTGCGCAACGTTAAAACGTTATGGAACGCAAAACTTTGAAGGCACAATTGGTGAAAAATGGTTGCAGCTATACTGCATTACAAAGCGTTTTTTGTTTCGTTTACCTACGAGGGTCCAGTTTTTTGTTCAAAGGGGCTAGATCGATTTAATTTAAAGATCCTTTAAGGAATGGAAATTTAAAGTTTTTTAAGCAAACGCCTCTTATTTAAGCACGTACGGGTGAAATGAATATATGTTTCAGAACAGCTGTTAACCGTTTTTGTATCAAAATCCCTTTGTTAATAAAATTGTGATTGCAATTTCTGAAATTATTTCTTGCAGGCGACTTTGCTTTGTATTTGAACTGCGGAATCAGTAAGGCCAAGTCCTTGCTGTTAAACTTTGCTGCGGCATGTTGCTGTTACATCGGTTTGTACATTGGACTCGGAATTTCCGACGATGAGCAAATTAGAGAATGGCTGCTTTCGGTGATAGCAGGAATATTTTTATACATTGCCTTTGTTGATGTGGTAAGTCCAAAATAACGACTGGTTTGTGATAAACTGGTGAACGTTATCGGCCTAGAAATAGGCTATTGCTGCCAGGCATGATGTATAACCAAGTATTGCTCATCCAGACGTCCTATACCAGGGATGGCAAACCACTGACCCGCGGGTCACAAAGTGACCCACCACGTGAATTCCAGTGACCCACTTGTAGTTTTTAAAATTTATACTGATTACTATAGGTAGGGTTACCAGATTTCCAAGATTAAAAAGCAACACAACAGTTAGTTTAAGCCCTTTGCCAGATTGCCTATTGTCTCGAAATACAGATTGTTTAGTCATATGTGAGGCAACAGATAAGTTTATTTAAACTTACAACTTGAAACGATTTGTAGTACCTTTGTTGACGCTTTTCGGTTCAACATACTCATGCGAATCTTTGTTTTCACACAAGAATTTCATAAAATCAAGTGCCAGGAATCGTCTCAGCTCAGAAATGACTGCTGCGTGTATTAAGCTGACAACTACCTAGGATTACAAGATTTGCAGAAAAGATGCAACAACAAGCATCTTAGCATTGACATTGACACATAATAAAATATGTGACCTACATTGTTTTCTTTCCGAATTTCGATATCATGTTTGACCCATTCTACTAAAAAGGTTCGCCATCTCTGTCCTATACAAATGTGTCCTGCAAGACTGTCCTGATGTAGGCGTCTTGTATCGGACGTCGAAAAGTCGATGAATTTCGTGAAACGGTTCTATAGAACCCGCGCCCGTGGTTGATGTTGTCAATTGCACATATTTACACGTAACCCCTGTTTTTATGTAGTTTCCTGAAATGTGGAATGAAGACAAGAAACGTCCATATTTGACATTTTTTGTACAAAACCTGGGTTTGGTTGCAGGCTGGGTCCTCCTTCTTCTTATCGCCATCTACGAAGAGCCTTTAGAAAACAGCATTGGATAAAGCAAGTTTAAACAGAGTTTTGAAACCCACATGCTTATGATTTGTGATGTGTACACGTTTGTATGTTAATTTCTTAGTTTAATTAGAACACACAGTTTCTTTATTTCGAAATACACTGTACTCACAAAACACGAAATGTCTTAGTGTGGATTTTTCACTTTTTGTCAATATTCAATACTACATATTATCTATAAGACATTGATTGTAGCAAACTAAAAAGACCGGTTGCTTTCAACTTATAGTAAACCTCTGTCCGGATATGGCAAAGATCCGGATTAACCGATGTCGATTAGTTAAAGCCTTGCCACACAAATTATTTGTATCTCATTTTTTTCGAATTAGGCGAAGAACCGGATTAACCGAATCCAGTTTAACCTAAGTTTACTGCGGTATAAAAAATCTAATAAGCGCAAAATCGACCAGTTAGAATTTATTGGATGCTTACAAAAGTAATAATTAGACATAAACAGTCAGGTTTGCCTTAAACCACGCTGTGATAGTGATAATACTGTAGCTGCGAATAGCAGTTATGAATAAGGTAATACAATAAAGTAAATGTAGAATTCAAGCCTTCTTGCCAATTCTACCTTACAATGGACTTAAGGCGCAATGGTTGCATCGGCGGAAAAAGTTTTTGCGTTACTGTCCGTTACAGTAAAGCTGATAGGCAATTGTATGAAGGGCAGCAGCTCTACCTTTGAAAAAAGTGCTAAACCATGTTGGATTTTCTCCGGAAATAAACGTGGCGCAATTAGTTTGGACAACCAGGGTAAGCCGGTTAAAAGGGAGGTAAACAACGGCGGCTGGAAAAGAAACCTTATACCCAACTTCCAAAAAGCTTTGGCTTACGAATAAAAAAACACGCATCTCAAATAGAGTGTTGGGCCAAGAAATTAGATAAAATACATGAATGGTTGTGGTTTGAAAGATGGCGCCAGAACTCACAATCATGAAATCATGATAGTGTCTTGTTTTTTTTATAATTTGCATTCCTGGAGGTTCCTATTAAAAATCGATTTTAGTTGACCACTCTAAACTTTTGTGTGACCATGGGTTTGGCTGTTGTCAATAGGCAGTAGCTGAGTCGAGTAACAAATGATACATTTTTTTCGGCAGTAAATACAAATTAAGTTAGCTTTAATGTACAAGCGTCGAGCCATTAAATGATAACCTGCAGACAGTGCACACTGCCAGTTTCCTCTGTGGTGTATGCCCGGTTGTTGCATCGCACAGACTAGGTGAGGCATGGGTTTTTACCCTGTTACTCCCAGCAAACTGGAGTGCCGTTAAAGGGCTACACTAGCAAATGCGGCCGATCTCTCATCACCAGCTGCACTGATGAGACCTTATAGGTCGAAACAGTGTGCACTAGTGTCTGCAAATTAGCTTTAATTTGTACTGGTGCCTTTGCGAAAGCCATGTTTTGCCACCTGGTCTGTGTCGACAAAACCAACCACAAGTGACATAGAATATTTGTGGCAACATTGCAAGAGTTGAACCAACTTTGCATGCGATTGCGCAATATCACAAGCAACGTTTAGTGCTTCAGTGTTGTAAATCCAAGTAAGTAATCACAGTATAAACTTTTATTGTTAGATAAAGAGTCTGCAATAGTAACATCGTAGTTAATCTAAACCTTTTTGATACTACTGGATGCATTTTGATACAGTTTACAAGAAAGTGCTTCCTTTTTAATATTTTTTCAACCCGCAAACCCAAATTGGAGACCACTGTGATAGTATATGCTTGGTATTTCAATAAGGTTTATAGTTTTTACAAGTACAAGTTTACAAGCGGTTTTAGAGGCACCGGTGGGTCATATTCTTAACAGTACTCCTGAAACGAATCGAATTTAAATGGTGCATTTGTTCGTAACTACGCCTAATTGCCAATGCGTTTTAACACCGATGTTGAACGGAATTTAGTTTTACAAATAAAGCATATAATTTGTACTCGTGTCGTTTTAGGTCTTCTCGCGTGTAGCTTTGGCGAAATTCATTGGGCAATCACCGCAAAACTTCTATAGATCTTCAATTCGAAAGCATAAAAATTGCGTTGCTATTTATATGAGTGTAACAAAATTTCTAGCCCGGTGTTTTAAAACAGTTTAATATGTTATTAAATTGAAAAAAGTGTTTGCCTCTCCATTAGCACAGAAAAAAAAATATCAATACATTTGCTAGTAAATAAGCAAACAAAAAAGCTTTTTGTTGTTGTTGCAGTTTTTGAAACATTTAGGCACAGAAAATTGTATCGATATAAAATCTTGTTCAGATTTTCAACTTCAATTTAAAATCACGTATTACGATCGGTGACTTAGTACTTAAGGGCTAAATGTCAATGGTGTAGTAAATACGATTTCATCTTTCCGCCGATTTGCGCAGAATTTTGTTACATTTTTTATTAATAATTTCATCCAGCAACAAACATTACTTCAATTGTCAAACGAAATGCGATGCAAATAACCGGAAATCGGACTTTTTCGTCCCATAGTTTGCCCTGCAGACATAAGGTGACCTGCAGACCAATCTGTTATGTAACGTTCGACATTCCAATGTGTGAAAACCTTGGTCGAGTGGTCATTAATAACCTGGTCGTTATGGTTTAAGGAAACGCTTACATCCGCTTTGACTTAGGGTTTTAAACTACAACATTTGGGATATTATTTCTTTTGTGACTATAAGCACAACGATAAACCAATAGTAGAGATACTTGATTTGCAGTAAAACTAAAAATGTTTGATTTTACTAGCTTTGGAGTGTTGATACTTAAATAGTGTGTGCAAAACCATTAATCTTATCCAACAAATTATCTGCAAAAAATTTGCCTGTGGTTTCATGCTAAATTAAATTAAAGCAAAACAATGTAAAAACATCATGTCAATAAATAATAGCTGCAGACAGTGCACACTGTTTCGACATATGTATTGTCGTTTTGATTTTACATTGATACTGTGACACTGAGCCGACATCACTCTTCTCAAACAGTTGCTTGGCCATTGTGAGACAGTTCAAATGAAGTGAGTGGTACTCTCAAAACGTTTGTTTACCAGACCACATTCATACCTTCTTTTCACAGCGCCTGCGCAAAATTGGCATATATAATAACCGGGTTACTGTAATCACTATGTGTTGCGACATTCAGCACTTCATTTTATTGAAGCGAAGGTTTTTGTCCCATTAACATTTATTTATTTGTTTGCCGACTTTTATCGCATGATAAAAACTGCAGAGTTTAGTCTGAAGGCCAAGCACGTACAGTAAAGGTTTAGTGCGGTTTATACCGTTCTTTGTGTTTTCAAAAGAGAGTGTATGTGTATTTGAGCTTGGCTGCAATCGTTTAAGCAGCTAATAACTGCATACGAAATACTGTACGCAAGGGCTGCCAGAGTAGCTGTATTCTTTGTTTCATTTTCGTCAAAAAAACATCCGACAGTCAAGGCGTTTGTTGGAAAGGACAAACATAAAATTGGATCAAATATCACGACATGAGCTTATCTGGGTCTGACATGCTATCTAATAAGCCATATGCGGGCTCGGTGGCATATTTACCCAGATTTTAATAACATGCATTAGCCTATACAACGATGCCATTTTAGCTTTGAGTAGGCGGTGGTCAGTTCGACATAAGTCAGATTTTCTACAACACCTCTTGCATGCATGACGCGTTCTGACTCAATTCAAGAGTTTTAGAATGAAAAACGTTGTGACATAACTGCTTTAAAAACCATAATCAATTACCAACTTAAATATCTATTTTCCTTCACTTACAAAATTGCCACCTTTTACTTATAGTATATCCTAGGTCAGTGCTTTTCAACCTTTTTTGGTGTGCTGAACCCTTAAAGTTGTTGTGACGAACTCATGCACCCTGTTTACTTAAAAGGTAAACTGAGATAAATAGCGACATGAAAAATCGTTATGCATATCATCTTGTCAATTAACTCCAAACATATGTTCGCGAAAGTATCAATATTCGATATCCTAACATCACCCGAATATAACACGTACAGCCACTATCAAACTAGACACGGGGATAAACCATTGAAAAAGTTTACCTGGGTTATACATATTACAAGTGGCTGTACGTGTTACATTCGGGTGATGTTAGGAGTGGCTGTACGTTACAAGTTTAAACCTACATCTTTTTTCTAATATCTTGAAAGTCAAATATGAATGGTTCAATAAAAGTTTGTGATGCACCCTTGTACACCTTTTCGTACTGGTGCACCCCATAAATATTTTGGTGCACCCTAGGGTGCGCCGTGCACACCGGTTGAAGAGCACTGTCCTAGGTATCACAACTTTTTGTATTCGCAGAGGTGGGGTTGGTGCTTAATTTAAAAATATGGAACAGAATATGCCAAATGGACGATATGATAACAGACCGCCAAGCGGGATCTTAAAGCGGCGTCACATTGAGAATCAAGGTAAGATTCATTTTTTATAGCGGTTAACGGTCAAATAAATTTAAGTTAGAAGAAATTGTATAAATTTATGAACAGTTTGAGAAAACACAGATGCCTTTTTAGGCGAAACATTTATACAAATCTATCCAATTTATATTTATACCAGTCGCATATTGTTAATTTTGTTGGAAAAGTTTAATCATAAACATTACTGCCAAGGTAGTGGTGTATATAGAATACATCGTGTAGACGTTTCGACAATCTCTGTTGTCATCATCAGTACATGTTTACCTTTGAAGTGCTTCGATCTTCCGCAGTTTAAGCTTGACATCAATACCGTGGTGGCATCCAATATACTTAGGAACACTATGCACGGACTTGAAAACAACAGAGATTGTCGAAACGTCTACACGATGTATTCTATATACACCACTACCTTGGCAGTAATGTTTATGATTAAACTACTTTTCAAGTCCGTGCATAGTGTTCCTAAGTTTGTTGGAAAAGGTTTTGCAATCCTACACTTTCACGCAGTTACTCAATGTAGGGTGATTTTTACAATTAATCACAGAAAACCCGTTTGTGCAGATGAAAATGACTTGAACAATGCTGGGGATACCGAAACCCAAAGATTGTGCTCGACCAGCAATGATGATGAGTAAGTAGATATGAATTTTTTTATTATAAGTTTGAATGATTGGCTCTTGTATAGGGTTGCCATACGTCAGGATTTTCCCTGACATGTCAGGGAATTTAGTGTTTAAATCTGCGTCAGGGAGAAATGTTAAAATGTACTTAAAAGTCAGAAATTATACATAAAAAATATATATATTCTATAAAATTAATGTACCAACGGAGATATATATGTGCTTATTGTTTCAAGGATAGTGAGAGTAGTGAGCTTAGTCTAATAATCTTGACTAAACAAAAGCTTAAGCAGAAAGTTAGTTGACAAGGATCAGAGTATCGTATGTAACGTTTTCTAGTGTCTGTTTGACTTTCGAATATTCTAAATTTATTCCGGAATAGAAGTGTTTAGATCAAAAAAAAAAGGTTAACGCAGCGGTTCTCAAACTGGAGTCCGCGGTCCTTTAGGGCATTTTGCGGGAACCGCGAAAGGTGGAAGTAATTCTATATTCTTATTTAGCGTCAGTTTGTGCAAATGAATAAGTTTAAATCAAAGTGAAAGTGGGGGAAGGTGCTGCACTGTCTTCGACCCGGATGGCTCATCGTTCTTTTGTTCGACCGTCTCCATTGCTAAACAATCGGCTTTATTGCATGACAACTAACAAAAATGCAATTGTTCGCGCACAATTGTAATGCTTTTGTCTTGTCTGTGATGTCAGATTTGGATCATTGTTATGCGCAATTTTGCACAACTAGCTAAAATCCTGCAATGAACTCTCGTTTTTCTAAAATACACATTCAAGCTTAGGCACCGCGAGCCCTCAAAATAATGGCAAACCGTTCAGAAAAAATAACGAAAAAGTTTGAGAAAAACTGGGTTAACGCAACCGAGATAAATTTTGTCAGGGAATGTGTATCGTAAAATATGGAAACCCTACTCTTGTACCTATTTTATTCCAGAGGAATGCGAATTGCTGCACTTTCTAGGACAACAAAAGTATTCAATATAACCTGTAACAGTTCAGTTCAGGGGTAGACAATCTGCCGATGTACAGAAAAAACGCAGGTGCAAATGTAAATTTGTGCCACCGTGCACGTTTTTTTGAATATTTGAAACTCATTTTCTGGACATATTTTTAAAACAAGCCTAAGTGGACTTTCCTAATGTAAAAAACATGATATACGTGTTTGTCCAGGTACTAGACTTTTTATTTAGGATTAGTGGGCTCCCATGGCTTCTTTGTATATCTGCTGCAATTCGGTTGGCAATGTTACAAAAAGTTTGTGCCCCCTTGATCAAGTTCCTTTGTACTTACCCAAAGTTTTTTATTATGCCGTGGGAATTTTGGCGACCAACGGATCGTTTTGTTGAATGTGACTTTCACACGTAGACACAAGTTACAACTATACGTTGTGTAGCATTTTATAGACTTTCGATTTTGCGATAAAACTCTTTACAAAGTAAGGTTATTGTGCCATATACCAAGTTTAAAGTGGTAAACATAAATTTAATTGGGAAAACACTTCTTTTTGTTTTCAAAAGGAATTATGTTGACTTTACGAGTTGTGCAAACTGTAGATAACGTTGCAACCAGTAAGCGATAATTTTGTTCATTGCAGCACACAGACAAAACAACGTTTCCAATTAAGATAGAGAATATTCCTAATGTCCCGTACTTTTGCTTGAAAACTTTATCGAAACTTGTTTTTGAAATTATTTGCAAAGGTTTATTATTTTGCTTCTTGCCGATCAGACTCCCGATTGGAGTAAATATATTTTAGTGACTTTGTGTTGTTAAATATCTGCTTTGTTGAAACTTGGTTAAGGCCAACGCTACCATAATGTCAAGTTTAAAGAGCTTTTCTGGCAAATGTGATTTTATTCCGACGTTTCGACGTCCTATACATGGTCTACCATAATGTTTGCAATATCGGTTGCCCTTCCACGACCCTTTGACGAGTGGCCAAACACATTAGTTTCACTTTTAGGTTTGTACACTTAAACTACAGTGTTTGAAGGTCGAAGTCCATATTGGGTGGTATACGATGGATTTTCCTACGTTGTTCGAAGTTTCAACAATTTGTACTTCCCTGAAATTGCATCAAATGGTAATATAGACAAATGAAAATAAACGCATCGAAAAATCTTTTAATTAAAAGTGCGTATTAGGCGTTAAAAACAGATGTAATTAATATTGGTCTAAAGTCATGGGGGTGGTGTCCAGACAGGACCTTTGGACATAATGTTTAACCTTGGTTAATTATTGGTAAATTACTCAGTAAGGAAGTCGATTCAACAACTAAGCAAACCAGTTTATGCGTCATTGTGACGATATTAGCGGTTTTAGTGCAAAAAATCAACATTGTTTTATGCCACTCTAATTTGACATTTAAAGGTTTGCGGTCTTGCAAAAATCCAGTTCGACCTTGAAATGTTTGTTCTAGTCGTGTATGTTGTTGCACTAATTTCTATAGAAAACAAATTCGTTTCTTCTATCTGTCTTCTCTGGCTTCTTTCAAACAATTTCAAACTGGCGTTGGTTATGCGTTGTTTTTCAAACCTAAATGGTTTTTGACGGTAACGAATTAAAGTACAAAATCCTGTCTTTATGTATAAGAGTTTACACAAAATATGCCACAACAACAAATGAATATAGAAACTTATGCAAAGCGAAACAACGATGTAAGTAATAAACGGTCCTTTCCGTACCACCGCATACACTTTATACCAAAAGTTTAAAACTACATCTTTTATTTGGCTTTGTTGCAGAGTTTTTGTTGAAAAAGCTTCTTGCCGTAAAATCCTAAATTTAAAATCCTAGTAAATGATTAAACAATCCATTCCATTCCCTTGAAAAGAATTTTTTATTGGAACACGTTTGCACACAGATGAATTTCCCTTGTAACATTTGTAGCTGATATATAGTCGTTGACTTTCAACCCAAGTCGGAAAACGGCCGAAAACTTGTTGCAAACCGGCTGATTTTAATCGGACAATATTTCCACTGACCCTTCTGATTTTATCTACGTAATTTCGGACGGTTGATAGAAACATTTCAGAGATTAAAATCTTATAACAGCTCAGACGCAATTTGAGCAAGAAGTGTTTTTTGTTGCATAGTTGTAGGTCAGCCTTAGGTTTGTGAAGCGTCTATATTTCACAGCACTGAAACTGCATGCTGTCTGAAAATAAACTTAGTAAATGGAATTCGTATGATGTGACTTTGCAAGCTTTGAGCAAATTGACCAAGATATAACACATATCTAGAGATTTTTCGAAAATTAACACAATTTGTTTTATACCAGCATACCTAAAATAAACACTGCTGTGTTTCCTAACCTTTCAGATCTCGGATACGTTTTACCTAAGCGTAATCATTAGCGGTTTTTTAATTGTTAAAAATAAAAATAATGAAAATAGTATATGGGTTTAGAAAAATTCGTGCAAAACTGGCACATTTGTAAATACATTAAACCTTGGTTAAAATGGATTCGGTTAATCCAGATATTCGCCTAATTAAAAAAAAACTCAAAAAAGTATAAGACACAAATGATTGGAAACGTGTAAAGGCTTTAACTAATCAACATCGGTTAAACCGGATCTACGGCAATTCCCGATTTTGTTTGGTCTAAACGGTCCGGATTAACCGACGTTTACTGCATGCCAGGGGTGCACAACCTGCGGCCTTGAACATGTATATTAATATGTATGTACTGGCGGCTGTGACGTAAATAAAATACTTTATTGCATTTAAAATAGGCTTTTCAGGCGCCATTAGATAGTATTATACGAGATAAACCAGATTCTTTACATCAGTAGTATGGAAACAAAAGCCAGCACACACTTGGCAGCCGTTGGTGAAATAAAAATCTGCGATGCGGCCGTCATTGCGAAAAGGTTGTGCACCTCTGCTGTAGGCTATCGTTTGCGATTTTGGGCTCTACTTATAACTCTATAACTCTATAATAAAAGACAAAAACATCCCATGTTTGTCTACCAATACGTATGAAACCCCCCATAAAGAAACGTGGTGTATAGTGATGGATGACTGAACGAAGCTCGCTGGAAAGTTGTTTTAAAATTTCTAAAGCTGCACAAGCAAATAACGTGCGTGAATGGAATTGTTTACACACGTGCAGACGAGTATGGAAACCCCGAATTACATTAAGTTACGCAATCACACCACAATCATCTATCAAGCACTTGGTCGCTCTCTTCAAATTTAAGAATTCAGAACACTTGTCATAATCAGAATATTCCATATCGGTCCAAACGGCGATCAAGTGGAATGCTTTACATATAGTTTCGGTTTCAGAGCTTTTCCCGGTTAAGTTTTCTTTGCAGCAACTTAAGGGCGTTAGCCGACTGAAGTGTATGGGGTATGTTTTGCCGCCGAAATGCTATGACTGACTGTATATTGTTTCCAGTGGTTTTACTCATGGCAGATAGTACCTTATTTACTGAATGTTATGCAAAGAGTTGAGTTGTGTAATTTTGTAAGCATAGACACAGTTCATTTCTTGTAATACAAGTTGCTGTGTATTAAGCGTACAAAGTAAGTTGGAGTTTACTACGTGTGGGCAAATCTTTGATTAATGTTTGCCAGAAACTTCTGTGCCTTTAAGATTGCAACTAACGTAGGATTTCGCTAAACAACCGCTGATTTTTCTATGTTGTACAAAAAGTGTCATGAAACAAAGTCGCAGGTAATGCAGTTTTTGTTGACTTATTTTATAGCAGATTGGCTGCTTTCAAAATTTGTACCATTTAACCCTAGGGCAGTAGTTCTCAAACTGTGCGTCGCGACGCTCTGGTGCGTCGTTCGAATTTTCCAAGGGCGTCGCAGAATATTCGTCTCGTGTCTTTTTGTCGTTGTATCAATAAACACAACTTTAATGAAAAGTTTCCTCATTAACTTTTATTTGCTGGTGCGTCGCAAGTCCAGAAAACTTTTCCAGAGGCGTCGCAACAAAAAAAGTTTGAGAACCGCTGCCCTAGGGTGATAGATTTTTAAGTTATAACTACGTAAACCTCGGTTAAACCGGAATTTGGGTCCGGATTAACCGAGGTTTACTATAATTTTACACATGTTGGCTTGAAAACCGTAGTTGGTGCTCCATGCAATATACAAATAAGTTAAGCCAGTTGATTATAGTTGAATGCCGCCACATTCTGACCTTGTGTAAAGGCAAGCGATATATTATTTGCGACGTACTTGTCCTAACGCCTGAACAAACAACAGAAGCGTCCAGTTCGGAAAAACACTCGACAAGTGTCTGAATGCGCAATAATATTGCAATACTCCATTTGCGACGGAGTTTTCCTCTCGCCTGAACAACCAATGGGCTTCTGGACAAATTGAGGGTAACCCGAAAACACACTTGACCAGCATAGTTCGTAGGTTAAATAGAATGCGATCTAATTGGCGTCCAAAATGCGGAATTTTGTTTGCTATTGATATGCTGGGGCCGGTCTTACATATTTATCTCCAGTCGCGCACCGTGCAATAATTTTAGGCTTTTATTAATCACCCAATTTATCGCGCTGAAGGGTAAACGTTAGTTTGAAGCGGATGGATTCTAATCCGAAATTTTGAAAACCTGTTTTGAATACTTTATTGCTTTTGATACAATGTATTTTTACGCAATGGTGATCAAAATCGTATAATTCAGATATTTTATGTAAACCCAACGGTATTTAAATTATCACTTTTATTCTTTACGTTTTGTTTTTTCGACCTAATGTTTTTACTGACCCTATACCAAAGTTACCAAACCATTAATTAACCATTTTTTTTCAGTGTAAACGAACCACTTCCACTGTACGACCAGTTCAGAACCATCCCTCGTGAAGATGAAACCAGAATTACATCCACCACTTCTAAGTTCTTTGTAAAGCTTTTCAAGTACATCTCCGTAATTCTCTGCTGTGCTATCGTGCTAGTCGGCGGTGTAATAAGCAAGGTAAATTGCTTTGTCATTGTTTAATAATATATAGTCAAGTGGGTGTCGAAATTGCTGAATCATGTAACGTTATTGGATAACATGATCAAAACAAAATTCGATCAACAAAGTGGAATAAGTCATAAGATTTTTATGTACAGTAAGCCATAAATACGTAGTCTGTTGACGCAACAAAAAAGTGTGTGACGTCGCCTCGGCAATGACGTCACTTGTTTGGCATATTTCGTCACGTAACAATAAATGATTATCCTGGTACCGGACGTTTATAATATTGCGTAGGTGTTGGATTGGATACAGTTCATAGAATGGGCACATTATTATAAGCTTATAGGTCTTTTATGGAATATCAATGTAGCGTAAAGCAGTTTGTCTAACAAATTTAGTATTTCAGGGGCCGGATTTACCTCAAAAGATTTAACAGCGAGATTAATAACTCCAAAGCTACTTCAACAATACTTAAACATATAATATTTTGTCAAACTACATGGCTAGTGCTTCATAGTTGCATTAATTGGATAATTTAGAATATTTTGAATTTGCCATGTTGAAAGTTTAAGCATCAATGTTATACAAAAACCATTCGGATTTCGAAACATCGGCAAAACCAACTAAAACTTCGGCAAAACAACAAACCGAAACATGGGCAAAACCAACTAAAACTTCGGTAAAACAACAAACCGAAACTTCGGTGCATCACTATAGTTAATACCCACAGATCAAGAATGTAAAATTTGTCTATTTGCAGGCTTGTGTACTAATACTTGGAAACGGTGCTAAAGTGTACGAAGGCACTGAGAATGCCCTTGATCATGACGTCATACGAGTTTGGTCTTACATCATATTGCTATGCATGCTTCTGACCCCAGAAGTTTTCACCATGGGATACAGCTTATACAGGATAATTATGAAGAAAGAAAATCCACTGGAGTTGAAGACTGTACTATTGGTACTTCTATAAAACATTAAGGATTGTGAAATGAATAAACTTTTGCCATCAGGCTTAATATATTAACAATCATCGCTTTTCAAGCAGATTTTTACCGACTATTCAAAGTGCCATAATGCTTTTGTTCTATGTAAATATTCCATTAAGAAATTTTTCTTTCAAAATATGTCATTATCCTGATGAAGGCGTCTCGTATGGGACATCGAAACGTCAGTTTCTACAGTAAAAAATGCTGAAAGAGAAATAACTATTTTACAATTGTTAATGGAAAAGACAACATTGAGTTAGCCTACATTTTGTTTAGTAGTCGATTTGACTTTTTTTTTCTTTGCAAAGCTAAACATAAAAACGGTTTAATTTAATCCGATGTATAAATCATTCGTTTAAAAACAAAGAAAACGCCCATAGATAGCAATTAAGCGCAAAAGCTTGCAATCACTAAAACCTATAGTTCAGTGGACATAGTAAACCACTGAAGCCTAAAGCAACGGCTTATTATTATTAAGCTTAAAAAGGGCCACGTGTACATTCTATTTGGTGTATAGTGTGCTGCCTTGGTTAATGCATAAAACGCTGTTAAAATTCGGGAGACCGAAGACTGAATGTTAGTACACCCATGAATATTCATCCGAAAAATTTCGTGTCGTATATTGGGATTGACCTTAGGTAAACCAATTTTGTTGCTTATTAAACCAATAGCAGTCAACTATGTGAAGTCAAAGACCTTTTACATATTTGTGCACTCGAATTGCACGGCACTGACTGTAAAATATATTTGCAATATAAAATATATGAGTTCCAACGATCGAAATGCAAACATGTCGAATTTCCAACCGCATAAACCGCACAAGGTTTCATTCCTCATAAACGTGTTTGGAAAAGTCAAAGTCAAATATTTGAAATGTGTGTGGAATACACGAGCAGGGTAATTCCATGTTTGCAATGTGTTATTTAATTTGGCTTTGAAAACCTTTACACACGATTCATATATGATATAGCGATGACATCTGTTCAGTGTTTAATAAAGTCACCTTCATTTTATATTGATACCACAAAGAGATTCTTGTAATTATAATTCCATGTTTTTACTAGGTTTGTAGAAAGTTATAGATATAATATATGTTTTAAGAGTTTGCACCACTTTAATGTTTTTTTCTGGTTCATGATTACACTGACTAAGCAGTACGAGTTTTCCTTAATTTTTCAACTGCAATTGTTTCAAGCACATTGTCACATTGACATCTTGTTGTAATGAAACGTACAGAATGTTATTAAGAACTGATAACACATCCGCTTTCGCGTAAATCAGGGGTTCCCAACCTTTTTACAATCTCGTACCACTTGGACGCTTTGCACTGTCACGCGTACCACCATAGAGCAGTGGTTCCCAACCTTTTTTTGTCGCGACCCAAATACTTACCAAAATTTTGTTTTGCGGATTCTCGCGACCCATGGATATGCATTCTTGCTGTTTGGGTTGTATTTTTGTTTGTAAATCAGGAAAGTTTTTCGAAAATTACTACGCTAGTTTGAAAAATAGAAAACACCAAACATAAATTATTCGTTATTCCGCCAACTTTAGAGCTGGTTCAAAGCATTATGAGCCAGACAACGCTTATAACAGTGATCTCACACAAAGATTATGACGTCACAAACAGAATAATTCACTATCACGCCAAATAGCCATGAAATTGTTATTGGGAATCAATTCATAGCCTTGGCAAATAACAAAATAACGCTACGAAACGTAGGTGCTAATTGTCACAAAAACTGGCGACCCAACAGAATTTACAGGCGACCCAACTTTGGGTCGCGACCCATAGGTTGGGAAACACTGCCATAGAGCACATCTCTGTGGAACCACTTCTTGCAGAACAACTAATTTGTTCGAATCATGTTTCTTTTAACGCTACAAAACAGTAGATGATATCTATCAAGAGAAATCATTTGACATAATTAATGCCCACCGGGTTGTACGGCTTTTCATAGCAACTATGCTTTTTCTTGGCAATTGACATGACCTGTATTTTGAAGACCGTAATGATACGAAACAACAGAAATAGTTACGTAACAATGACAATAGGCCTGGGGAATGTTTTTTTGTAAACAAACCAGATAAACAGAATATGAGGTTGTAAATCCAGGTTTATGTGAACAAAACGGAAGTTACTCGCGTACCACCTGAAAAACCTTCGCGTACCACTAGTGGTACGCGTACCACAGGTTGGGAACCCCTGGCGTAAATGATTGTTCTACATTTTGAAACTTGTTTGTCAAGTTTATTTTGATATTGCGCTACTACAGTGGTTCCTATTCGGGGTTCAAAGGTATTTTTGGGCTACCACTAAGCACTCTTGGCAACTCAAAAGCGTCGAAATAAACAAGTCTGAATACAGCGTTCGCTGGGATTTTTTGTGAGTTAGCTGCTGGGTGCAGAAAAACTTCGTGTCTTTACTGGGATACCACCACCACCAAAAACAAAAACGTTTGGATAACACCACGTTAACGAAAACGGTAACGTTGTTAAGCGACCGCTGTTCAATACATCAACATTTCTCAGACCGAAACAAGTTTACTGAAAGCTTCAGTTTTGCATGATTATCCGGTATTTAAAACCGTTTGTCATGAATACACGAGTCTACTTCTGCAGAAGCACAGTTTTAACACCAACGTTTTGTTGCAGGGGGGCTTATTGGAATTGCTTAGTGCCTTTGGCGAAGGGATTCTTTTTATCAAAGTTCTTCCCTATCTGGATGCCACCTTTGCTTGTCTCGCTTTTCCACTTATCAGTTTCGCGCCGATTTGTGTCAACATACAGGAGAAGTGGACCTCATATTCACACAACAAAGAAGTGACCAGCAAATGCCGAAAAATACGGAATTTGTGTTTCGCCATTATAGCTTTTGTAAGTGAAGATGTAGGGATGTTATTATGTTGAAACTTCGTAGACATTTATATCATTTGACTTGAGAAAACATGAATTTGATTCAATATCGTACTACTTTTATAAGGGGGCATTTTCATCTATGTGTAGCTCATGTCGAACAATCTAGTTCCTTTGCATTAACTGAGTATTTAATTAATACATGATACCTTGTCTTAATACAACATTGGGAAGTATATTTTTGGTCAAACAATCTGGTGTTAGTATTGAGCCTAATCTCTTATTATATCAGCACATTTAATTTGTTATAGTCTTGATATTGCTAAATTTACAAGTTTTCAGGCTAATACCCCTTTGAATGTTGTTTTTGAGATCGATAGCGAAAGCTCTGTATTATGACAGCTTCATTATTATCTTGGGCAGATTTTGCAAGCGGGTGGATTGGTTTCATGTTTCAGTGGACTCTTTACACCAGTTAATGCGAATGGAAAAAATGAAACAAATACCAACTTTATGCAATTTCTTAACATCAACTACACCTATGTTTGGACATTTGTTGGTAAGATGTCTTGTTGTATTTCTTATGTGTTTTTATGTGCACCAAACCTACCAATCCTTTCTTGCATTTCCACGTTCGCTTGCCACAAGGGTTGTGGTGGGATTTGAACCCACGATATCAGATTTTGCTTTCTATTTACTGCTTTACTAAATTTAGTAACTTTATAGTCAACCCAACTTTTCGTAACGATTAAGGGGTTTATGGCATTTATTAGCAAATCAAACCCGTCTTTTAAAAAATGTCATGCAAACAATTGCGAATCCGTTTTTCTTAAAACTTTTTGGTGGTATTACATGAGTTTGAATATCGAAACAGGTTCCCAAGGAAAAGGGATCAGTGAATTAAATCTTAATAATATTAAATGGCATCGTCAGTTTCTGTAAAAGCATGGAGTAAAAACAACAAAAGATAAAACAACATTATGCTGGAGCTTAAAACCAATACCACAAAACCTCAACCACATCATGGGTGGAGAAGTGCTGACTATGCGCGTAGGTCTGGCAAGCAACGTGGCCTAACCCCGCTTATCTATCAAGTCGACTTGACACGTAAAGGATTGTTTGAAATCAATTGTTTTGAAGGTCTTATTCTCGCTTCTCTCCGGTACTGGGAAAACTTTGTGAAAAGGGATTTTCACTTTCCATTTGGACTCACCATTAGAGCACGCGGGCTACAGGAAAAACTTGACGGAAGTCGATTTAAGACATCCTTTATTTTCGCGTTTGTCAAATCGTCGTTCCTGGTCGGTTTCACCTTTCTTGTGATTGTGGTGCTTGAAAAGGAAACTTACGCTAGTTCGTACGTTAACGTTGGCAACGGAGACGGACGAAACATTTACCATAGAATTCTTTACCTTTTAGAACTGGGTTCGGAAAGATCAAGGTAAACCGAAACAAATAAGCTTACAAAATTACCAGTTCTTGCTTGCTCAAACAACTTTGTTAAGTTGAAAATCGGCTTTAAGCTTTAACATAAAAATAATCTGTAACACCTGACACCACAATGGAATTTTACGGGATAAGTTACATAACAAGTCATAAAAAACTAAAATGTACATTAAAACTGTTACAAATATTGGTAATAACACAATCCTAATTTTAATACTGAACCTAAAGCTCTGTTCTTGCTTGCATATTTGCCAGTAAACTCATGTGACGGTGTAATGTGTATTTTTCTGCATAGCATTTTGACTACCCCGTGTGTAAGGAAATTGTCTTTTTATTCTGTTAACATAAATCGCTGTTAAAATTAATAGACTATAAGTTGCAAATCATACCTGTATTAAAGTAAAAATTGTACGTAGGTACAGCAGGATAATCACAGCACTGGTGTATGTTTTCGCCACACAAGCTGGGTGTGCTTTGGCCGTTTTCTTTTTCGGGCGTGTGGCTTGTTTGACGCTAATTCAGCGTTTGGCCTACGCCTCTCCAGTCATTACAGTAACCCCAGTGATCTCCGCTCTAACCGCTGCACTGACAACGTTCAAAGAACAACACCCAGATAACGGACTAATTAATTTTGTTGGTATGTTTAATGTCACAAGTGTGGTTAAGTGAAAGTACTCAGCTTTCGGCGTTATGCGTATTGCTCGTTACGAGACAAAGCTAGACGCAAATTTAAATAAGAACCATTCGTTTAAGAAATTTTTTTTCTTCTGTCAAGTCGTTTTTTCTATTTGATGTACAGCAACTGGTGTCTGGCAAAATAATTGTCACTCCTTACCAGACACTTGTAGAAATACCTTTTTCAAGGTACCAAGTTACATAAAACTCCATGCCTTTGTAAAACTCTGCTTATCACTTGGCCACTTATTGATTCCCAACTTTTTAAAAAAATTAGAATTCTGTTTTAGTTGTAACAATAACGCATGTTACGTCCCTATTTACAACTTACAACATTTGATATGATTCTCTTTTATTGCTTTTTGAATAATTTTGCAGGGCTGGGAAGAGAATATGGTTATTTGGAGCGCTATGTTGATTGGAACACTGTCATCTCATTGGATCATGGAAATATGGTAGCTTTTGTGATCGTTGGTTTGATACTTGGCTGGTTGGGTAAAATTCTTGTCACGACCTTTATTTGGAGTCCACAACAAATTAAATTGGAGCGGTAGGTTGAAGTTACCATTCAAGTTTTTGGGGTGTTTTGTGAGGCTACAAACTATGAACTCTAATCATACAATAGGCCTTAATCGTTAGTTGCCAAAAAGCGAACTGAAGCAAAAGTAATTTAAAAGCGAGAGGTGGCGTAAAATATTTGAAAATCCCTGTTTTGTACCTAAACAGGAACAAAATAGGCTACATCAAAACAGTCAAAAAACTGTTATTGTTTTCCAAGCCTACAATTGTTTAGCTTTGTCCGTAATTTTATTCAGTAAGATGGAGAAGCTAGGACAAGCTTTGACAAATGGTAGAGCTAACACGATACGTTTCTCCTGATCCAAAAGTGCTTATGCTAACGGTTAGGGCTATTAGGGTTGGGGTAAGGTATTAGCACTTAAAATTCAATAAAACTAACCCAAAAAAATTTTATGTAAATATTTCCCAACCCAACCCATTTATAGCCGCTAAATAAATAATTCAGCTCTTTACGCCACCTATCGAAAATTAAGCACTTTTGGATCAGGAGAAACGTATCATGTTAGTAGCTCTACCTTGACAAATATGTAAAAACAGACTACTACGTCTGGTACTTGCCGCACCAGAGTTGTAAATCACATCGGACTTTCCAGTGATTTTTGGTAAAACGGACTTGATTCAGGCTTGGCTTTACACTATATGCTCTTTTTATGCCGCTATGTTATCATCTTTCGGAAGTAATTTGGGCTTTGTTTCGAAAACACTTCGAGTTTTGTTATCGATTATATTCCAAAAACGACCGTAAATAACAAAACGTTTTAAATTTATGACACACGTACTGTTTTCCAAACCGTCCTGGTATTGATTGTTAAGAAAACCGATAAGTCTAACCAACTTACTTTTGCACAGGACTGAAGTCTTATTCGTAAAAGCTCAGTACGGCGGACCCCTGATTGACCAAGCTCTTATGCTTAACAGAAGACAGTTTGAGAAAGAGTATTCGGAGTCATTAAGAGCTCGTGCTGCTATATCCGAAATGAAGCAGATTGGAGCAGAGTAGGGGTTTCAGCAATTAATATAAAATCGAACATGGTTTTGTGATCTAAATTCATTGTCATTGCTAAAAAATCCGGCTTACCCGAATCCAGTAATTAACCGAGGTTTACTGTTTTCAGTGCTTAATATCAATATCGTGGAAGTTGATGTTGGCAAATTAAATACTGTGTTTTTTAGTTAAAATGCGCTATATTTCACTTCTACTTCTTAAGATGACCTTTGTGTGTTACAACACGCTTGCTCTTAACTAAGTTTTACGCTGGGCAGACTTTAGAGAGTATTTTGGTTTTCTTGAACATAAATTCTACAGCTAGGCCTACATGCGCAGAATTGTTTTATAAACACATTTTAGTTTGAAGGTGAATTTGCAAGACAAGGGTTAGACACGAAAAAAAAACGTATAAAATCAAATATTTACTTATGATTTTATTTTCAGGCCATTATCCAGAAACCATCGTTTGTCAAGACGCTACACTTTGCCGAAAAACTACAAATTTACTCCGATGTTGTTTTTGTGCGCCACCATGTGGCATGAAACCAAACAGGAAATGACGCAAATATTGACGTCAATTATGAGGTCAGTCAGTCAGGCAAGCAAAATTCCTTTAATGGGCCTGACATACTGTGATTTCTATATGAGTGTGCCGTGATCGCTGGTCTGCATAGACGCTTCAGGGCTTATTCCTGTTATGACTTTATGTTCATTTTCGCCTTTTTTTCATATAAATTTTTTTCGAAAATTTTCATTACTTTACATTTGTAGACTTGACAAAGATCACCATAGGCGAAAGGACGCCAAGGATAGTGACTCTTTTAACTTTGAAGTACACGTCATGTTTGATGACGCTATGGAAAGGGGAAAGGGCAAGGATGAACAACCTAAGGCAAATAGTTACGTCAAACAGCTGTGTGAACTAATACCAGTTGCTGCTGAGTAAGTTGGCCTATGGTTGGACTTATTTGCCAATGTATTGCTGCCAGGCATAATGTATATACGAGTATTGCTCTTTTAACAGTTTTATTACAAATAATTGACGTTTCGACGTCCCATGCGAGAAGGCGTCTTGCATTTTCGCCAGTTGGTTTTAAACAGTTTGAAACCCTTGGACATATATTTTCAATCTTGAATTTATTTCTTTGTTTTTGAAACTGCTTTACTGCCAAATAAAAAATCTGGTCGTAAATCACATTTTTTTTCTACAATTTTACCTCACTTGATGAATGTCACTAAAAGATACTTGTTCCAAATACTTGTGAAAGCACTTTAAATGTTGTAGACTTAAATTATTCCAAACTAATTTTTTATTGAAAAACTTTTTCAAGGAAACAACTTTGGTGCTATATGATAAAAGTGTAAGAATTTTTGATGCTTTTATTGCAGAAAAGTAGAACTGGAAGAGGAAGTTGGAACTCCTATCATTTATTCAACTCCGTACGGCGGAAAGCTGGTTTTTACTCTTCCGCACGGAAACAAAATGATTGTCCACCTGAAGGACAAAGAAAAGATCAGGTAAGGCCATAGAAAATAAACATAACACAAATAATTTCATCTTCTAGTTTTCAGTTTCAATAAAAAAGCTTTTTTACCTTAACAGGCATCGTAAGCGTTGGTCGCAATGCATGTACATGTATTACATTCTTGGCTACCTACAATCAGAAAAGAAGAAATACGACTTGGATAACATTTTTATACTGGCACTCGATGGAGACGTTGACTTCCAACCTAAGGCTGTTCATTTGCTTTTAGATCGGATGAAAAAGAACCCGGATGTTGGGGCAGCTTGTGGAAGAATTCATCCAACTGGTAAACCGTTTCCCAGTTTAGGCGCGGAGACCATAAAAAATTGGCTCTAATAAAAATTAGCCAACGATTAAACATTGGTATAGTATCTTGGTATGTTTTGGTTGGCAAGGTTGTCAAACGTTTGATAGTTCTATTGCTTCACTGTCTTTTAAATACCCATTAGGCCTGTTTTGATACCATGGCTTGTAACAAAAAAACAAACAAACAACAACAACTTCTACAATTCGGGTGACAATTTACTCGACCTAAATTGTTTTTTAAAAAGACACATGCTGTTACCATCATTGATGACAGTTAAAAGCAAATCTGTTTTCTAAGACTATTTATTTTGGGTCTGTGAACAGATCCTTGATTCGGTTTACAAACAATCACAAACCACATTTAAATCACAATTTAGATCAATAAGTAACTTTATTAAAAACGAATGCGTTTAAATGCCAACCGTAAAACCGAACAGAAATGTAATCATCGTGCTTCACGCCTTATGTTATTACTTGATTGACATAATACATTTGCTTTCAGGAAGTGGCCCTGTTGTATGGTTTCAAAAGTTTGAGTACGCAGTTGGTCATTGGCTCCAGAAAACAGCTGAACATGTACTCGGGTGCGTGCTCTGCAGTCCCGGATGTTTCAGTATGTTTCGTGGCTCAGCGCTAGTAGAAGACAACGTCATGCACACATACACTTCTATGGCAACGGAAGCGCATCACCACTTGCAATGGGATCAAGGTTTATTTCTATCCAATCTTAAAGTTTAGCATAGTTTGAATGCGTTTGTAGTCGGTTCTTAATTATGTTGCAATCTTGCATTTTTGTCTCACCAAATATATTACAATGGTTTAATACAAAGTAAATCATATAGCTATTCTTGCAAACTAACTAGTATTTATCTTGTTTTAACAAAAATTATGCCCAACTTGTTAAAGGTGAAGATCGCTGGCTTTGCACTCTTTTACTGAAACAAGGCTGGAGAATCGAATACAGCGCTGCTTCAGACTCCTACACGTTTGCTCCTGAAGAATTCAAAGAGTTTTACAACCAGAGGAGAAGGTGCGAAAAATATAAAATATGAAATACTAGATATATTAGTTGAATTGTTATTCTGGCCTACAAACATACAAATTTCGTACTATAAAACAAATGTGATTACAAACTAAAAAAAAACAAAAAAAAAACTGTTTTGTAGATATTGAAACGACAAAATATATATTAACCTTGAATTTAGGTAAGAGATTTTGGTGTTAATTTTTTATCTACGATAACGTTTTTGGTTTTGAAGGTGGGGTCCTTCGACCATGGCCAACATTTTAGACATTCTAAACGACTCGAAGCTTACCGTACGGAACAACACGTACATTTCATGGGGATACATTGTTTACCAGGTAAGGATAATATACACACTTAGAAAGCTAAATGATTATGCAATGAATCTTCTGCAAACCAAACCAATACAAATTTTTAACCTCGTTAGAAATAAGAATATTTGACGAATCAACAGTGCTTCCTAATCAAAATCAGTCAACAAATATTGTTAAATGATATATATTTTACCCATGTGTATTAGGAAGCACTGCTGTCAATTATTCTTACAGAAAATTACATGTACAATCAGTGATTGTCGGTATATGGTGCATACAGTGTCGGATTAAGGGTCTGCTGGCCTATAGGCACGTTTTATAAGTGGCCCGAAAATCAGGGTTGCCAACTAAAAAAATTAGAATTACCAGTGTTGCCAAATCATTGTCGCAAAGATCGTTGTTGCAACTATAACACAGAGTACCGTGCAAAAACTTGGTCATATGCCTAACTAAATAACAACTTCGCGCGTTTTTGCGAACTAGTTTTTGGAGGTCAATCTTACGGAGTAGTTTTTAAGTGGCCTGGATTTTCTGATTTTAACTTTTGCCTACTTTGCCTTATGGTTAATCCAGCACTGGGTACACACTATCTACAGGAGAGATCCTGTAACAAACGATAACTGTTGTTAAATATATAGAGTTTTTTCGATATATATCTCACTTCGATTTATTTAAAGCAGGGGTTCCCAACCTTTTTACGATCTCGTACCACTTGGACGCTCTGTACTGCCACGCGTACCACTTCTTGCAGAACAACTAATTTGATCGAATCAAACGCTAATTGTAGCTTAAGCTATAAAACAGTAGATGATATCTATCAAGAGCAATCATTTGACAAAATTAACGCCCACTGTCCCACAGCGTTACACGGCTTTTCAAAGCAACTGTGCTTGTTAAAATTGACATGACCTGTATTTTGAAGATCATAATGATACGAAACAACAGGAATAGTTACGTAACAATAACAATAGGCATCATGAAAAAAAAATTGTAAACAAAACCAGATAAACAAAATATAAAGTTGCGAATCCAGGTTTTTGTGAAAAAACGGAAGCTACTCGCGTACCACTAGTGGTACCCGAACCACAGGCTGGGAACCCCTGATTTAAAGATTTTGTACATAAATCATTTTCTGTTTACAGGTAGGACTGATGGCATCGTCAATAATTGCCCCAGCTACTGTTATTCTGGTTGTAGCAGAAAGTTACAAATCTGTGTTTGATTGGGATGCAACTGCTTCGCTTTTGGTTGCACTGATTCCAGTCGTTATATTTGTTATACTCTGCTACACTACAAAACCTGATTTCCAGGTAAGATGACCTTTTAAAGCTATAAAGTTACACCATATTTGCTTTTCAAACATATTTTTGCCATCGATGAATTTGAAAGCTAAAATATAAATATTGAAAGAATATTAGTAAAATTATAAGATATTAAAATTAATATTATTGGCCCATCTTATTGTCAACCAGTTCTTGGCTACAACAACTTTGGCAAAACATTATAAAGTTATGTTTGGTTGAAGCTATCTGAAAGAATTAGGCTTTTAGTTTTTTTACATGACATATTATCAAAAACTGTATTTACTGCAATAGAGATTACTCTTTCAGTGTTTGTTTAATTTCTAATGTTTAGATTCTGGTGGCTGCGATTTTGACCATTATATACGCCTTAGTGATGCTGGCCGTGATGGTAATATTGATAGCTGGAATTGCTTCAGGAGGTAAGACAAAAAAACTACTTCTGATCACAGGTTTATATTTGTTAACATTTGTCCGATTTTCTGATTTAGTTAAATAGCGATACATTTGTTGCAACTGGTTTAGCTACTACTGTAAATGTCATAAATAATGATTCTTAACCTTTTTGTGTTGTATACCGCCTTTATTGTTTTCTATTAAACTACAAAATTTGCCTTATATTTTTTTCACAAATCTATTTTTAACACTGTTGCAAACACGAGGTCGGGTTAAGTGCTTTAAAAGGACTTGGCCCAAATTATCGCAATACATATTTATCGATCGAAAATATAAACTTTTGTCCTGCCGTATTTTCCCACAAGGCATGTTAAATTTGCCTATAGGGTCCAAATTTTTCTTGTTTTAAACATTTAACTGAGTTTACAACCGATCAATAGCTGTAGAACATCTAAAATTGAAACTTACTTTAAATCAGAAAAAAACATAAAAAGTCGGAACCTAAAACATCTAAATTCAGAACCTAATAAAATCTGAGCTAAAAAACAAAAGCCGGATATAAGATATCTGTTAATTTGACATGTTTTGCGTTTTTGTAACACGAAAATACGTTAGAAGCAAAATATGTTGTTTTCCAGGACTTCTTGAACCAAATAACATATTTGTTATCACACTTGTTGGTTTATACTTTTTCACTGGCATCGTCCACCCACACGAGCTGCTGTGTCTGGCACACGGACTTCTGTATTACTTATGTGTGCCTTCGGCTTTCATCTTCCTAATGGTTTACAGGTAAAAAACAACAACAACGAATGTTTGCTTGCTGTTTGAGTCAAATTGAAAAGGATCAAGACAGCACAATATATGTCTCAGTTGTTGACACACAGTTCATCGTTTTTAAAATTTAACTTGATCTCCCTGAATATAGGTATCGAAATCGAATTTGCACGAAAAAGTTCAAATAGGCCCGATAGATTTATCTAGATTGACTAACGACACGACTTTTTATTAAAATTTAAGCCCAAACCGTCGCTTGTCATGATTCCAATTTTGTGGCATAAACGGTCGAAATGTAATACTGCGCGATGCTGTATTAAATTAACTATAAAACTGTCTACCTAATTTAGACCAACCGTAAAGACCCCAAACAGAAGAGCTTTCGCACATTGTAAACAACACACCCAATTGTCTAAAATATAACCTAAATATAGAAAGTGATGTACTTCACGTAATTGGTGTCGGTTTTAGCCATGTATCTGATCGTTTAGAAAATAAATTTTATGGTAAATATGTTTCTTTAGTCTAACCAATATGAACAATGTATCTTGGGGGACGAGGGAGTCGAAAAAGCCAGAAGAAACTCAAGAAACGCAAGCTCAAAATGAGGTTAGTTAATAAAACAAACCGTCACGTTCATACGGATGTTTCTTTTGTATATTTCGTCGCACAAAATTACATTGGACATTTTTAGTTTCCCATAATGTTGACTTTTAGCAGTTGATTTTTGCCAAAGTGCAAAAAATGCTAAAATTACATTATTGTTTCACATTGTAGTCACTGGAGGGCGAAACCGGTTCAGCAAAACCCATCGAAGTGAAGAGCCAAAACTTATCTATCCAACACAGCCACCCAGACAACGAAGGGTCATACAGCTGTGGTTTGTGCAATATATGTAGTTGCTCAATCGGTGTCCGACCTACTGCGCATGCTTACAAGCCTCTTCCGAAAAGTGAACCGAAAAAAGAAAAGGGCATAAAGCGAAGGCCAACTATTAGAAGGAACACAAAGCCACAGGGTTGGTACAAAAATTGTCAAAAAACGTCTTTGATTCAAAACGAACTGTGACAACTAAATATTTGAGAATTGTGGTAGCTAATGTAAAATATTGTAGTCAGTATATAATTCTTTTGCCAAAAACATATATGTGTTGGAAAAAGTTTTATCAAAATAACAGCTGTATAAAACGCATTGTAGAAATTTTAGTGTAACAGGTTTTTTTTAATCGGATTCTGGTCGTGAACTTTAAAGTTGGTAAACCCAGGAATGTTTTTCTTTAGCATCAAAACCGAATCAAGGCAACGAGAAGCGAGTGTCTGTGAAACAGATGAAAAAGTGGATCAGTCAAGTAGGAACAGCTGGAAATCTTACAACCGCTAAAGTACGAGCACTATCGAGGTGGGTACACACGAGTTTAAGTGTTTTACTTGTTCCGAGGTAGATCAAAAACATTCAGTTTAAAATGCTATAACTTCACATACACTACTAAATCCGTAACAATTTAATAATAACACTTTTGATCTCAGTCTTTTTTGCCTAAAAGGCCCTAAGTTGTATGATTTCGTCCCGCGGTCTTTACCGATTTAGCGGTCTTTTCACCGGTTTGGTGGTTGTGTCACCTTATGTTTTGGCGGCCCAACCACCTATGCCATTGGTGCCGGCTGTGCATAAGTTTGGATCGCGAAAGGAAAAAGGGATAGAGTCGGCGGCGGGTTTTGTCTGGTGTTGTTTAACGTTTGCATTGGACGCGGTATTTCGTTGCGTATAAAGCGTGTGCGTTTATATAATTTACTTAATCGCACATTTCACTTAATAGCATAGTTCACTTAATAGCATATTTCACTTAATTGCATAGTTCACTGAATAGCATATTTCACTTAATCGCATAATTGACCTAATAGCATATTTCACTTAATAGAATAGTTCACTTAATAGCATATTTCACTTAATAGCATAGGTTACTTAATAGCATAATGCACTTAATAGCATATTTCACTTAATAGAATAGTTCACTTAATAGCATATTTCACTTAATAGCTTATTTCACTTATTCGCATAATTCACTTAATCGCATATTTCCCTTAATAGCATATTTCACTTAATCGCATAGTTCACTTAATCGCATAGTTCACTTAATAGCATAGTTCACTTAATAGCATATTTCACTTATTCGTATAATTCACTTATTCGCATAATGCACTTAATAGAATTTCACTTCACAGCATAATTCACTAAATCGCATACTTAATTGCATATTTCACTTAATAGCAAATTTCTCTTAATCGCATATTTCACTTAACAGCATAATTCACTTAATAGCATATTTCACTGAAAGGCATATTTCACTGAATGGCATCATTCACTTAATAGCATCATTCACTTAATAGCATAAATCACTTAATAGCATATTTCACTTAATAGCATAATTCACTTCATAGCATATTTCACTTAATAGCATATTTCACTTAATAGCATAATTCACTTAAGAGCATAATTCACTTAATAGCATCATTCACTTAATAGCATAAATCACTTAATAGCATAGTTCACTTAATAGCATAAATCACTTAATAGCATAATTCACTTAATAGCATATTTCACTTCATAGCATATTTCACTTAATAGCATATTTCACTGAATGGCATAATTCACTTAATAGCATAATTCACTTAACAGCATATTTCACTGAATGGCATAATTCACTTAATAGCATAATTCACTTTACAGCATATTTCACTGAATGGCATAATTCACTTAATAGCATAATTCACTTAATAGCATAATTCACTTGTTCGCATAATTCACTTATTCGCATAATTCACTTAATAGCATAATTCACTTAATAGAATTTCACTTAACAGCATAATTCACCAAATCGCATACTTAATTGCATATTTCACTTAATAGCAAATTTCACTTAATCGCATATTTCACTTAATAGAATATTTCACTGAATGGCATATTTCACTTAATAGCATATTTCACTTAATAGCATAATTCACTTATTCGCATAATTCACTTTATAGCATAATTCACTTAATAGAATTTCACTTAACAGCATAATTCACCAAATCGCATACTTAATTGCATATTTCACTTAATAGCAAATTTCTCTTAATCGCATATTTCACTGAATCGCATATTTCACTTAATAGCATATTTCACTTAATAGCATATTTCACTTAATAGCATATTTCACTGAATAGCATTATTCACTTCATCGCATAATTCACTTAATAGCATAATTCACTGATTCGCATAGTTCACTTAATAGCATAGTTCACTTAATAGCATAATTCACTTATTCGCATAGTTCACTTAATAGCATAGTTCACTTAATCGCATAATTTACTTAATAGCATATTTCACTTAATAGCATATTTCACTTAATAGCATATTTCACTTAATAGCATATTTCACTTAATAGCATATTTCACTGAATGGCATAATTCACTTAATAGCATAATTCACTTAACAGCATATTTCTCTGAATGGCATAATTCACTTAAAAGCATAATTCACTTAATAGCATAATTCACTGATTCGCATAATTCACTTAATAGCATAATTCACTTAATAGCATCATTCACTTAATAGCATAAATCACTTAATAGCATATTTCACTCAATAGCATAATTCACTTAATAGCGTATTTCACTTAATACCATATTTCACTTAATCGCATATTTAATCGCATATTTCACTTAATCGCATATTTTACTTAATCGCACATTTCACTTAATAGCATATTTCTCTTAATAGCAAATTTCTCTTAATCGCATAATTCACTTAATAGAATGGTTCACTGAATAGTATATTTCAACTAATCGCATAATTCACTTATTCATATATTTCAATTGTTTGGATATAGGAGAGTTCTAATGTGATTGGTTGTTGATGATTACACCTTCCGATTACTTCCGACCAAACAGATTACCCGCGATGGCCGGAATAGCATAGCAGCGAGAAAACCATCGCGTTGTACGATGGTATTTTTTCGCCTCGCGCTTGTTGGCTTTTGGTAACCTCACGCAAGCCTTTCTTGTGCCGTTGCAACTTTTCTTGCAGTGCGACTTAGTGGAAAGTTCACTTTTAGGATGTTGTAGCAGCACTCGTAAATGCAGCAGATTGTTTCGCCATCGGCGCCTTTCATACTCGTTCGGGCAAGCTTTGGTTTGCTCTGCGCCAAAATTGTGAACATCAGGGTCTGCTTGCTGCGCAAACCATTAGACGTTCTTAAGCTTTAGAACGACTCGGGTACCTAAACAAACTAAACTTCGCCCCTGAATTTTTTTTACGAAAACGATACTGATCCGGTGTGCCCTGCTTGCAGTCCAGTATCAAATAACTATGCGGGCTCGCTGTTACGTCTCTGTTAAACTCTTGAATAACCTTTGTTCGACCGGGGAAAATTTGCTTGACAAAATGTGTAATTTGTGTTGCGTCCCCAGGGTTTAACACAATTAAATAGTGAACTTCCAAACTATTTGTCCGCTACTCATTGCTCTTGTCGTGCAGTCTGCCCACAACCCTGGTAAAGGTGGTCAGATCGCCCAAGGCCGCGGGACGGGCCCATACTACTCCATTATACTGTATTCTGTAAAATGTAAATGTTAATTAGTTCATGCGTAAGGAATCTTCCAGAATTCGGTTAAACACATCAGAATTTTTTTTTTAGTTTCTTTCAACAAATTACCGTAATTTGGGTTAAAGGCACATAAACTTCTTTTTTTGTGCTTAAACGAATAGTTTCTGTTTGCAACAGACGTCAAAAAAATAAGAAGCTTTCACCAGCAGTGGCTACGTCGGCTCAAGAAAAAGCGTTGCAACTTGGAGACGAGTTAACTGAAGATCAAGCGCATGTAAGCTTTTTTTTAGCTTAACTGTTTTGTTCCGTTTTTTCACATTTTTAGAACCAAACCCTATTTTTAATTATCAAATAATTTTGTTTATTTTCTAACTTGGCTAGCTATCTTAGAGCAGTGGTTCTCAAATTATTTCAGGCCATGGACCACCAGCTTAACTAAATAAATATCGTGGACCAGTCCATTGTTAACTGAGGGTAAAGAAAAAATCCACAATAAGCATTGGCTTGAAATATATTCCTTCAATACATAACTTCGAAGAGTGGTATCAAACAACTGACAGCTAACAATAAATGGCTAACAACCCAGATAGACTTTTTTCGTACTAAGCATTCAATAAATTATATGCAAATAATTACATTTTATCAACAAATATAATTAACGCCTTATGGCCACCCAGCAAGTCATCATAGACCTTCAGTTAAGAACCACTGTCTTCGAGTAACATTGGGAAACTAATTAAAACAAATTGTTGAAACAGTGTTCAAGTCAAGAAGTTCATTTGGAGATGACAGACACCGAAAGCGAAGTTGACAGTATTCGTTTGAAGGAAGAAAGCACTGAAGGACTTCGTTGGGTTATGGATGGAACTTTTGAGGACGCACATTTCGAGTACGTGGACATTTTCCCAGTAAAACCTATTACGTTGAACTTGAAATTTCACTTACAGATTAATGAGATTCAATACCTCCCGGCAAATATTTAATCTCACTAGGATCACGAATTCGTAACACATTATTTTTGTCTAAAACCTCGTAATCGCATATTCTAATCAACTGCGTAAAAAAGCTTGTTAAATATGAGGTTACCCAGATTTATAGTAAGCAGTATGAAATAGTAGTTTTATGGATTTAATTGTAATGACGAATGTAACGGCCCAAATAAACTTGTAAAAGCGACATGCTTTGTGATTCAAACGTTTGCGCAAATGCTCATGACATCATTAATGATACGAGAGGCCACATTAGTAACAGGCACATAAAATATTGATCAAAAGGTGCGAAATTTGTCATTAAAGGCGAAAATAGGTTATTAGAGTTCAACTTTAAAGCAACTCTCTGTTTAGTATTGATTACCAAACGTATATTTTAACATGTAACTTATACATTATTCGTATGCTCTACTTAAACTGTATCTTTTCATCACATATTTGTCAAACCGATATTCTAACGAAAATTGAAATGATGTTTGTGCAGTTTTAATCTCCCCCCTGATGAACGAAAGTTTTGGAAATACCTCATCGAGCAATATCTCGAGCCTCTTGATATGAGTAAAGAGGAAAAGGAAAAAGTATCAGGTAAACTGAATCTTGACTGCATAAATATTTGACAATAGTGCATGTAATTTCGTTCCATGTTCCGTTGCTTTATTCAGCTGATCTAAAAGAGTTGCGAAACAAAATGAGCGGAGCGTATTTTTTCGCCAACGCCTTGTGGATTGTTCTCAACTTTGCCCTTCAAAAATCTGTTGAGTTACATTTGAGTTTCGAGTTTCAGGGTAAAACTGTCGAGGTACGTAGACTATATGTTCCTTGAACTCAATGTGGGTTGTCGAAAATTTCGTTTGGCTTGCCTGTTGTTGCTATTATTGCATTGAAAAGAATTTAATTTAATTTAAACTAAAAACGGACGTACGTTGGCTTTGTCTGGATCCAGAGACTCGGACCAGTTTTGCCCTATAAGTATGTTAAACATTCACGGACTTAACAAACGTGTAGAATAATAAAAAGGACGGTGTAAAATATTTTTGCTTGTTATTAAATTATCGCGGACTCACGAAAATCCTTTTTAGGACTCGTATGAGTATTTTAGGGACGTATTTCAAATCTGTGTTATTATCCCTTTAATAATTTAGCTAATTAGGTTCATGCCCAAAAAAGTTTTTAGACTGCCGTTTAGTAACTATTGATATAATTGGTTGGTAATAGCAAATTTCGCTCAGCCATTTTTTTTATTGTTTGCAGTTTGAAAAAGAATTGTTGTACTCTTTATTCAAATGTAATTGTGTTTTTTTGCCTTGACTATTCTGTTACTTGCCTTTTTTATTTTAGGCCAACGTAGTCGCCGTTCTGTTTCTGGTGTTTTTTCTGATCATTCTTATCATTCAGTTTATTTGTATGTTGGTTCACAGGTCAGTATGCAATTGCCAGTAATGTGTCGTTTAACCATCTTTGTTGCGTTAAATTCAAGAGTTGTAAATTCTATGTGGTTTAGTTGATTATTACTACGTGCTCATGCGGTGACCAATGTAGTATACTAGTATACTTGTTATTGCTGTGTTTTTATTTATTTCAAAAGTGTTTCTTTTTGGTTGCTTATTTTTCCTTAATGTTTTTGGTTATCAGATCCAAGTGCCAATATTCTTATGACAACACCTGATACTTACAGACTAGCTCATGCAGGCATTTGGTTGTTAAATTTTGGGTAAACATCTATTATTTTGCTAAGCAAGTTCACGAAGGGCTCAAAACAATGTATATATTTACGTTTCGGTAAATTGCAGAAAGATAATTATTTTGCAAATTTGTTCGGATAATATTTCTAAATAGTAAAACACTCTTTATTGCACTTTAATTCTCCAGTATAACTGATATTGCATTTAAATTCACAACTGTGCATAGATGGTCAACCGCTTTACACGTTCTTGCATCGACGCCGTTAAAGTGGGCAGATGGACGAGAAGATATAAAGAGCCATACTGTCGGACAGGTAACTGTTCACAGTTCAATGTCTATTTACTCAATTTATTGCCGATATTTTCTCTTTAGCTTTCTTTATTGTCAAAAATACATTTAAGTCTTAAAACAAGGTTTGCAGTTCTTACGAGTGGGACAGTAAACCAAGAAGCCAGTACGCATGATGTGTCTTAAAGCCGTACTCCATGTTTAGAACCGTACTGTACATACCATCGAGATTAGAAAGAAGGCATGAACCCAACCCGAACCCGGCCCGAAAGTCTAAATACATAGTTTCGAAAGCTAGATTACCAATGTGACATTTTCACCCAAGTTAACCCGTTGGAAGATCGGCCTGGAATTAGGCCGAATTCAAAATGATACTTCCCTTGTAACAGTATATCCAACCTTAAGTCAAAATTCATAATTGCATATTTCGGTTTTTTAGTTTTATATGTAACGCTTCCGTCGAAAAAAAAATTAAAATTTAGTTTCTTTAAGTTTATTTGCCTGTGAAGTGAGGTTTCCACAATTACTGTTTAACTTTAAACTTTCAGAAGGAAGAAAGAAGGCGACAAAATCAATCTTTTGAACGAACTCCAACCTCGACATGCAACTCTCCCGCTCAATCAGAAATTAGCAGGTAAAATACAGTGTTCAGGCGATTAAATAATAACACATACGATAGCATCTCTTCAATTTGTTTTGACAGCATCTTGTGTAGTAACACGTTGATTTGACGACATCAAAGTGTTTTTTTTACAACGTGATGATAGTACTCGAAATGAATCCAAATTTAAAGGCGATAAAAGCTAAACAATTTAAGAAAAATTCATAGAAAAAAATCAGTATTTATAAAAAATCACAACTTAAGCTAATGCCATTAATAGGCTACATTCGTATTTTGTGCATTTTGTCAGTTTTAATGCACGCACAACTTTGAAATTTTTTTCTGATAACGTTTGCTGGCGAGTGGCATTAACTGGTAAAATACAGTATTATTTGAATTTTTTGTTTTGACGATGCTTATTGCCTTGGCTATCTAATCAAGAACAAACCCTTGTGGCAGAGGTTCGGTTTTCAGTGTAAATTTAGCGTGTTTTTATCTTTTTCCACGCGGTATACGTTTAAAATTCAGCCTTAATTCCTAACTTTGGATCTTACTGTGTTTGTCCATTCATGGGTATGAAAACTACCTTTAAAATGTTCGTCATACTGTAAAGTAGTAGGCAATTTCATAATATAAAAGGTCGTTGTGCTAGTTAATGAGCCTTAAAATTAAAATGCAATACAGGTTTGAAAGAATATAGCGTCAAAACAAAAAGAAAAACATATCTAAAAAATAAGTCCTAACCAAAGCCTTGTTGCTATACGTTGGCAACCACTGTGTTTTGGTAAAGATCAATTTTTCTTCCGTCGGAAACGCTTTGTAAAGTTATCCATTTTTCTGATACTGTATGTTAACAGGGGCGCGGCGCATTACAACCAAGCTTACGAACCTGACGGGGAATATGATGACGTCATTGAAAATAAACCACGTGATCTCGAAGCAAATTATTCCCAGGTCGGTGAAGAAATCTACTCATCTGTCCAAGAAAGGTAAGTTACTGATGCAACATAAGATTTAAATCCGGAAAAAATTATACCAGACATATGACTAGGCGTAGGCAGTGGTGGGTTTCAGCGGTTCGCACCGGTTCTATACAAACGTCTCACGAAATTTTATGAGATCAGCGAACCGGTTAGCATTACTGGTTACTGTCAATAGACTTTTTGAACAGGCTAAAAAATGACTTTTGTGATAGAACCGGCTGACAAAAAAAAAATTCCACCACTGAGCGTAGGTCAGAAAGGTTTGGTTTAACGCTTTCAATGGGCCTGGTTTACTGTGATATGTATTGAGTGTGGAGTGATCGTTGGTCAGCATAGACGCTTCCGGGCTGGTCAATGTTAAGCATTTATGTTCACCTTAACTGATCTTGGTCAATCTGGCGATCTCCTATTACAAAGCTGACACGTGCAGCATACGAGACAGGAAACGGTGCTTGTGATTCGAGTTTTAATAAGGGTTCATCGCTAAGCTTGCGTAGCTCACTAGGTACAGTTTGGCTCCCGGAAAGACTCTTGTCGTGGGTTCGAATCCCAGCGCATCTAGTCTACGCCTTGCTATATGGAAATTCTTGGTGACCGGCTGATTCGGTATAACGTCTTCAACGGCACTGGCGCACTATGAAATTTACATCCTTTTTTGAGTATTGGACACTTGTACGCAAACTTACCATTTTGGGCATTGTAGTGTTGAAACTGAACCCAAACGCCTATTGGAGTCTACAACCCAGGCGGCCACAGTTACCAATGGTGTTGGAAAGAGGAATATGCCGCCTACACCACCACCGATTCCAGAGAAACCCCATGAAATGAAAGTCCGCTTCCCTTCTTATACCAAAGCAAAACCCGCCAACGGAACGGCCAGGATGTAAAATTGACATGTAACGAGTTTTTTGGGTTTGCTTTCCGAAAAGGACATTTCATTTTTGTTGTTTTTCTATTTTATTTCGCAGCTAGTTCATTACGTTTGGCATAAAATGCTTATAGCTTGCTATAGAACTTTCACAGCAGTGCAGTTTATTGCTTTTTACTCTGGAATATATCCCGTCCCAAAACTAGCGTTTTCCTGGATAGTTGCATGTTGCAATTGCAGATAAACATTTGCAAGATGTGGTGATAAACTTGATTTATTTAAGAAACCCTTTTACCGAGTCCAGTGGCCAAATAAAAACAAAAATGAACAAAAGTTAAAATAATCAATTCGATTCAGTGAATTGATTGAACGACCCGATATATATGTAGAATTGTAATAAAATTGCAGTAAAAGCGTGCCTTACAGGTTTCTCGCTATGGCAATCATGTAAGGAAAATTGGCAACATTTATTTTAAATACACGAAAACACCATCGTCACATTGATAATTATCACACAAATTAGATAAGGTAAGAATGTTGATATTACACCGATCTATATGCTATAAGTTGTTTATTGCCCTAAAGTTCAACAACTGTGTGTTTGTGGTTGCTTGTGCTTGATGATTTTATTGTGCTTTTTTCCAAGTTAACGTACTGACGCGAAAAATGTGACATGCAATTTTGCTTAGGCTACTTGCAGTAAAATTATGCTATTTACCTCTACGTTGCAATTTGCAAGTTAACAACGAAATCGTACGAGATTTAGGAATCTGTTCAACTTTTAGAAATCGAAGCAATTCAAGGCCAATATTGTAGTATGGTCTTAAATTTTGCTAATTTTTTTTCGTTTATCCTTTACTGTATTTAAACGCAGTAGGTTTAGAAACTAAATATTGCACTGCAATGAAAAGTGTTTTACTTTAATACAACATAGAAAAATCCGGATTTTTTGTGTTAATTTTTTATTTGTAATTTTTGAAAATTGAAATACGTAATTTTGTGTTAGTGCAATATTTTTGAGTTTATCAAATTCATATTAGTAATTTAATGTTCGAAAAGTAGACAATCAAAAGCATTGTGCTTGAATGTGGTCCGCCAATAAAACATATACACGCTGCCCCCAACAATATTATGTTGTGTTTCAAATGTATGTTCTAGTGAATTATTTACATGCTTCTAAAATGCATTTAAAATGTTTAACTGACAATTGAAACTACACTTCTCTTTTTTGGCATTCTTGTTGCTCTCTTAAATTTCCGGTACTCAAAAAACGTACATTTCTTTCAATCGACTTTTATCTGAATTTTCTTGACTTAAAGATTATCTGCAAGTAAAATATGTGCTTTTCAATGACACTTGCGTATTGAATATCCGAAAAAGTTAAATGGTAAACATTGTCGCAATGAACCTGTATGTGTACAAAGCAAACTAGATTTAGTTTTCGCTCTGTTAAACCGCAGTATTTAATGCGCAAAATATATCAAAGGCCGATAAAGAACACTAGTTGCGTTATGCAGCCAGTATTTGCTTGTCGTTAAATAATAACGAGCCGGTCGACCTAACAACACTAATATTGACTAAATGTCTGCGCAGTGTGACAACCCATGGGAAGGGAGAAGCTGGCAGGAGTAAAGCCCCGTAAGACTTTGGACTGATAAATGATATTTGAGCATGATTGACGTATTTACGTAAATCTCTAAAATTGTCCGTAACTTTACAATACAAGGTGTGGCTTTGTCACACGAAAAGTGTGTTCATATGCTTGTGACAAATATAGCGACAAACCATAATAGAAACGTAAAATAGGGATGTTCTGTTTAAATATACTTAGTGATGCCAAAGGCCTTGACCGTCTGTTTCAAGGACCAATATTGTATTCAAGCTATTGTCGGAGGCTTATTGACTAGCCTTCAAAGCTAAAACCCAATAAAATACTGACAATGCATGCATTAGCCTTTGTTGTGTGGAGGTAATTTGACAGTTTTACAAATCATTGTAACTCGCTTTTTACCACACTCGGTATTATTTAGTAAAAATTTGTAATTCACTGGCGCAGTGGTTCTCAACCGTTACTAGTTGGTGCTCCCCTAAAAGAACCCACAATATCTGTGCCTCCATGTTTAGTATTAAAATGTACAATTCTGTGCCCTACAATTAACAAAGAATAAAAAAGTTTAATGATTGTCGTCACAAGTGAGGGAATACATTCGTGGTACTACTAGATGGTGAAAGGACCTCGATTCAGAAACGCTGTACTCAATTATCCATTTTTTATTTAACAAGCTGACCTTATAGATTTGTGTTTGGTTTCAAAAATGTTCTGGTAGGCTGCAAGAAAAGTGACCCAAACAAGTGATGTTGGTGTAATTTACGTTGTTACACAAAACAATGTATTTTGTTGCTTCAAATTTTTACACCTAATTTAACTAATTTATTTAATTTTACTCCACTCCACTTGATTCGCTGGTCCCGTGACTTCGGTATGACGTCACAGCCTTGCGTCATCATGTCACAGTATTTACATTGAGCAAACGAAAGTTTCATACCTATGTGTAATTAGCAATTAAATTCCTGTCATAAGTTTAATTAGCAATTAGGTTTTGAAAAAGCATTTAAAACGCAAGGAGTGCAACGTTAGTGACACATTGGTTTAAAAATCATACAACATAGGACACCTTAACTGAAAAACACAACTTATTTTTTATTTTAATAGGAAATGTGCCAAACAATAGGCGATGTTGGTGGTACGTGATGTCAGCTTCCTGGTCTGGTTTTTGTATCAATGTTTGACAGATAGGGAGGCACTCGGTAGAAAATGCCTGCCCCGGTCGATCATTAATTTTAAACATTTCCACGAAATTTGACGTTGTGTTGAAGAAGTTATTAATTTATCATTTGTCAGATATTTCAAGGGCAAGTTCAATCGATTATTCCGCTATAAACGTGATGGTTTGATTGATATAATTGATGTGTTTGCTTAGCCAGTGATATCAGGACGCTTGGTTGCATGCAGTAAAAATGTTTGTGTTGCGTTCTATCTTGTATTAGGGTCCTATATGAGCCGTGAGCTTTATACTAAACAGGGAAATCCAATCTTATTTCGCAGTAAAGTTTTTAGGTTAGGTTTTCGTGGAATAATCTCCTTGCAAATTAAATAAGTTTATTACATGCATTTTTAGGGTCACACTAGACTTAACAACACCGCAATCTGACCAAATGTTTTGTTTGTCGAGTGTTTATTTGTTTTTTGAGTGTCCTTCCTTAACATCAACTTCCTAGTTGCCGGGCAACGACTGACCACTTGTCATGTCACTTCGAATTCGGCCTCAACTAGTTGTCATTAACAGTCACCTGCTAAAAGCTTTAGTGTCCGGTCTTATAGTAGATTGTTTCTTTTGTTACATAACAGAAGGAGCTCAGGTCAAGTTGGAGCTAAACTAATCTATACAGAATTACACCATCTGTTTACAGCTTGTGGACAAAATAGCGGTTATGAATCAGTATTGGCTTGATGTGTTACTTATAGCTTGCATTGGGCTTTAGTTTGTGATAATATTAGGAGGTTACAAGTACAATGCCTGTGCGTAGGTAAACGCTTTGTTTTTGGATTGCTATTTGTTGGTAATATCATAATCTATACACAACCTGGCTATATTTACAGCACTTGCTCTTAATTAACAGCAAAAAGTCAGTTTGGTAAGGCTGAAACTTTGTTTTTGGATTAGTTTCTGATGGTAATATCGCAATCTATATACAACCTGGCTAATTTTACAACACTCGCTCTTGATTAACAGCAGTAAGTATTTTTTGGTAAAGTTTAAGCTTTCGCGTGGGTTGATAAGCCTGGCTATTTTGTATACCGTGTTGTATACCATATTGTCGCACGTTTAAGGCGTAACGGCGTCGGTGACCAGCAATGACGATTATCAACCTAAAAATAACTGCGGCCGCGTGGGCATAAACTGGGCGCTGTCTACTGGCGATTTAGACAATCCTAATTTAATGCCTAAAGCTAATTTGCGTCTGGGCGCATTTTATAAATGGTGAAGGCCACAAACGCTTGCAATCAGTAAATTGCCTGCGCCGAAAGCGTGCTTACGTCTGCTTTTGTGCTTGCTGGGTTATGGTATGTCTGTTGACCTGTACTATATTGTACAGGTTACACTTACAGCAATAATGAAGCAAGGACATGAAGAAAAATGTGCACATTGTTGTAAGCGTAAACATGTCAGTAAGACTTGAATATTCAGTTAACAAAAGGACAATGTTTGCCCAAATTTTGTTTTAATTTGGTCAACACGACGTTTTATTTACTGAATAATAGGACTCCAAACTTGTTAGGTGTCTGTTATACGTGGTTTCTAAAAACTATGCTATTGATTGGCAAATATACGTTTTGGCTGGCAATGCTTGCTTTTGCAAGTTTAGGGATACGTTTTTATAATGTAATTTATAGTAGTTTTCAACATTAGAAGTTCGCCAATAAAACTGATAGTTTAGTGGCATTTTGTGACCTCAATTACCAAGTTCTAGCGCCCAAAGCTTTTAACGGGCATTTTTGTGTTGTTAGCCAACCGAGACATTGTAAATATTGCATGCACCTTTCGTATCTAGTTGGAATTACAAGTTAATGATTAAAATTCTGAAAGCATCCACCTAATTAAAGGTTTGATGGAGTTAATGCGATGCTTAAACAAAGGTACCTCTGCTAGGTTGAACAGGTGGCAGAAATAGGTTGATTTTTTAATTAGAGGTAGTCTTTTGATTTCGTTTGTATAATTTTTGACAATTGAGCAAGTATTAAGGGTCTATTTAATGATACCGACAAAGGAACAGATAGACAATATTTTGTCCGCAACAAAACTTTGCATCCGATATTTATATTATGATTAATACGGCATTTTATCACGCCTGATGGATATGGTTTGAAACTGAAAGTGCCTTTCTAACGAAACTTGCCTTTGTAGCCATTTCGATGTTTTATAGACGTCGTTGCCTATAATAGCCTAAAGTAAACAAAAGGCTTTTGTTAAACTTACGTTAGGTATTTAACATTATAGCGTGAACATTTTAGCATTTCGGTGTGAAACAAGTTATTGTGGTGCTTTCCATACTGGGTGAGCTAGTCACGTGAGAAGCTAGCAGCTCATGACTCTTTTGTTAAGTCCACCGTGTTCGCCATTATGGTTTCGCAAATATGTATTTATGATAAGGGGCAGTGACGCGTCCGATAGGAGGGCTGCTTTTGTTACATTGCTTGTATGTAGCAAAGCGCACTGTCACTGTTGTAACCAGTTATAGCTGGCAGTATGCTCAATTACACAGCTTCAAAACATGATTTAAGGTATGGAATTTTTGCGGTGATTTCGTTTTCGGAAGAAGGAAATTAGTAAACATGTTTGAACTGTGTGCTTAAAAGTTGTATAAAAAAGTAATTTATTTTTCAAACATTTTGATAAAACCTAATTGTCTTCCGAAGTAAAATAATGATTGTCAAGCATAAACAGTGGGAATTTGTAGTTTAGTGGCAATTTTGTTCTTAATTAAACTACTTTTCAAGCTTCATGTGTGCTAAAGTAAGATTCTTTTCTCACGAAGGAGTAATGGTTTAGAGCAGGGCTTCCCAAACTGGGGGTCGCGACCCCGGAAGGGGTCGCTTAACAATCTTGAGGGGTCGCAGAGAGCTGTGCCAATTTCTGCAAAAAGTAATCAATACACTGGCGCGGAGTACGGGGGTGTGAGGGTGCCGCACACCCCCGGCCTTTATCTTTGTATAACGTCAAAATCGCATCTTTGTTCAAGTTACGTCGGTTTTAAAACGTTTTCAGCCAAGCGCAAACGCGCTTGTACTGACGCAATTGATCGAACAGACGTCGGTTGAAACGCAACAATTGCAATTGTTTTAAAATACCCAGGCATTTTAATGCAGCATAAACATGATATATAGAGTTACAAACGTTTAAGCATTGTTTGGCGCAATAACTTTCTCTGATAAAAAATATGCAATAAATTTCCGATTTTCGAGCAGTGTTAAATATCTGTTTTCAAAGCACTGCAACGGCCTAAACTTGGTTCAAGGTGAGCTCAGTTTAGGCGACAACAATACACGATTTGAAACTTGTATTGCTTTTACTTTATTTTCCGCCCTAACAAATTACTTAAAAACTAAGTCATTGTAAAACTTGCCGACTCGGTAAATCGTCCTTTACGAACGTGCGTATGTTCTCGACGCACAGCAAACGTTCAAACCACACGAAGAAATTGTGACAAGTGCCCATTTGCAAAACAATCTGTCAGAAACTAAGGCTAAAGCACGTAAAAGTTATCGGTGTTTGAACGTGTAAAGTAGTAGACTCCGAGTACCGGTTGTTTTTAGTTTTCGCTCGAACTCGGCGTTTCAATAAATACAACAAACGTTTTTTTCGCATTGTTTATCATATTATCCGTGAAGGGTCGCGAAAAATTTAAAGAGATTAAAAGGGGTCGCGATCAAAAAAGTTTGGGAAGCCCTGGTTTAGAGTGCAAGTGTTAATGCTAATTTTTGCATCAAATGGAATTAATTTATCGCGGGTAAATTTACAAACACTGTCCTTAATATTGGTTGTGTTGTCGTCACAACTCCTGCGAAAAATCATGTTTGGTTCTTCTGAATTGTTAGCAACGTATGTAAAGTGATTAAATACAAAAAAAACTTACCGACCTAAGTTAACAATTTTTTCATCGCTTTAAACGAAAATTTATGGTGTAATTGTTCTAACAACGCGAAGGTGATACACTGACTGTTAAAAAATTTAAACACAGAAAATTAGCACACAGATATTGCGTTTAGTGCCTTTAACAAAATCGTTTTGATTTGGGTGGAAGTGAGACTAGTATAATGTAGTTAGTATAACGGAAAATTGTTTTGTTTGCTAAGGGCGTTTTGTGTTACCGCATGCAGGCGCCAGAGTGCTACGTCAATAGGAAAATAATCTGAAGGGAACAAATAATGTTAAAATTTTGTTTTGAATGCTATGTCATCTTTATTTAAATAGTTTAAACCAAAATTTTCCAAAAGAATGTTGGTGAGCACCACAGCTTACAAATGCACATCAAAATAACTGTTTTTCTTTTTTAACAGTGGCAGTTTTGTTTAGTTGCATTTCTCTCTGTTTCAATGACAACCGGGTAAACTAAAACGCTAGAGGCAGTGGCAATTGACATCATGGATTTTCAGATGCGCCCGCAGAGGCAGAGCGCAGCTTCGAGAATCGACTACCAAGATGTGGTTGAACTTGACAGCCGTCTGAGTACAATGAATCTCAAGCGTAATTCCGTACCCGCAGACGGCAACAGCTTCTATTATGCTGTTTCTGACCAACTTAGCCTTCAGGGTCAAAGCACTTCCCACGTCGATGTCAGAATGAATAGCATTAACCTCCTTCGCAAGACCAAGACTATCGGGGGAATAACTTGGGTTAATGCAATACAGAGCGGTTTAGGGGAAAGTCAGTACCTTCAAAAACACAGTTTGGACGGTGAGTTCAATGATCCAGTGATGACGCAAGCGACTGCGTCATCCACCAGCTACGTCATCAACATTGTGACGAAAGACAAAACGATTCAGATCAAGCCAGACGGCAAGAAGGTAAAAGGTGAACTGTGGCTGGGTCAAGTCAACGAAGAGAGTTACGTGAGTTTGCATAAGAACCGAGGCAAAGAGGTAAAGAATACAGATGAAGTGGAGGTGTTCAATTTGGCTGATGGCATCAAACAAACTGCCGGCATTTTGAAGCAAACTACCTCTCCTTCTACTCCACCTATTGCAGGCTTCGGTAAGTTGTAAATGTCAAACTTTTGTTTCGTGTCAAACTGTCAATTATTGTATGAATGTTGAAGATTGACATAAATTCATAACTGGGATCAGCCCTGAAGCGATCACCACACACTCATATACAAAGTAGCCAGGAAATTTAGGTTGCGGTTGGATTCGAACCCACGACAAGAGTCTTTCCGGGACTCGCGTTCTACCAACTGAGCTACGGCAGGCTCAGCAATGGTGAATCCCTCTTGAAAGTCGAATCGCAAGGACCGTTGCCTGCCTTGTATGCTGTACATATCAGCTTCGTATTAGGGGATCGCCAGATTAAAAGTTAAGATGAACATAAATTCATAACTGGGATATTATTAACCGCCCATACAGTTTTTGTGGCGTGAGTGCAGAAATTTTTTAATTTATAATGTTCGTTACCATTATTTGTGTTTAAACAATATATTGGCCCACTGCTGTATGTTAACAAAGTTTCAGCAAGGTTTTCTAATCAATACCAATGAAAACCTAACTGGCTTAGAAAGTACCTTTTTGTAATCAGTCATTTCTTCTTGTGGTCAGGTTGTCTTATCCTGGTTACATAACTGTTACTAATAGCAACAAACCTTACACAAAACTTTTTTGGCGCAATCGGACGCATATTTGTTTTCGCCCTCATAAAAAATACACTTAACCAGAGCAAAGAAAGCTATGACGTATCACAAGTGGCAACGTCACAGCGACAAAGGGAGAAACCAATTTCAAAAGCTTGGGAAAAAGTTTTCGGTCGTTTAGCCCAGTTAATGTTTTACTAAAATTTCGGCTGTTTGAAGATGTAACGTTCCTTTGTGTTCAGTCGTTCTGTCTCGTATCAGGTGAAAGTCTGACTATAATCAGCTTGTCTATTTAGGCAGGAATATTTACGAAGAGAGCATGTTGCGCGGACCAGGAATGGATCCAAGTAACGATGACTTTCCGGATTTTAATGACGATAATGAACCCCTCATTGAGTAAGTACTCTTATTTACCATTTAAGGAATTTTGAATCGATAGATAAATGGTATTGTTATGAATTAAGTGGTCCCATATGGCTGTCTATTCTCCAGACGCATTTAAAGTAAATTTTCGGATAAACGAGGTACATGTACGATTGCATTCAACTGTTTATGTGAATACGAAAAACAATCAAATACTTTTATCAAATGTTATCAATTTTTTGCGCCAAAAGTATTTGGTCACCCAAATGGACAAACGTTAAAAGGTAAACCTATGAAAGTTTAGAGTCTTAAATTTACAAACCGCCTTCTAAGAAACCATAGTTTTTTGTAAGAATAATTTTAAAACCGAACAAAATTTATGCCGAATATTGAAAACTTTTAAAATTGTTTTTTAAAGATGTTTTTGAATATGACCACACCTATCAAACAAAAACTTTTCATGTAATAATGCCTTATTGGTAACACGTATATTCCAAACAAATTGCGTCTGAAAATGCCGTGTTGATAACATGTATATATCGTGGCCGTTGTTAACGTTTTAGTTTTGGAAACGGTAAAAAGGCCTAAGCTCGTAATCAACAGTTTTACTGTGTTGATTTGGCAGGATGGCCGATTCACTATCCAAGCATTATAAATCGTAGAATTATTGTAACGCAGAGGTGACTCAAAATAAACGAATTCCATCGCTGGTCACGTCACATGTTGTTTAAACACAGGTTTATCGTCGCGCAACTAAATGCCACAGTTTTTGTGATGGTGACGCCCATGTTTGTTTGTGATAAGACTCACGATCAGTAGCTTATTTGCCGCGTACGTATTTGATTCAACTCTGCAGCTAGGTCACGAACGTTTCGAAACAAAAAACTCGACTTGCAAATTGCACCAAAGTTTTTTGTCAAACTTGTGTTTAAATAAAAACGAGGATTGTATTTTCAGTAAAAAAATTTTGGCCCAACTTGTGTTTTTACCAACAACAAGTATGTATAACTTTAAGCCGTTTGGTCGAGAAACTGAAAATGCAAACTGGTAAACAAAACATTTGTTCAATAATATTTGGTGATTTTGACGTCCATCACGCATTCACATTTATCATGGTTCAAACCAAAACACCTTTTAGTTCATATTTTTTACGTGAAACGTGCTGTGTATCTCTCGGACTGCAAGTACAAAATAGTTTAGTATGATCTTTATTCTTGACGTTTCTATACTTTCTAAGTTTTGTTAACGAATCCATTCTTAAATTAGATATTTTCAAAATATTTCCTTTGCCAAACTGCTCACTACATTAGATTGAAACTTTTAGAAGTTCTGCGGACTTAAATTGAAACTGGGTTTCGAAGATTACAGTTCCCAGACTGCATCTAGATTTTAAGTTAACTAAATAAAATTAAACCAGTGGTTAACATGGAATTTAAAAATACAGTCCAATTATTGTGTAGGGGTAGTAACACTAAATTTATTTATGTTACAGAGATGAAACCCCGCCATACGACGTATTTTACTGCGAACCCCCCGAAGACGATTCAAGGACCACGTCAAGCGTATCGAAGTTCTTTCAAAAACTTTTCAAGCTTCTGTCGTTCGTGATATTTGGAGGGTGTGTGTTAGCCGGAGGACTAATAAACAAGGTAAACACTAACAAAGCATCGAGCCAATACATAATAAGCTGCAGGCAGTGCACACTCTTTCGACCTATATTATCTCATTAGTTTCGCTGTTGACGAGAGATCGGTTGTACAAGCTAATGTAGCCACCTACGGTACTCAAGTTTGTTGGAAGCAGCACTGGTAAGACCTTATAGGTCGAAACAGTGAGCTCTATCTGCAGCTTAAAGTAAACACTGTTTGCAACTATTAAACAAAGGCTTAGTTTAAACTTGTGCTGGGCCATTTTGTCAAGTTTGTGTCTTAAACTGAATACAGTAAACCTAGGTTAAACCGGATCCGTTTGGGCCAAGAAGTTTGTCCGGATTAGGCGAAGATCCGGATTATCCGATGTCGATTAGTGTAAACCTTTCCACATAACTAATCGTTTGTACCTACAGGTTTTTACTGAATTAGGGAAAGACCGGGATTAACCGAATCCGGTTTACAGTATTTCTACACTTCGATGTTTTCAAAATTTGGCTATAGTCGTAAAGTTGAGCAAAAAGAACACAAAGATTTGCAGAAAAGCAGTTCCATAACAGCGTTGCGTTGCAAGCTGCTTGCTTTTATACTCTTTGCCCTTTCACAGTAACTCAATTTGGCACGTGCAAACATGCCATGGCCGCAATCCACAAATTAATCACCACGTTCTGATATTGCGGTGTTGGGTGACATTTGCGCTTATAAAGTCCAGCCGCCTGTCAACATTTTGCAAACAATGAAAAGACAAATGCGTATTTCATTAGTTTAATTAAGTGCCGAAAAAACATCAAATCATGTTTGTCGAATGCTTAACTGATTGGCAATATTTGATTACAAAACTGTTATATGTTATAATTTTTGCTGCTGTCTAGACCCAAGAAATTATGCTGGTCATAAAAGGCGTTTTACTTTACTAACCTTATATTGCTGTTTGTTACAACATGTAATTAAAAAAGACAATTGAACCCTTTCGACTCTGGCATCACCACTTAACTACAAAACCATTTTGTCTTTTTGGTTTTTAACGAATTTAGATTTTTCTATTGTTTTTGCTTGAATTTTTCACTTTTAGATATTCATTTTTTTGATTTTTTTGGCATGATCGTATGGGTAGTTGTTGGTAAAAAAATTGAATCAGCACATTTGATGCCGCTATCAGTTGATATTTTGATCTGCTAAAAGTCTTTCCAAATCTGCCAAAAAAGTAACCTACTTCCACAAATGTTATTTAAGAACACAGCCATGCGTACCTTCGGTGTTTGCTTTTTTACTATTCCAAAAAGTCTTTTGTCACCAGGTTGTTAATTTAATCCCATCACAAATTACCCAAGCTCTGTAAAAAACAAAAACAGTAGCAGAATGTGTAAAACATAATAATATTGACTTTTGGATCCAAAAAAATACATAATTTTCTAGGCTTGCGTGCTTGTACTTGGAAACGGTGCTAAAGTGTACGAAGGAACCAAAGATGCTCTTGACCATGACGTCATACGAGTGTGGTCTTACATCATCTTGCTGTGCATGCTTCTGGCCCCGGAAGTTCTTACCATGGGATACAGCTTGTATAGGTTGATAATGAAGAAAGAAAGTCCTTTGGATATGAAAACATTTTTATGGGTACGTCTTTAATACCTACTTTTTATCTTAAACATACTACTGAAGATCGTATATCAATTAGTCTCTACTAGTTAATCAATATTTAACGAAAGTGTTGATCTGACATTGATTAAAACGTGATAATGCGTCTGTGTTAGTAACAACAAAAAAAAAAACCTACTGCGTCCTGTGCTATTTAAACCAGTGGTTCTAACACTTTTTAAGCATGCGGCGCTTTCAAGAACTAAAATTTCCTTTCGCGGCACACTTGACAGGTAAACACAACAAAAGTTGTTTAAAGGATGTTAATTTTTAACTTCAATGTGGTGGGTAAAGTTGCTTTTCATTACTAATTACAAAAAAGCTTTGAAACTTTGTCAAGCACAGTAATATTTTGTAATGAAGTCCTAAAACACCAGAGACTCTTTGCAGTTTAAAACAGGGAATATGTTGAGGTACACTTGGAAATCTCGCACGTCACACTATTCTGCCGCGGCACACAGTTCGAGAATCACTGGTTAATACACTCAAAATCCTTATTTTTTAAATATTTATTTATTATTTAACATTGCGCAGGTATTTCCAAATTGGTGGTTGTTTTGTCTCGCTATGTTTTCTTTTACCACATAAAATAAACTCAACTCAAACAGTCTAGTAGGAGTTCCACTAAAGAAAACAACGAAAATGCTTTCATATTACAGGGAGGTTTATGGGAGTTACTCAGTGCAGTTGGTGAAGGAATCATTTTCATCAAGGTCCTGCCCTACTTGGATGCAACTTATGCCTGTCTCGCATTTCCTCTCATTAGTTTCACTGCGATTGGTGTAAACATCCATGCAAAATGGACTTCGATATCTCACAACAACAAAAGAGTAACGCAACCACACATTAAATACCAGAGATACAGAAACCTTGCGTTCGCTATTATTGCATTGGTTAGTGTGTTTCTTTTTGTCTCCTTTTTGCTAGCATTGTAATAGCTACTACTAACCCTGCAGGCAAGTACTAGCCTACCTTTCAGTAGTAACGAATTTCAGTAGTAAATTTTTTTGGTACTTTAGCAGTAGCACAATTTTTTTACAAACTAAATTGCACATTTTTTAATATAATGCACATTTTTTAATATATTTTAAAATATTCTAAAGATGAAAAAAATAAAACCCCAAATTTTTCTTGAGTTTGCATGCGTATTGTTTTCCAAAAAAAGTCAAAATTGTTTTTGGTTTTTAAAACGTTTTATGTTTCACTGGTGTCTCCACTAGGCCAGGGTAGAAAATCACTGCAGAAGACTTTGTATATGTACGTGAAAGTAGCTCAAAGTATTAGTATTTCAATACTGGACTAACATACAACACTTGCGATTGTGGTGCGCACATTAGCGACTATGAATTTGTTTCAACAGGTGTTGCAATTGGTTGGTCTGGTTACATGTTTTGCTGGATTCTTTACACCTGATCACACTGTCATTGACTCGGATGGAAATAATGTCACAGTTACTAGCCCCCTTAAGTTTCTCACCTTGAATTACACCTACATTTGGGCATTTGCTGGTAAATAAAACCATTTGTTTTACATCCAAAAATCGGAGCCTCCACTTAAAAACTACTTTTGCAAAAAAAAATTCTTATTGGTTTAATTTCCAAAATGATATTTTGTTTAGGTTTCATTTTGAGTTCAGTGCGGTACTGGGAAAACTTTGTCACTGGAGACTTCAATTTACCATTTGGAATTAAAATCAAAGCCCAGGATCTTCAACAAAAACTTGACCACAGTCGCTTCAGAGCATCATTCTTGTTTTCATTGATGAAGTCGTTGGTGTTGGTCGGTTTTACTTTCCTAGTGTTTGTGGTGCTTGAAAGGGAAACTTACGCCAGCGATTACATTAACAATGGTGGAAACGACGGTCGCGATGATAGATCCAGTCGGATTCTTTATTTGCTAGATCCTTCTCAATATAACTTCAGAAACAGGTAGGTTGTTACAAGAAACACTAATACCATATTGGCAGGGTTGCCATTGACATGGGCCCCAAAATAAAGACAATCGAAAAATTACATTTTCATGTCAAATTTTGAACAAACCTTTTGTATTTATAGAGCCACTCCATATCATATGCCACACACATTGCCATAAACAATCTGTTCCAGCAACTCCTTGTTCATAGAAAATACTTCGTGCACCTCGCGACAGCTAGGGTCTGGGTTTACGTTTACTTATAGCAAGGATTTGACATGTAAATGTTGAAAATAAAACAAAAAAGAAGTCAAGTCAAAAACAATACGTTTTTTTACAAATAAGGACAACAATTTTATTTAAGACATTGCCCTTCAAAATAAGGACAAATCAAATAGGAATGAGGACGGTATAGCAACCCCTCATATTCGTCAAGTAGTAAAAAAACTAGCAAAAAAGCTGGAACCCATTTCAACAAAGAAATGTATTTGCAGGCCCCGGATTCTTAACACTCTATTCTACGTTTTTGCTACACAAGCGTGTTGTGCATTGGCTTCATTCTTCTTTGGTCGTGTAGCTTGTCTTACGCTCATCCAACGCGAAGCTTACACATTTCCAACCGTACTGGTGACCCCGATTATAACTGCCTGCTCAGCGGCACTTGCTATGTTTAAATGGTGGTATCCGAACAATGGCTTGCTTAACTTTGTTGGTAAGTTTGTATTTTACTGTATTGTCAACTAAATGTTTAAAGGTTTAAATAGAATGCGATATCCTCTCCGAAATACCTTTGGAATAACCCTTATTTGTTCATTGTGGAAGTTAAGCTGCAAGGCTTTGAAAAAGACATTGAAAACAAAATCCATTGGGTTGATTAAATTCTGAAGAAAATTGTAGCACAATTACTGTATATTATATGGTATACAGAAAATTCATGACGCAACCAGTTCCCCAAATCTACAAGTTACATAAAACTAAAGGTACAATTTGCAGGACTAGCAAAGCAATATCAATACTTGGAAGATTACGTTGATTGGAATATATATATTATTCCAACTACTGAAAACGATGCCATTGCAAATGGACAAATGATCGGGTTTGTGCTTGTTGGGTTAGTGCTCGGCTGGTTTGCAACAATCCTTATTACCTTGTTTATATGGAAACCAAAGCAAAATCGTTTGGAGAGGTGAGTATCTCAGATTTCTTTTTTAGGACCTTTCTACCAGGTTTAAGACATCTTTGGCCTCATACTTTAGTTTGCTTCCAAATACAATGTATTTTTTTATAACTTAAACGATTAGAGCTACACACCTAACATAACTTATAGTCGAATTTTGGTAAACACATAAAAAGTTATGACTTTGTTTGTAAAAAACAATTATCTGACCTAAAATGTTAAAAAAAGTTTAGAAATCTTAATACAAAAGGTCATAAACGATGTGTAGCTTATAGACGCTTTTTGTGGTTAACCTATAGCATTCAACAATGATTAAACTGACACCTTTATTTACAGGACCGAAGTTTTGTTTGTGAAAGCAATATATGGCGGCCCAGCGATCGATCAAGCACTAATGCTAAACAGGAGGCAATTCGAAACCGCTTACACAAAGAGCAAGGCCAAGCAAGACCTAGAAGACGAGCAAAGGAGAAGTGTTTCCAGAAGGTAGGATTGTTCACGGATAGGCAGTCAATTTTGCAAAGCTTGTGTCAGAGCCGATAATTACCGTTCTTTAATTAGTTAAAAATCAAAGGCTAAGCAAAGTGTTGAAATATTAGTATGAATAAAGTGTATGTGTATATTTAACTTCACAAAACGGTGTTGGTGTACAACGACAGTCTGTATAAGGAAAACCTTTATACATTTATGCGCAGTTTAACACTTCAACTTTATTTCTAAATTTATTATTTCTAAGTTAAACCTGCTACATTGGATAACCCAGCATTTATCCTATTAGCCTTTAACACCTCTGACAAGTGTTTTCGTTTAGCAGCGCATCAAGAACCTCGCGTCGACCTTCACGAAGACTTACAATGTCCAAGAGCCACAAATTCACACCTCAACTTTTCTTATGCGCTACCATGTGGCACGAAACCGAACAGGAAATGACGCAGATTCTGACGTCACTAATGAGGTTTGACATCTAACTAACGTCAGTACTTCTGTGTGCGAAATTTTATTATGTAGCTCAAGGAGAAAGGCCGCTTAGACGGGGAAAACACTTTTAGAATAAAAAAACTACTGTGTGTTTAAACTTTGCGAGCTAATCGCTTATGTAATTAACGAACGTTTTTTTGTAGTAAAAACAAAAACAGATGGAAAAAAAGGCAGAAACTAAACCAAAACAAGATTTTAGCCTAAAAACAAATTTAAACGAAACAGTGAGTTCATTTTTTCACAGATTTTTCAAAGTCTAATCATCACACTTATACATCAAACTTTGTTTTGTCCGAACACTTAGTTGTAAAAGTCATGTTAGCGTCATGAAATCCGAGGTTACTTTTCAGTTCAAACGCACACAACCTTTTTCTCAAACCAAAATCGTTGCGGTTTCTTCGTTCCTCGCCAATTGACAACATACAAGCACAGACTGCCCAAAATTTATGGCATTGCAAATAAAGGGCAGGTTCTTCGAGTTCACTTCGAAAACCAATAAACGCGATGGCCAAGAGATATGACGCATTTTCCTATGTTGATCCTATAACTTATTAAATGACAAATATCATCAATTTTGTACAGAGGACATTTCAGTTTATAACGTCTATTAAAGTAATCCTGAATTTTAAATCACAAACTCAAATTTACTTCATTGATTTTGCATCAAATAAGCTTGTGTTACAAATTACCTTTAGAATAACGTTGTCAACTATGGATTTTTAGGGTGTTGACAACAAACTGGATTGCCGTATGGCCATAATCTTGCATTGATGGCACCGTATAGGTCGAAACAGTGTGTACTATGCAACTAACTTATACTTAGTTGTTTTCGTATGAAATGGGTCACAAAATAACGTTAGAATCCATTGTGTAAACTTAATATGGCACAAAATTAAAACAAAATGGCGAATGGCTCTATCAGGCTGAACAACATCAAACTATTGCGCAATCATTAGTGATACGGCAAAGCCAAGTTGCATTCCAATAACAAAATGTCATTTTCAAAGCTCCCAAAAATTTACATCATGCAAAAAAGACTTCAGAGCTATAGCCGTCCTAAGAAAACACAATAATTTTTACGTACGACTTGCTCACTAATGAGCCTAAGTCAATCATAAGGTCATTTTTATTTAAATTTGTATCTTTGAATATTAACATTGCCTGTGCCTTTATAGACTTGACAAGGACCAGGGAAGTCGTCGTAGCAATGCTACAAAGGATAAGGATTATTACAACTTCCAAGTCCACGTTCTGTTTGACGACGCCATGGAACGCACCAAAGATGGTGACACTAAGACAAACCGTTTTGTTCATCAACTTTGCGAGCTGATACCACTTGCAGCAAAGTAAATGCCTATTTAGAGTTTTTGCTGCTAAAATTATTCAGGATTATTGTTGTATTTTAAAATATTTGCTTAAAGTTTTGGCTAATTGTCAGACCTTTATAATTGATGTAGGCCTAGCAATTTCCGAAAAGTTTTTATTTTTTATTTTGACAAAGGCAGTAATTACAAAATCATATTTTTCAACGAAAAAAGACAAATTTTGTAATGTAGAACTACTTTTTACAATGTACAACAGTAACCACCTTGACAAAAAACGTAGAAACAAGAACACAACTTGGATGTCTCTTATCATCACATGTCAAAAGGTTTTTCTTTTGTTAGCAAAGTGGAGTTGGGCAAAGGTTATGATCTCCCCCCACCCGTGATTTATCCCACACCTTACGGTGGAAGACTAGAGTTCATTCTTCCTCATGGCAACTTGATGGTGGTTCATCTAAAAGACAAAGAAAAGATAAGGTCAGTTTTAATTGTACACACTTTGAAACTATTTGTATGATTTCTTTTTCTATGTTTTTCTGTCATAAATATAAGAGTAAGTTTAATTAATGACATTACATACAGTTTTAGGATCCGCAATCAGTCACAATCTAAAAATAAAATTTAAAGCAAAAAAGTGTTTCGCAGCCCCAAACACGTTAACTAGTCTAACTGACCAAGTGTGCAGTTTAACAGCCTTTCGTTGTCAATCAAATCATGCCTATTTCACAGACATCGAAAACGCTGGTCACAGTGTATGTACATGTACTACATTCTTGGTTACCTGCAAGCTACAAAGAAGGCCTACAAACTTGAGGATGTCTTCCTTTTGGCTCTTGATGGCGATGTGGATTTCCAACCGAATGCTGTTCTTCTCCTTCTAGATCGAATGAAGAGAAATCCAGATGTTGGTGCAGCTTGTGGAAGAATTCATCCAACTGGTAATTAAGACAACTTTTTACACATAAGATTAATGTTCAAAGCAGAGTTATAAGTCAGGTCGATCGTTTTGAGTGGGTTAGGGCTTTAGTTTTTATAAAACGAACTTGATTCGTCTGACTTTGCATTTGGAATAATTTGTGATGTGTTTTATAAACTTTCAGGCCTAATTCAGGCTCGTTTTTTGTTTTAAATCGGGTCGCGCCGTGTTTCGAGCTTGTTTTTGGGGGGTTTGGGCCCAAATTTTAGGCCCGTAGACAACCCGGCCTAAACCCCAAACTGCTATTTTGCCTAAGTGGGTACTTAATTATTTTGCTAAAAAAGTAACCAAAAAAGTAAGTTTTAGTAAATTCATGAGTATCAGTTTGTTTTCTTGGTATTGATTTGCACCAGCAGATTATACTGGGTTGAGGTGACTCAATTGTAGCTATTTACCAACAAGATTAAAAACCAATATTAGCCTAAGCAAGACTACAGGATGCTTAAGTTAATCACGTTTACAGTTGTCACCTAACGTTGTAAAACATCATTAAAAAACAAAAGCCTAAATGCTGTATCACACCTTACAAACACTTTCTTAAACACCTTCTTCGCAAGCAGTTGTGTTTTTACGGCCTAAATGCTGCTCGCAAAGAAATAGAGTGAAATAAAAAGGCGTTTTCTGCACAAATACAGGTCCTACCAAATGTAATTTTGCTTTCAGGAAGTGGTCCTGTTGTATGGTTTCAAAAGTTTGAGTACGCCGTCGGTCATTGGCTCCAGAAGACAGCTGAACATGTACTCGGGTGTGTGCTTTGCAGTCCCGGATGCTTCAGTATGTTTCGAGCTGCTGCGCTAGTCGATGTAAACGTCATGAACCGGTACACGACTAAAGCAACTGAAGCTCTACATTATGTACAGTGGGATCAAGGTAATACATGTGAAATAACATGCAGTTTGATGTATGTCTTTGTGTGTGTGTATTTTCCTTAGCTTAGGAAATTTTGCAATCATGGGCGCCGACTGAAAATTTTGCAATATGTGGAAAATTGCGTCAAACACATACTTACATGGATAGATTTTAGAAATGCAGTAAACCGACAGATATTAACACCAGATACGTAAATAAAGTAGATATCGTTTCTTCTTTACTTTTTATAGCATGATCCTTCTTTTTTCATCATTTTTTTACGAAAATGTCTTGGCCCTACGTGCTGGCGCCCATGCTTACAGTTGTCCCTACTCATAAAGGAACTATTTGGCAATATATTGTCTCTAGTTGCCGTCATTAACTTTTAACTAAAAACTGAAGCAAAAGTGCAGGACAATTAACCCACAGAACCACTAACAAATACAGCAAACCCTTTTAACATCAACGAGCAACAAAAACAGAGAAATACATTCAATGCAAAAATAGTCACGTCTCAATCACTATTAAAAATGATGCAAGTTATATTTTAATTTTACCTGCGTCCTAGGCCTTAATTGGGTATTTGGCGGTTATGGAAAATCGCCTAAAGTTCAACAAAACTCTATATTGGTGCCCAGTTTGTAACTAGTTTCGTTTTGATTTATTGACACAACTAACGCTCAATGTGGAGTTTTGTTTGCTCGTTAAATCACATTCTTTACATTGCGCTACTTTTCCAACAACATGGAACCGCAGGCACAGTTTTAGAACTCATTTCATTACGACACAAAATGTACAAAAGCAGTGTGCCCCCTTGGAATTCGTTTTACAACATCATTTTTAGCCTCACAAAGTCACTTCAATCACAAAATAACCTTTGTGATTAAAGATTGTTGTTGTTGTCTGTTTAGGGGAAGATCGTTGGCTTTGTACTCTCTTACTGAAACAAGGCTGGAGAATCGAATACAGTGCTGCGTCAGACTCCTTTACATTCGCCCCGGAAGAATTCAAAGAGTTTTACAACCAAAGAAGACGGTAATGAGCTTTTGTATCATGTAGAGTCAACACACCAAATTAGCTAACAAAGCACAAAATAATCGTCCTTGTTCTGCTACTAAACGATCCCTTGCAAATTGACTCACCTCCTTGTAAAACACACACTTTATGTAACATTAACAGGGTTGAATAACTGATGTTTCGCAAAAATAATCATGCCTCAGTTTGATGCCAAACTACATTTTAAAGACTTTTGATTGTATAACATTCGGGCAACATGGCGCCACAGCCATCCTAACTGTTAATAACGATACAAACCTATCACAAACAAACAAATGTGTTTAACAGATGGGGACCGTCAACAATGGCAAACATTTTCGATATCTTGATGGACGCCAAACTGACAGTGAAGAACAACATTTACATATCATGGGGCTACATCTCATATCAGGTATCAAGACCCTCAAACTGTTTCATAACTTTTGTGGTTAAGTAGTTATCAAGTTTGAACTTGTCCTTATAGTAAGTTTGTTATCTCCAGTTGTGGCATGGAACAAATTTGGTGACGCATATTTTTTAGTCTGGTACTCCCAACAAACTAGAGTGCCGTAAGATGGCTAGCCCATATGGTCAATTTAGGTCGAAATATTTAGAAGTGTGTGTAGCTAAATTTGTTGAATTTAAGGTTTGGTTTATTAAAAGGGCACACAGGTGCACATTTGTTTTGAAACAAATACACGGATGTCGCTTTTTACGTCTGTTTGGGCCTTTTTTTTACCATTAAACAAATTTAATGTATGGAGTTTGCTACCAAACATATATTAAAAGAGCATGATTTTGAAAAGTAAAGAAATACAACATGCGCCGTGTTGACAAACAAAAAACAAAAATTTCGTGTTTGTGCAGATTGGTTTGATGATTTCATCTATCCTCGGCCCAGCAACAGTGATAATGATTGTACAAGGAGCTTACCAGTACGTGTTTAGTTGGAGCGCTGCTCTATCACTTGTCGTGTCTCTCATTCCGGTCATCATTTTTATTATACTGTGCTACACTACAAGTGCTGACACCCAGGTAAAAATGCAGTGTAACAATATAACAGGTTATTTGTTTTTGTTTTTAATTTGTATGATTCTATTTTAGGGTTACTAATTTTGGTTCTTGGTAGAGCAGTTATGCTGGTGTGTTCTGTTATCAAATTGCGTTTGGTGGTTCAGGACGTTTTTGTTGCGAAATTCATTGTTGTAGGCATGTAGGGCAAATGGCTGTTGCGACAGGATAAGCCAAGAGGAAGTAAAAAATCATGCTTGAGTATTTGACAAACATTCTCCTTACAGCAAACTGCTATTTGTAATTGTTGTGTTTGCCAAAGAACTAACGGAGTCTTACGACGCACTTAGCCACACACACATTAATCACATATTGAATTGACGAACCTAAATGTTAGACTGACCTTTACTGACCAACAGAAGCTGATTTTGTGACCTCATGGCGCTCAGGGCGTTCCTGTTTGAATATCATAAAATTCTTTAGTAATTGCTTCGTTTAAAAGTTTTTTGTAAGACCAAAAGCTTGTGGAATGTTAGTTAGATCTTTTAGTTGAAAGCGCAACGAATAATGTTGACATAACGATAGTTAGAACTTCCACAAACAGTTGTTAACTTTATATGGCACATGGCGTAACGGACAATTAGAAAGTTTGTTACTTCCTAAGTTAAATCTAGGCTCAAACTGCATATGTGTTAAACTAGTTAAAGCTTTATGTATTCCATTGTTCTTTCCGACAAAATACCACTCACCATAAATCAAACTAACATAGCCAAGTACGACAGGGCACGTAAAGTTTCAAGTGGCTTAAAATAATTTAACGCGACAAGCACAACTTGCGACTGTTCGTGGGAAATAAAGCGACAAGTAGTATTTGTATTCCTTATTTTCCGGGGAATTGGGTCGTAACGTATGGGTTATGTTTGGCTTGGTACTTTCCTGAATCAGATTTGAAAGTTCACGTGATGTAAGTAATATGTTGCACTTTTGCCTTTGTTGCACAAACTGCTGATAAAACTCCCCAATGGACTGACTATATCTGCCCACATTCTTCCCGCTGCAGTGCAATGCTTTCGTTGGCTTAATCGTTAAACTAGACGCGAGCTATTTAAGTTCAGCAAACACAAACTTGGTTGCGCCGTTTCAGCGCAATAAAATGCAACCACGTATGGTCGGGTCGGTCGTAAAAGTTGTTAGCTAGTTCAAAATTTCCCTAGCTTTTTTAACTCCTGCTGCTATTTACGTCTGGGCTTTGGGAATTTTTTCCACCCTTGATTAATCGCTGACAAATATCACGTGCATCAGCATAAGAAATTGAAGCGAGTTTTGTAACGAATCGTGCGGCCTAGTGGGAATGTGTTGCAAAATTGCTGTTTAACGACTTGTTTAAACACTTCTTTTGATGATGGCATAAGCATTTGCCGAAACGTTCAAAAAATAAAGCATGTCGCTTTTTTCGTCTATTTGGGCCGTTATTTTCATCATTATGTTTATGCATTAATTGGGGATAACCGACAAAGTCGTGCACGTAGCCAGATACATGTGGGCTAAAAATGAACTCAATTCTCTGAATTCAAGTTTGAACTTGGAAACTACCAAGTTCAAACGCCGCAACTGTGCCTGGCAACATGGACTGAAATATTGACCTTCCGTCAAACCCTAGCTTGGTTATTTGCTGACGATGCGGACATTTAATGACGCAGCACAAACATGACGTTGCGCCCTGTATGTGACCCCCCAATCTCAATCTCAAGTGGTCATTGCCGTCATATGGCAAACTTTTTGACAATTGCACTCGCCCAAAGGAAAACATCCCTAATGGAATAAATTGGTCGGCTATCATTGGGTATTAATTAAAATTCACCAAAGTACAAGTGATCTTGTTGGACCTTGAACCCAAAAAAGATTGATCAAGTGAAAAAGTGTGACTTCACTCGCGACCTAAAAACTGCCTATATAATAAGGTGGTTGTCTTTTTTGCTTCTTTTGAAGGGCACTAGTCGTCCTTGACTGTCTTTTAAGTTTGAAGGACGCCCTACAAAGAAGATGCATAAAAAGGCTTTACATTTGGACCTGAACTTTGAACTCTGGTTGGATGAAAACGTTTGTGACAGACTGAAAAGACTAGGGACTATATTTACCAAAATAAAAATCCATAATAATCAAACCCTTTCCAAAACTTTTTCCAGTTGTTTTCTTGTGTTATCGGTCACCAGTAACCACCAAACACCCGCTTAATCTGATTTCCCTTATAGCTTAAAACCTACAGGGTAAATATTAACTTGGTCCATTTTTTCAGGTGGCTGTGGCTGGCATTCTGACGATCTTGTACGCGTTGGTGATGATGGCCGTAATAGTTGGTGTAATTGGGGCTATGGTCACCACTGGTAAGACTTTTTTGTCCTTATTTACATACTAGGTTTTTGTGAACAAAAATATGAGGTTAAACTTAAAACATTTTTTGTAAAGTATCAAGAAATTTACAAACCTAAGGTCCATACTATTAGTTTAATTTGATTGCGAATTCTAGTTTGAACCAATTTTAAATAAATCATAGTACGCCAGGCCAATTAAAGGCGTTAGTTTATGTTCTTGTTATGAAAGTTTAACATTTTCTACCTTTTAGTGCAAATATATGGTACTCTAGTATCACTCGACCTAGTGCAATAGTTTTCATGTGTTTTTCGTGGGGACGAAAATTCCAAAATTTTCACTGACTTGTTTGATTACCGCACAGGGCGGGACGATTGTATATGAAATGTTTACTTTGTGATGCGTAGTTCTGATTCCTACGTTACGATGAAATTAATTCTCTTAGCTGTGCAATATTTGACAATACAACATTGTGGTGAAAATAGAACAAAATTGATTAACTTTCACATTGCGTTATTGTTATACCTGCGGCTTACTGTGTTGTTATCACCGTATCAGGTGATAAATTTACAACATATTTATAACCCTAACCCTATAAAGCAAGAACGGTCATTTGAACAATTGTTTGCTTATTCAGCTGGGTTTCAATTTATTCTTGTGTGGTTGAGCCAGGTAATTCGAAAAGCCTAACATAACTGTTTGGGGCAGGTGATTGACATTGTCCAAATTTCCATTTTTCGTATTTTTAACTCTTTAGCACTCATTTGTGGCAAAACATAGATTTTGGTATTTTATCAAGCTTTGCAATTGTTTGTTATTAACAATATCCAGCATAATTTACATCAAATATTAGGTCTTCACAACATTTTACATGTTGATGGTCATGTATTTTTACCAATATGGTTAATGTGCGTGATCTTATTTCGCGATGCTTGTATTTCCAGTTATCCTGGACCCCAACTCCTTGTTCATGATAATGCTTGTTGGGTTGTATGCCTTTACTGGTATCGTTCACCCACAAGAGATGATGTGCCTTATCCACGGTGTGCTCTACTACCTGTGTGTACCATCTGCTTTCATTTTCCTAATGGTTTACAGGTAAAACCTTTTAATTGAACATATTTGTTTCTGCTCTTATAATGGGCCTGGTTAGCCAAAACCGTATGTTACCCATAAGCAGTAGGGCGTGATTCCGCCTTAAAAACATGAACGACATTACTTAAACCTGATTTAAAGCTTGAAGTGTCTTAAGTGCACACATTATCTTGAGACACTGTTGGAAATAAAATAAAATTTTAGTGTCGATAAAACTGCAATAAACACTTTGCTGTTGAATCCACTTTGATCATAATGGGATCAGGTCTTTTAAACAAGTAAATAAAACGTACAAAAGATTTTGATGGATTTAATTAACTCAAAGTGTGTGAAATGTCATGCTATTAAAGGTTAAAAAAGTTTTAGGAACTACTAATGTCTTAAGAACCAGAGTTGTAAACGGGCCAGAAACTGGAGTCTAAACCCGAAAGTGCAAGCCCGAAACCCGGCCCAAACCCGAATCGTTTTTGAGAAACCAGTTTGAGTCCAAAAGTTTGATTGACAGGTCTATAAATTGAAGCCTCAGAAAAATAAAGACAACAAATACATTAGACAATAATATACAATTGGTCTTGAATAAGTCGTTTTAGGGTTGTTTGCCATGAGTTCAGGTCCAGCAACTGGCTACTTAGCTAGTTAAATTTATTTCGAAAGAATAATGACACAGAGTATAAAGTCAGGCTCGAATTAAGCCCGTTTTTTGAAGAAACATACGCTTCAACCCGGCCCGACTAACAACTCTGATGAGAATAACTTCTTTTTTTCTGTAGCTTGACAAACATGAACAACGTATCCTGGGGAACAAGAGAAGTTAAGAAACCGGCAGAAATTAATGAAGACGCTTCAGCACAGAATGCACTGGAGGTAAAAATAATTCTCTTGCCGGGATAAGGGCACTTTTAAATCAATGACACTTTGCTGCCCTCAGTGGTAACTAAAAAGAGGAAGGGTGACCGTCGAAATTCAATACTTCAATACTGGTTTCTGACCAGACTAATGCGTTCGGTGCTTTTTTTCAAAAAACAATGCGGCCTAAAATTACTTACAAATTTACTGCAACTTGCTAACTGAAAATATATGCGTGTTTGGTACGCAACCAAATAAAGACAATTTGTGTTGTACAAAGGTGCGGCTCGCGGTATTGCTCATTGTAACTAGCTTATCAGTGATAAAGGGTACCTTCCTCTGTCCTAAGCATGTGCGTACTTTGACTGGTGGTTAATTCAAACCTTGCTTTGGGTACCAAGGCTTAGTTTCGTAGAAGCGTTGGATCCTAATGCAATGGTATTTCGTAGACTGCATGCAACAACCTTAGTTGAAAGGTTTTAAAATATGTACTAATAAACCAAAAAAGTGAAAAATTTTGGTTTAATTTTTGGATGCGTTTTTGTACGGTCTTTTTCAAATTTTTGTCCGAAAGAAGTGTGCAGGCGCTGTACTATATGTACATCACTTATTCACAATTCAAAATATTTTTACAGCAAGTCGCAAACAAGCCAGGTGGGAAAAGCATGCAGATTGGACCACAGGGGGCTTCTATATACGATGCGCCTCCATCTTCTGATGGCTACTACAGTTGCGGTCTTGGTAACCTTTGCCAGTGTGCTCTGTGCATTACGCCCAAACCTGTGTACATTCCTGTACCGACAAACGAACCGAAAACTAACCAGCCTATGGCAAGGAAACCCACTATGGCGAGAAGAAACACTGCTCATGCCAAGCAGTCAGTTTATCGAAAGTACAGCATGGCTAAACAGCAACAGATCACAGGTATTTCAAAGCATGAGTTTAGTTAAGTTTGACATGTTAGGTTAAGTCCAATTGTGCTAAACTGCTGCAAAACGTTGGTCAAATTGACCACCACTATGTTTTTCAACCCAGTGTGAGACTGTTATTGATGCAAATGCTTGCAGCAACTGTTTTGCATTTGTTTTTAATTGTGAGGCTCTGTTTAAAACGGATCAATATAACGCCATACTCTTATACAAAAAACAATTTTTTTTTGCAAAAAATGCCGTATTTTTGCACTTTAACAAATCAATGCCGCATTTTTGCACTTCAACAAGAAAATGCCGCATTTTTGCACTTTAACATTTTCCAATCCACCCTTTGGAAAATTTGCACCAATAGTTGCCAAATTATCATTGACCCATAACATACTTATCATTATAAACGTATCTTGCGTCCGAAAGCTACACCCATTTCGTCAACACCGCCACGCCTTGTTAGTGGGTTTGGTTGGTTTGTGATTATTAAATTTCCGTTTATTGACTACAGGACTGGATCCAGAACAAATAGAACGCCGTCTGAGCACTCGAATGTCTGTACACCAGCTAAGAAAGATGAGCACTAAGATGGGATCTGGAATTACAACTGCAAACTTGCGAAAATACTCAACGTAATTAGACCTACTTGTTAAACAATTCACTAGGCGCTTGTTTGTACCAAAACAATACAGGTAGCAAACGTAAAGTAGTCTTGCGCCGCAAATTGTGTTGTTTTGATTAAATTTTAAGAACATCACATTTCCGAACAAAAATTTCGCAGAATGGGTACAGTTGTGTAGGAGTATTTCATAAACTGTTTTTATAACCGTAATTGTATGCAACTTATCTGTTGTTTCATTGTCTCATTTGTGATGTCTTCATCAGGGTAATGACCCGCTGCGCAACACAACATTTAAGAAAATTTAGTAGGACTGTTAACAGCAATATATTTTTCATTTTGTTGAAAATTACAATCAGTCCTTAGTAATCTTGAATGTAACAAACTAAACAAGCCAAGACACAAGCAATACGAATTCATCGGACTAGTTTTGTGACAAACATCACCCGTTTAGACATGTTCCAGTGGTTGAATATTGTGCTATGTTTGTGTTAGAGTCGGATTTAAATTAATTGCATGTTTTACAGGCAGAGACGTATGTCACGGCGGGACACGAAAACCTTCCCCAAGCCAGGCAATGACCAACCATCTGAACGAGCCGAACAATTAGCACGGGAATTGGAAAGCGACATGCCACATGTAATTAGAGCATTTATATGTCTTAACTTGAATTAAATACTATTGTGATTCGTTTAGACTTTGATTCTATTTTTTAAGGTTAAACCTGTTGCCATCCTTAACGCATAAATATAAACTAATTGGCCAAAACTTTAAAAAATCTGCCTTTTTTCCTTTTTGGATTCGTTTGGGATTCTTTCACATCAACATTGCCAACTTCAAACAATAAGCCAGTCTTGACAACTGCCAAGATTTTTTCTATGATGTTTGGTTATCTTTGCTGGTTACATCACTTCTTGTCATTTATACGCAGGGTTGCCATTGACACGGAGCCGAACATAAGGACAACCAAAAATTTAAGTTTCCACTCTAAACAAAACAAACGTTTTCGAATAAATCTTCACATTTAAACGAGCCATGGTATATCACATGCCATTTTTTTGCCAGAAACAATCTGTTCCAGCAATTCCTTGTTCGTAGAAAATACTTCTTTTCTTTTTCTTCTTTTCTTCTAGTTTTACTTTTACTTGTAGCAGGGATTTGAATTGTAATTGTGAAAAATAAGACAAAGTAAGGACGTAAGTCAAAAAGAAGGACATTTCGTAGAAATAAGGACAATACATTTTTCTAAGACACTGCCCTTTAAAATAAGGAGAAATCTTAGAAATAAGGACGATATGGCAACCCTGTTTATACCTATTCCCATGCCCCCATTAAGATTTATCTCCCGTTTTCAACCATTTACAAGTTACATTGGATAACATTTACCTCATCCGATATAGAGCTCGCTCCATGATGTTGACTTGGATTTCTATGACGAAGAAGACGAAGTTGACGACGAACGACTGATGGAAGAAGGAGATGAAATGTTGTATTGGGTGATGGATGGACCTCTCGAAGATGGAGTGATTGAGTATGTTTAGACCGCTTTTGTATTACCTAAAATGTTTAGGTTTAAAGATGCATTATCGAAAACTGGGTTAGTTTAGTTGACATCCCACTACGTGGAATGTAATCAATATATCAAGCACAAGCAAATTATTAGGTATTTAGCGTGTGTGTCTAGCTTGTGCAATTCACATCGGGGCGACACAACTGCAATAGGTTCCTGACATGATGTGGTCCGATCATGTCAGGAATTGCTCGTATAATGTGAAAAAATATTTCCAATGTCTTTTTATTTACCAAAACAACTATAATTTGTTCCATAACAATATTAAATTTATTTCCAAATAGGTATTGGGTTTATTAAATTTGTGTGCTTGCTAGTGACTGAAACTAAACAGTCTAAACACGGCCCGTTTTTAAACTTGAGGCAAAATTTAAAAATTTTTGTTTGTTCAGATACCTTGACGATGATGAACGTGAATTCTGGAAATATCTCATCAAAAAATACCTTCACCCTCTCGATGAAGACAAAGCAGAAAAAGCTAGAATTAAAGGTATGTTTAACGTTGTTACAATGTCGAAGTCGGATCGTTTATATGTTGTAGAAAAATTTAAATAATGTATGTTTTAAAAAATAAATTAATCTTTCGTTGTTGTAGACAAAAATTAAATAATATATTTTTAAGAAATAAACTATTTTTTCGTTGCTGCAGACAAAAATTAACCAACATATTGTTCAGGAAATACAGTATTTTTGTCCAAAATGTTTTTGGATGTTTTGTACGATGACATTTGCTTTTGCTATGTTAAAAATGTTAGCTTTTTGTTTAAAATCTGTGTTCTCTTATTCGCAATATTTAAACTTCACACTGTAAACAAGTATTTAACTAGCAATTTTGTTTCCAGGCGAACTAAAGGATCTTCGCAACAAGATGACAGGAGCTTACTTTCTTGCAAACGCCCTTTGGCTCGTCCTGAACTTTGCCCTGCAACTCACAATTACTGATATTGCTATTTCTTTTGTCATCGAAGGGACAGTCGTTACGGTATGTTTCAAAGTTTTTTTTTTATCTTATGACATATTGGTGTCAAATTTGCATACAAAATTATCTTTTACATACGTTCTAGGCAATTAACACTAAGTTACATCTTCTTTGACCCAACGAGATTAACCTTTCAACTGCTGAGTTATTTTCCTAAAATCCTGCTTTCAGACACTATCGTAGGTTTCTGGGAAAGTTCTTGTATATGAAAGTTAAAAGAAAAAAATGCTATGACGTCGTCACCTAAAAAATGACGTCATCTTGCTTGTTCGGTTTAGTGAAAGCACCATTCAGGCTGGATCGTATTATGTCCCGCTTGTTAACCAAACTGTCAACATTGGAATTGTTTTCGTTTTTTTTTTTTGCAACGACGGCCGGTTTATTATGCAGGGTGGCTTGGTATACAGAAAAAATGCTTTTGATTCTGAAATAATTGTTTTCGCCTCCCTTGTCCGTTTTTAGTAGAAATACGGGTTCTTTAATTGTAACCCTGGCTTTACGAATTAACTACATATATATAACCTTCCAACGTCCATTTTTTCAGGTCAACCCCATTTCATTCGCTTTCCTTCTGTTCTTCCTAATCATTCTTGTCATCCAATTCACCTGCATGTTGGTTCACAGGTCAGTAGCTTACTTACAAAGTTTCTGTGGTAAACCAAGCTTATATTCTGTATGTATTTTTTTTCCTGCAATTTAATGAACTAAAATGGCTGGTTAGGCAGTCTTCTAATGCATCTAAATGTTTTGGTATGAAAAAATCTAATTTTGTATGTTTATTTCCAGGTGGTCGACCGCTCTACATCTGCTGGCAGTTACCACTCTAAAATGGAATGATGCTCGTGATGGTCTTACCAACACAAAACAAGGCGATGTAAAAACACATTTTGTTTTTAAAATTTAGTTTAAACCAAATTTAAAACCAAGGCTAAGACCAAAATTTAAACAAGGCTAAAACCAAGGCCAAGACCAAATTTCAAACCAAGGCTAAGACTAAATTTCAAACCAAGGCTAAGACCAAAATTTAACCAAGGCTGAGACTAAAATTTAAACCAAGGCTAAGACTAAATTTAAAAACGAGTCTTATACCAAATTTGAAATTAAAGCTAATATCAAATAAAAACCAAGGCTAAGACCAAACTTTAAACTTTTTCTTGATCGCCCTCCTCTTTTTTAGATTGATCGAGAAAACAGAAAACGTGAGAAGAGGAAGTACATGGCAAAGATAAACGGAATGGTTGCAAATGATCCGGAGGACCCCATCACACAGAACGGAGATGCGCAAACTCCTGCGCAGAACTTCTCATTTAGAAAGGGAAGCGGGTAAGTAAAAATTGTATTTAAAGCGTTCCCGGGAGTCGATAGCATTTAAAATATCGCGTGACAATTTACTTTTTTTATCAAAATTATAATGGCTTTGAGGGCCATTTTTTCGTTTTAAGCGGACATACTTTCACATGTATTTTTGGAACTACTACATCATAACAATTGCAAACCAACATCGATATAGTAAAATTGTGATAAAAGCTAGCCTAAATTGAAACAAATTTCTAAATGACTCGGAGTACCATGGTTGATCACTTCTGTTAACCCCTGGCGTACTCTATGAAGTCAAACAGTCAAAGTCATAGCTATCAAAATACTTGGTATTTAATCAAGATCTTCGGTATAAAGATATTGTTTTATTTACCCAAGGTAAAATATGTACTTAAATTTTCAGTGGCTTTGACGGATATGACAACGAAACTTATGACGAAGTCGATATAGCTAACAGTATTACAAGTCTCGACGAAGACTCTGACCCGTATGAGGTTGTCCCAGAAAGACCAACCCTACGCTCACCTGTGAGCACTCTTAACAAACAGTTTGCCAAAAATCGGTGAGTATTTTTACGACAATTGTGTCGCTATGTGTTTTTTCACCAAGCAAAAGCTCAAGTCTTTAGCAAAATTTGATCGCTTGAACAAACTGATATCATTTGTGGAAAAAACTTATCAGTTAGGTGCCATAGAATTTATTGTTCGGCTGGGTTTATGTTTAGGCTATAGCGTGGTTAACAAAAGTAGAGTAGGCACAAAATGGCACCTGAATGACTTATAATGAGACTCCGTTAAACTTTTTGAGATTTCCTGATTCGCAAAAAAGACTAAAATGGGATACGAACCCCAAATTTATGTAGTGACTGAAATCTGTTGAGTCAATCTCGTTTGGTCCAGCGGGTTATAACGTAGTTTAAAAACGAGTTTGAAACCGTTTGTTTTAAGACTGAAATCAGTTAGCTTTAACGTAAAGAACAGATATATTGCGCTCATGCAAGTATCTTTAGTGTTTAAAAAGACAACACAAAAGGGATTAAAATTTGGACAAGTTTTCTCACACTATCTCAAACACGACCAATCCCCAACTACATGAAAGGAAACAAACGTTTCCAAACTTATGATATATTTAATGTGAAAGTGGAAATCGTTACAACAATGGTCACAGAATAGGGAATGATTCACAGAATTTACTTACCAATTTAAAAACTGCACACACTGTTTAGACAAATAAGGCCTCACCAGTGCAGTCGGTGACAAGACATCGGCCACATTGCCTAGTACACATCTAAAATATAACATATGTATTTACATTTATTTTTCAGGCCTGACCTTGCGCCAAAACCGCAAAAAGACCACAAGATGAGCACAGCAATCAACATGGGCTTGTTCAGCGATTCGAAAAGCAAGTTGGTTAACAACGAACCGGAATTTTTCAACGCTGCAGCCGCTGATGAGATTGTAGAGCGCCACTTGGCGGATGATCACAAAGTCCGTTTCGTCACTACATCCCATGACAGCGCGGACGAGGGAAATACCCAGTTTTAGATTTCTATGTTTGTGTCGCACTTTACTGCTTCAGTTACGTTGCATAAACGTCGCACTTAGCCCTGTTGACTGGGCACAATGTCAGTGCTAGTCATTGACGGTCCCTAGATGATTTTTAATTGTGTCCATAGAAATAATTACTGATAACATTATCCATTTTACAAAGACTTTTTGGGGGGGGTTCGAACCCAGGACACTCCCGGGGACGAATCCCGATCAGGTTATTTTATGTCTGTATATGGGTCAGGTCCGCCGGACCATTCGGTTAAGTTCCTGCCCTTTTACAAAGACAAGACACTATCGCGTAAAATGGGGTAAGGACAGCAGCGGTAAAAATAAACGTAGTGGTATGGATTTCAAATTGTGCTGTTTCTTGAAATGTCAGATCACCATTTAAAATCAATTTGAACTTTATGTTGAAATGTCCTTGTGAAAGTTTATTGTACAAACTTGTGTTTTATAGTTATTCTTTTTCTACTTTATTTGTTTGAAACGTACTTGTGGTTTTTGTTTATAATCCATCGAAAAAGGAAGAACGAAAAATCCACAATCAATTCCCCCCTAATTTACAAAAATCAAATGTCACAACACGACTCAACTAAAGAATTATTAGCAAAAGCACGTTTGGCCGTAATGTTGTAATTGATGGCTGTTGTAAATACAAGTTTCATATCTGTAGGAAGTCAAATGTACACGAACGAAATTTGCTTTTTCCATTTTAATACAATTCAACAATTTCAGAAATCTAGTGAAATTTGGTTTATCAAAAGATTAACTAAAATGAGGCAAAGAAAATTATGTGGGAACTGAACATACGTTTCAAAAAAATATTTAAGTTTTCGATTCCTGTTTAAATCGGAAAATCGGGTCAAAATATTCGATTTCATAAACCGGTTAAAACCGGTTTGGAGGTTCGGTAGGAGGCAGAAACCGGTCATAACCGGTTTGAAACTGGAATATTCCCGCGAAAACCCACCGAAAACCGGATTTTTCTTCACTTTTGTGACCCCCCAAAATCGAAATATAGCCTTAGATTTTTTTCACAAATCGGGTCAAAATTTTCGATTTCAAAAACCGGTCAAAACCGGTTTGGAGGTTCGGTAGGAGGCAGAAACCGGTCATAACCGCTTTGAAACTGGAATATTCCCGCGAAAACCCACCGAAAACCGGATTTTTCTTCACTTTTGTGACCCCCCAAAATCGAAATATAGCCTTAGATTTTTTTCAAATATCGGGTCAAAATTTTCGATTTCAAAAACCGGTTAAAACCGGTTTGGAGGTTCGGTAGGAGGAAGAAACCGGTCATAACCGGTTTGAAACTGGAATATTCCCGCGAAAACCCACCGAAAACCGGATTTTTCTTCACTTTTGTGACCCCCAAAAATCGAAAAAACGGAAAGGCTATAGCCTTAGATTTTTTTCACAAATCGGGTCAAAATTTTCGATTTCAAAAACCGGTTCAAACCAGTTTGGAGGTTCGGTAGGAGGCAGAAACCGGTCATAACCGGTTTGAAACTGGAATATTTCCACGAAAACCGGATTTTTCTTCGATTTTTTGACCCCCCAAAAATTGAAAAAACGGAAAGGCTATAGCCTTAGGTATTTTTCACAAATCGGGTCAAAATTTTCGATTTCAAAAACCGGTTAAAACCGGTTTGAAGGTTCGGTAGGAGGCAGAAACCGGTCATAACCGGTTTGAAACTGGAATATTCCCGCGAAAACCCACCGAAATCCGGATTTTTCTTCACTTTTTTGACCCCCAAAAATCGAAAAAACGGAAAGGCTATAGCCTTAGATTTTTTTCAAAAATCGGGTCAAAATTTTCGATTTCATCAACCGGTTAAAACCGGTTTGGGGTTCGGTAGGAGGCAGAAACCGGTCATAACCGGTTTGAAACTGGAATATTCCCGCGAAAACCCACCGAAAACCGGATTTTTCTTCACTTTTGTGACCCCCAAAAATCGAAAAAACGGAAAGGCTATAGCCTTAGATTTTTTTCAAAAATCGGGTCAAAATTTTCGATTTCATCAACCGGTTAAAACCGGTTTGGGGTTCGGTAGGAGGAAGAAACCGGTCATAACCGGTTTGAAACGGGAATATTCCCGCGAAAACCCACCGAAAACCGGATTTTTCTTCGATTTTTTGACCCCCCAAAATTGAAGAAACGGAAAGGCTACAGCCTTAGGTTTTTTCACAAATCGGGTCAAAATTTTCGATTTTAAAAACCGGTTAAAACCGGTTTTGGAGGTTCGGTAGGAGGCAGAAACCGGTCATAACCGGTTTGAAACTGGAATATTTCCACGAAAACCCACCGAAAACCGGATTTTTCTTCGCTTTTGTGACCCCCAAAAATTGAAAAAACGGAAAGGCTAGAGCCTTAGATTTTTTCCAAAAATCGGGTCAAAATTATCGAGTTCAAAATCCGGTTTGGAGGTTCGGTAGGAGGCAGAAACCGGTCATGACCGGTTTGAAACTGGAATATTTCCACGGAAACCCACCGAAATCCGGATTTTTCTTCGCTTTTGTGACCCCCAAAAATCGAAATATAGCCTTAGATTTTTTTCACAAATCGGATCAAAATTTTCGATTTCAAAAACCGGTTAAAACCGGTTTGGAGGTTCGGTAGGAGGCAGAAACCGGTCATAACCGGTTTGAAACTGGAATATTCCCGCGAAAACCCACCGAAAATCGGATTTTTCTTCGATTTTTTTGACCCCCCAAAATCAAAAAAACGGAAAGGCTAAAGCCTTAGATTTTTTTCACAAATCGGGTCAAAATTTTCGATTTTGATAACCGGTTTGAAACTGGAATATTCCCGCGAAAACCCACCGAAAACCGGTTTTTTCTTCGCTTTTGTGACCCCCCAAAATTGAAAAAACGGAAAGGCTAAAGCCTTAGATTTTTTTCAAATATCGGGTCAAAATTTTCGATTTCAAAAACCGGTTAAAACCGGTTTGGAGGTTCGGTAAGAGGAAGAAACCGGTCATAACCGGTTTGAAACTGGAATATTCCCGCGAAAACCGGATTTTTCTTCGATTTTTTGACCCCCCAAAAATTGAAAAAACGGAAAGGCTATAGCCTTAGGTTTTTTTCACAAATCGGGTCAAAATTTTCGATTTCAAAAACCGGTTAAAACCGGTTTGAAGGTTCGGTAGGAGGCAGAAACCGGTCATAACCGGTTTGAAACTGGAATATTCCCGCAAAAACCCACCGAAAACCGGATTTTTCTTCACTTTTGTGACCCCCAAAAATCGAAAAAACGGAAAGGCTATAGCCTTAGGTTTTTTCACAAATCCGGTCAAAATTTTCGATTTCAAAAACCGGTTAAAACCGGTTTGGAGGTTCGGTAGGAGGCAGAAACCGGTCATAACCGGTTTGAAACTGGAATATCTCCGCGAAAACCCACCGAAAACCGGATTTTTCTTCGATTTTGTGACCCCCAAAAAGTGAAAAAACGGAAAGGCTAGAGCCTTAGATTTTTTTCACAAATCGGGTCAAAATTTTCGATTTCAAAAACCGGTTTGGAGGTTCGGTAGGAGGCAGAAACCGGTCATAACCGGTTTGAAACTGGAATATTTCCGCGAAAACCCACCGAAAACGGGATTTTTCTTCACTTTTGTGACCCCCAAAAATCGAAATATAGCCTTAGATTTTTTTCACAAATCGGGTCAAAATTTTCGATTTCAAAAACCGGTTAAAACCGGTTTGGAGGTTCGGTAGGAGGCAGAAACCGGTCATAACCGGTTTGAAACTGGAATATTCCCGCGAAAACCCACCGAAAGTCGGATTTTTCTTCGATTTTTTTGACCCCCCAAAATCAAAAAAATGGAAAGGTTATAGCCTTAGATTTTTTTCACAAATCGGGTCAAAATTTTCGATTTTGATAACCGGTTTGAAACTGGAATATTCCCGCGAAAACCCACCGAAAACCGGTTTTTTCTTCGCTTTTGTGACCCCCCAAAATTGAAACAACGGAAAGGCTACAGCCTTAGATTTTTTTCAAATATCGGGTCAAAATTTTCGATTTCAAAAACCGGTTAAAACCGGTTTGGAGGTTCGGTAGGAGGAAGAAACCGGTCATAACCGGTTTGAAACTGGAATATTCCCGCGAAAACCCACCGAAAACCGGATTTTTCTTCACTTTTGTGACCCCCAAAAATCGAAAAAACGGAAAGGCTATAGCCTTAGATTTTTTTCACAAATCGGTTCAAAATTTTCGATTTCAAAAACCGGTTAAAACCGGTTTGGAGGTTCGGTAGGAGGCAGAAACCGGTCATAACCGGTTTGAAACTGGAATATTTCCGCGAAAACCCACCGAAAACCGGATTTTTCTTCGTTTTTGTGACCCCCCAAAATTGAAAAAACGGAAAGGCTACAGCCTTAGATTTTTTTCAAAAATCGGGTCAAAATTTTCGATTTCAAAAACCGGTTAAAACCGGTTTGGAGGTTCGGTAGGAGGCAGAAACCGGTCATAACCGGTTTGTAACTGGAATATTTCCACGAAAACCGGATTTTTCTTCGATTTTTTGACCGCCAAAAATCGAAAAAACGGAAAGGCTATAGCCTTAGGTTTTTTTCAAATTAGGGTCAAAATTTTCGATTTCAAAAACCCGTTAAAACCGGTTTGGAGGTTCGGTAGGAGGCAGAAACCGGTCATAACCGGTTTGAAACTGGAATATTCCCGCGAAAACCCACCGAAAACCGGATTTTTCTTAGATTTTTTGACCCCCCAAAATCGAAACAACGGAAAGGCTATAGCCTTAGGTTTTTTTCACAATTCGGGTAAATATTTTCGATTTCAAAAACCGGTTAAAACCGGTTTGAAGGTTCGGTAGGAGGCACAAACCGGTCATAACCGGTTTGAAACTGGAATATTAACCGGTTTGAAACTGGAATATTCCCGAGAAAACCCCCCGAAAACCGGATTTTTCTTATATTTTTTGACCCCCAAAAATCGAAAAAACGGAAAGGCTACAGCCTTAGATTTTTTTCAAAAATCGGGTCAAAATTTTCGATTTCAAAAACCGGTTAAAACCGGTTTGGAGATTCGGTAGGAGGCAGAAACCGGTCATAACCGGTTTGAAACTGGAATATTCCCGCGAAAACCCACCGAAAACCGGATTTTTCTTCGATTTTTTTGACCCCCCAAAATCGAAACAACGGAAAGGCTATAGCCTTAGGTTTTCTTCACAAATCGGGTCAAAATTTTCGATTTCAAAAACCCGTTAAAACCGGTTTGGAGGTTCGGTAGGAGGCAGAAACCGGTCATAACCGGTTTGAAACTGGAATATTCCCGCGAAAACCCACCAAAAACCGGATTTTTCTTCGATTTTTTTGACCCCCCAAAATCGAAAAAACGGAAAGGCTATAGCCTTAGGTTTTTTTCACAATTCGGGTAAAAATTTTCGATTTCAAAAACCGGTTAAAACCGGTTTGAAGGTTCGGTAGGAGGCACAAACCGGTCATAACCGGTTTGAAACTGGAATATTGACCGGTTTGAAACTGGAATATTCCCGAGAAAACCCCCCGAAAACCGGATTTTTCTTATATTTTTTGACCCCCAAAAACTGAAAAAACGGAAAGGCTACAGCCTTAGGTTTTTTTCAAAAATCGGGTCAAAATTTTCGATTTTAAAAACCGGTTAAAACCGGTTTGGAGGTTCGGTAGGAGGCAGAAACCGGTCATAACCGGTTTGTAACTGGAATATTCCCGCGAAAACCCACCGAAAACCGGATTTTTCTTCACTTTTGTGTCCCCCAAAAATCGAAAAAACGGAAAGGCTATAGCCTTAGGTTTTTTTCAAAAATCGGGTCAAAATTTTCGATTTCAAAAACCGGTTAAAACCGGTTTGGAGGTTCGATAGGAGGCAGAAACCGGTCATAACCGGTTTGAAACTGGAATATTCCCGCGAAAACCCACCAAAAACCGAATGTTTCTTCGATTTTTTTGACCCCCCAAAATCGAAAAAACGGAAAGGCTATAGCCTTAGGTTTTTTTCACAATTCGGGTAAAAATTTTCGATTTCAAAAACCGGTTAAAACCGGTTTGAAGGTTCGGTAGGAGGCACAAACCGGTCATAACCGGTTTGAAACTGGAATATTAACCGGTTTGAAACTGGAATATTCCCGAGAAAACCCACCGAAAACCGGATTTTTCTCATATTTTTTGACCCCCAAAAATCGAAAAAACGGAAAGGCTATAGCCTTAGGTTTTCTTCACAAATCGGGTCAAAATTTTCGATTTCAAAAACCGATTAAAACCGGTTTGGAGATTCGGTAGGAGGCAGAAACCGGTCATAACCGGTTTGAAACTGGAATATTCCCGCGAAAACCCACCGAAAACCGGATTTTTCTTCGATTTTTTTGACCCCCCAAAATCGAAACAACGGAAAGGCTATAGCCTTAGGTTTTCTTCACAAATCGGGTCAAAATTTTCGATTTCAAAAACCCGTTAAAACCGGTTTGGAGGTTCGGTAGGAGGCAGAAACCGGTCATAACCGGTTTGAAACTGGAATATTCCCGCGAAAACCCACCAAAAACCGGATTTTTCTTCGATTTTTGTGACCCCCCAAAATCGAAAAAACGGAAAGGCTATAGCCTTAGGTTTTTTTCACAATTCGGGTAAAAATTTTCGATTTCAAAAACCGGTTAAAACCGGTTTGAAGGTTCGGTAGGAGGCACAAACCGGTCATAACCGGTTTGAAACTGGAATTTTTCTATTTCAAAAACCGGTTAAAATTTTCGATTTCAAAAACCGGTTAAAACCGGCTTGGAGGTTCGGTAGGAGGCAGAAACCGGTCATAACCGCTTTGAAACTGGAATATTCCCGCGAAAACCCCCCAAAAACCGAATTTTTCTTCGATTTTTTTGACCCCCCAAAATCGAAAAAACGGAAAGGCTATAGCCTTAGGTTTGTTTCACAATTCGGGTAAATATTTTCGATTTCAAAAACCGGTTAAAACCGGTTTGAAGGTTCGGTAGGAGGCACAAACCGGTCATAACCGGTTTGAAACTGGAATATTCCCGCGAAAACCCACCGAAAACCGGATTTTTCTTCGATTTTTTTGACCCCCGAAAATCGAAACAACGGAAAGGCTATAGCCTTAGGTTTTCTTCACAAATCGGGTCAAAATTTTCGATTTCAAAAACCCGTTAAAACCGGTTTGGAGGTTCGGTAGGAGGCAGAAACCGGTCATAACCGGTTTGAAACTGGAATATTCCCGCGAAAACCCACCAAAAACCGGATTTTTCTTCGATTTTTTTGACCCCCCAAAATCGAAAAAACGGAAAGGCTATAGCCTTAGGTTTTTTTCACAAATCGGGTCAAAATTTTCGATTTTAAAAACCGGTTAAAACCGGTTTGAAGGTTCGGTAGGAGGCACAAACCGGTCATAACCGGTTTGAAACTGGAATTTTTCTATTTCAAAAACCGGTTAAAATTTTCGATTTCAAAAACCGGTTAAAACCGGCTTGGAGGTTCGGTAGGAGGCAGAAACCGGTCATAACCGCTTTGAAACTGGAATATTCCCGCGAAAACCCACTGAAAACCGGATTTTTCTTCGATTTTGTGACCCCCCAAAAATTGAAACAACGGAAAGGCTATAGCCTTAGGTTTTTTTCACAAATCGGGTCAAAATTTTCGATTTTAAAAACCGGTTAAAACCGGTTTTGGAGGTTCGGTAGGAGGCAGAAACCGGTCATAACCGGTTTGAAACTGGAATATTCCCGCGAAAACCCACCGAAAACCGGATTTTTCTTCACTTTTGTGACCCCCAAAAATCGAAAAAACGGAAAGGCGATAGCCTTAGGTTTTCTTCACAAATCGGGTCAAAATTTTCGATTTCAAAAACCCGTTAAAACCGGTTTGGAGGTTCGGTAGGAGGCAGAAACCGGTCATAACCGGTTTGAAACTGGAATATTCCCGCGAAAACCCACCAAAAACCGGATTTTTCTTCGATTTTTTTGACCCCCCAAAATCGAAAAAACGGAAAGGCTATAGCCTTAGGTTTTTTTCACAAATCGGGTCAAAATTTTCGATTTTAAAAACCGGTTAAAACCGGTTTGAAGGTTCGGTAGGAGGCACAAACCGGTCATAACCGGTTTGAAACTGGAATTTTTCTATTTCAAAAACCGGTTAAAATTTTCGATTTCAAAAACCGGTTAAAACCGGCTTGGAGGTTCGGTAGGAGGCAGAAACCGGTCATAACCGCTTTGAAACTGGAATATTCCCGCGAAAACCCACTGAAAACCGGATTTTTCTTCGATTTTGTGACCCCCCAAAAATTGAAACAACGGAAAGGCTATAGCCTTAGGTTTTTTTCACAAATCGGGTCAAAATTTTCGATTTTAAAAACCGGTTAAAACCGGTTTTGGAGGTTCGGTAGGAGGCAGAAACCGGTCATAACCGGTTTGAAACTGGAATATTCCCGCGAAAACCCACCGAAAACCGGATTTTTCTTCACTTTTGTGACCCCCAAAAATCGAAAAAACGGAAAGGCGATAGCCTTAGATTTTTTTCAAAACTCGGGTCAAAATTTTCGATTTCAAAAACCGGTTAAAACCGGTTTGGAGGTTCGGTAGGAAGCAGAAACCGGTCATAACCGGTTTGAAACTGGAATATTCCCGCGAAAACCCACCGAAAACCGGATTTTTCTTCACTTTTGTGTCCCCCAAAAATCGAAAAAACGGAAAGGCTATAGCCTTAGATTTTTTTCAAAAATCGGGTCAAAATTTTCGATTTCAAAAACCGGTTTGGAGGTTCGGTAGGAGGCAGAAACCGGTCATAACCGGTTTGAAACTGCAATATTTCTACGAAAACCGGATTTTTCTTCGATTTTTTGACCCCCAAAAAATTGAAAAAACGGAAAGGCTATGGCCTTAGGTTTTTTTCAAAAATCGGGTCAAAATTTTCGATTTCAAAAACCGGTTAAAACCGGTTTGGAGGTTCGATAGGAGGCAGAAACCGGTCATAACCGCTTTGAAACTGGAATATTCCCGCGAAAACCCACCGAAAACCGGATTTTTCTTCGATTTTTTTGACCCCCCAAAATCGAAAAAAACGGAAAGGCTATAGCCTTAGGTTTTCTTCACAAATCGGGTCAAAATTTTCGATTTCAAAAACCCCTTAAAACCGGTTTGGAGGTTCGGTAGGAGGCAGAAACCGGTCATAACCGGTTTGAAACTGGAATATTCCCGCGAAAACCCCCCAAAAACCGAATTTTTCTTCGATTTTTTTGACCCCCCAAAATCGAAAAAACGGAAAGGCTATAGCCTTAGGTTTGTTTCACAATTCGGGTAAATATTTTCGATTTCAAAAACCGGTTAAAACCGGTTTGAAGGTTCGGTAGGAGGCACAAACCGGTCATAACCGGTTTGAAACTGGAATATTCCCGCGAAAACCCACCGAAAACCGGATTTTTCTTCGATTTTTTTGACCCCCGAAAATCGAAACAACGGAAAGGCTATAGCCTTAGGTTTTCTTCACAAATCGGGTCAAAATTTTCGATTTCAAAAACCCGTTAAAACCGGTTTGGAGGTTCGGTAGGAGGCAGAAACCGGTCATAACCGGTTTGAAACTGGAATATTCCCGCGAAAACCCACCAAAAACCGGATTTTTCTTCGATTTTTTTGACCCCCCAAAATCGAAAAAACGGAAAGGCTATAGCCTTAGGTTTTTTTCACAATTCGGGTAAAAATTTTCGATTTCAAAAACCGGTTAAAACCGGTTTGAAGGTTCGGTAGGAGGCACAAACCGGTCATAACCGGTTTGAAACTGGAATATTAACCGGTTTGAAACTGGAATATTCCCGAGAAAACCCCCCGAAAACCGGATTTTTCTTATATTTTTTGACCCCCAAAAACTGAAAAAACGGAAAGGCTACAGCCTTAGGTTTTTTTCAAAAATCGGGTCAAAATTTTCGATTTTAAAAACCGGTTAAAACCGGTTTGGAGGTTCGGTAGGAGGCAGAAACCGGTCATAACCGGTTTGTAACTGGAATATTTCCACAAAAACCGGATTTTTCTTCGATTTTTTGACCGCCAAAAATCGAAAAAACGGAAAGGCTATAGCCTTAGGTTTTTTTCACAATTCGGGTCAAAATTTTCGATTTCAAAAACCGGTTAACACCGGTTTGAAGGTTCGGTAGGAGGCAGAAACTGGTCATAACCGGTTTGAAACTGGAATTTTTCTATTTCAAAAACCGGTTAAAATTTTCGATTTCAAAAACCGGTTAAAACCGGCTTGGAGGTTCGGTAGGAGGCAGAAACCGGTCATAATCGGTTTGAAACAGAAATATTCCCGCGAAAACCCACCGAAAACCGGATTTTTCTTCACTTTTGTGTCCCCCAAAAATCGAAAAAACGGAAAGGCAATGGCCTTAGATTTTTTTCAAAAATCGGGTCAGAATTTTCGATGTCAAAAACCGGTTAAAACCGGTTGTGGAGGTTCGGTAGGAGGCAGAAACCGGTCATAACCGGTTTGAAACTGGAATATTCCCGCGAAAACCCACCGAAAACCGGATTTTTCTTCGATTTTTTTGACCCCCCAAAATCGAAACAACGGAAAGGCTATAGCCTTAGGTTTCTTCACAAATCGGGTCAAAATTTTCGATTTCAAAAACCAGTTAAAACCGGTTTGGAGGTTCGGTAGGAGGCAGAAACCGGTCATAACCGGTTTGTAACTGGAATATTTCCACAAAAACCATATTTTTCTTCGATTTTTTGACCGCCAAAAATCGAAAAAACGGAAAGGCTACAGCCTTAGGTTTTTTTCACAATTCGGGTCAAAATTTTCGATTTCAAAAACCGGTTAACACCGGTTTGAAGGTTCGGTAGGAGGCAGAAACCGGTCATAATCGGTTTGAAACAGAAATATTCCCGCGAAAACCCACTGAAAACCGGATTTTTCTTCGATTTTTTGACCCCCCAAAATCGAAAAAACGGAAAGGCTATAGCTTTAGGTTTTTTTCAAAAGTCGGGTCAAAAATTTCGATTTCAAAAACCGGTTAAAACCGGTTTGGAGGTTCGGTAGGAGGCAGAAACCGGTCATAATCGGTTTGAAACAGAAATATTCCCGCGAAAACCCACCGAAAACCGGATTTTTCTTCACTTTTGTGTCCCCCAAAAATCGAAAAAACGGAAAGGCTATGGCCTTAGATTTTTTTCAAAAATCGGGTCAGAATTTTCGATGTCAAAAACCGGTTAAAACCGGTTGTGGCGGTTCGGTAGGAGGCAGAAACCGGTCATAACCGGTTTGAAACTGGAATATTCCCGCGAAAACCCACCGAAAACCGGATTTTTCTTCGATTTTTTGACCCCCCAAAATCGAAAAGACGGAAAGGTTCATAGCATTAGGTTTTTTCAAAAATCGGGTCAAAATTTTCGATTTCAAAAACCCGTTAAAACCGGTGTGGAGGTTCGGTAGGAGGCAGAAACCGGTCATAACCGGTTTGAAACTGGAATATTCATGCGAAAACCCACCGAAAACCGGATTTTACTTCGATTTTTTGACCCCCCAAAATCGAAACAACGGAAAGGCTATAGCCTTAGGTTTTTTTCAAAAATCGGGTCAAAATTTTCGATTTCAAAAACCGGTTAAAACCGGTTGTGGAGGTTCGGTAGGAGGCAGAAACCGGTCATAACCGGTTTGAAACTGGAATATTCCCGCGAAAACCCACCGAAAACCGGATTTTTCTTCGATTTTTTTGACCCCCCAAAATCGAAACAACGGAAAGGCTATAGCCTTAGTTTTTCTTCACAAATCGGGTCAAAATTTTCGATTTCAAAAACCCGTTAAAACCGGCTTGGAGGTTCGGTAGGAGGCAGAAACCGGTCATAACCGCTTTGAAACTGGAATATTCCCGCGAAAACCCACTGAAAACCGGATTTTTCTTCGATTTTTTTGACCCCCTAAAATCGAAAAAACGGAAAGGCTATAGCTTTAGGTTTTTTTCAAAAGTCGGGTCAAAAATTTCGATTTCAAAAACCGGTTAAAACCGGTTTGGAGGTTCGGTAGGAGGCAGAAACCGGTCATAATCGGTTTGAAACAGAAATATTCCCGCGAAAACCCACCGAAAACCGGATTTTTCTTCACTTTTGTGTCCCCCAAAAATCGAAAAAACGGAAAGGCTATGGCCTTAGATTTTTTCAAAAATCGGGTCAGAATTTTCGATGTCAAAAACCGGTTAAAACCGGTTGTGGAGGTTCGGTAGGAGGCAGAAACCGGTCATAACCGGTTTGAAACTGGAATATTCCCGCGAAAACCCACCGAAAACCGGATTTTTCTTCGATTTTTTGACCCCCAAAATCGAAAAAACGGAAAGGTTCATAGCATTAGGTTTTTTCAAAAATCGGGTCAAAATTTTCGATTTCAAAAACCCGTTAAAACCGGTGTGGAGGTTCGGTAGGAGGCAGAAACCGGTCATAACATGTTTGAAACTGGAATATTCATGCGAAAACCCACCGAAAACCGGATTTTACTTCGATTTTTTGACCCCCCAAAATCGAAACAACGGAAAGGCTATAGCCTTAGGTTTATATCAAAAATCGGGTCAAAATTTTCGATTTCAAAAACCGGTTAAAACCGGTTGTGGAGGTTCGGTAGGAGGCAGAAACCGGTCATAACCGGTTTGAAACTGGAATATTCCCGCGAAAACCCACCGAAAACCGGATTTTTCTTCGATTTTTTTGACCCCCCAAAATCGAAACAACGGAAAGGCTATAGCCTTAGTTTTTCTTCACAAATCGGGTCAAAATTTTCGATTTCGAAAACCCGTTAAAACCGGTTTGGAGGTTCGGTAGGAGGCAGAAACCGGTCATAACCAGTTTGAAACTGGAATATTCCCGCGAAAACCCACTGAAAAGCGAATTTTTCTTCGATTTTTTGTCCCCCAAAAACTGAAAAAACGGAAAGGCTATAGCCTTAGGTTTTCTTCACAAATCGGGTCAAAATTTTCGATTTTAAAAACCGGTTAAAACCGGTTTGGAGGTTCGGTAGGAGGCAGAAACCGGTCATAACCGGTTTGTAACTGGAATATTTCCACAAAAACCGGATTTTTCTTCGATTTTTTGACCGCCAAAAATCGAAAAAACGGAAAGGCTATAGCCTTAGGTTTTTTTCACAATTCGGGTCAAAATTTTCGATTTCAAAAACCGGTTAACACCGGTTTGAAGGTTCGGTAGGAGGCAGAAACCGGTCATAACCGCTTTGAAACTGGAATTTTTCTATTTCAAAAACCGGTTAAAATTTTCGATTTCAAAAACCGGTTAAAACCGGCTTGGAGGTTCGGTAGGAGGCAGAAACCGGTCATAATCGGTTTGAAACAGAAATATTCCCGCGAAAACCCACCGAAAACCGGATTTTTCTTCACTTTTGTGTCCCCCAAAAATCGAAAAAACGGAAAGGCTATGGCCTTAGATTTTTTTCAAAAATCGGGTCAGAATTTTCGATGTCAAAAACCGGTTAAAACCGGTTTGGAGGTTCGGTAGGAGGCAGAAACCGGTCATAATCGGTTTGAAACAGAAATATTCCCGCGAAAACCCACCGAAAACCGGATTTTTCTTCACTTTTGTGTCCCCCAAAAATCGAAAAAACGGAAAGGCTATGGCCTTAGATTTTTTTCAAAAATCGGGTCAGAATTTTCGATGTCAAAAACCGGTTAAAACCGGTTGTGGCGGTTCGGTAGGAGGCAGAAACCGGTCATAACCGGTTTGAAACTGGAATATTCCCGCGAAAACCCACCGAAAACCGGATTTTTCTTCGATTTTTTGACCCCCCAAAATCGAAAAAACGGAAAGGTTCATAGCATTAGGTTTTTTCAAAAATCGGGTCAAAATTTTCGATTTCAAAAACCCGTTAAAACCGGTGTGGAGGTTCGGTAGGAGGCAGAAACCGGTCATAACCGGTTTGAAACTGGAATATTCATGCGAAAACCCACCGAAAACCGGATTTTACTTCGATTTTTTGACCCCCCAAAATCGAAACAACGGAAAGGCTATAGCCTTAGGTTTTTTTCAAAAATCGGGTCAAAATTTTCGATTTCAAAAACCGGTTAAAACCGGTTGTGGAGGTTCGGTAGGAGGCAGAAACCGGTCATAACCGGTTTGAAACTGGAATATTCCCGCGAAAACCCACCGAAAACCGGATTTTTCTTCGATTTTTTTGACCCCCCAAAATCGAAACAACGGAAAGGCTATAGCCTTAGTTTTTCTTCACAAATCGGGTCAAAATTTTCGATTTCGAAAACCCGTTAAAACCGGCTTGGAGGTTCGGTAGGAGGCAGAAACCGGTCATAACCGCTTTGAAACTGGAATATTCCCGCGAAAACCCACTGAAAACCGGATTTTTCTTCGATTTTTTTGACCCCCCAAAATCGAAAAAACGGAAAGGCTATGGCCTTAGATTTTTTTCAAAAATCGGGTCAGAATTTTCGATGTCAAAAACCGGTTAAAACCGGTTGTGGAGGTTCGGTAGGAGGCAGAAACCGGTCATAACCGGTTTGAAACTGGAATATTCCCGCGAAAACCCACCGAAAACCGGATTTTTCTTCACTTTTGTGTCCCCCAAAAATCGAAAAAACGGAAAGGCTATGGCCTTAGATTTTTTTCAAAAATCGGGTCAGAATTTTCGATGTCAAAAACCGGTTAAAACCGGTTGTGGAGGTTCGGTAGGAGGCAGAAACCGGTCATAACCGGTTTGAAACTGGAATATTCCCGCGAAAACCCACCGAAAACCGGATTTTTCTTCGATTTTTTGACCCCCCAAAATCGAAAAAAAGGAAAGGTTCATAGCATTAGGTTTTTTCAAAAATCGGGTCAAAATTTTCGATTTCAAAAACCCGTTAAAACCGGTGTGGAGGTTCGGTAGGAGGCAGAAACCGGTCATAACCGGTTTGAAACTGGAATATTCATGCGAAAACCCACCGAAAACCGGATTTTACTTCGATTTTTTGACCCCCCAAAATCGAAACAACGGAAAGGCTATAGCCTTAGGTTTTTTTCAAAAATCGGGTCAACATTTTCGATTTCAAAAACCGGTTAAAACCGGTTGTGGAGGTTCGGTAGGAGGCAGAAACCGGTCATAACCGGTTTGAAACTGGAATATTCCCGCGAAAACCCACCGAAAACCGGATTTTTCTTCGATTTTTTTGACCCCCCAAAATCGAAACAACGGAAAGGCTATAGCCTTAGTTTTTCTTCACAAATCGGGTCAAAATTTTCGATTTCGAAAACCCGTTAAAACCGGCTTGGAGGTTCGGTAGGAGGCAGAAACCGGTCATAACCGCTTTGAAACTGGAATATTCCCGCGAAAACCCACTGAAAACCGGATTTTTCTTCGATTTTTTTGACCCCCTAAAATCGAAAAAACGGAAAGGCTATAGCTTTAGGTTTTTTTCAAAAGTCGGGTCAAAAATTTCGATTTCAAAAACCGGTTAAAACCGGTTTGGAGGTTCGGTAGGAGGCAGAAACCGGTCATAACCGGTTTGAAACAGAAATATTCCCGCGAAAACCCACCGAAAACCGGATTTTTCTTCACTTTTGTGTCCCCCAAAAATCGAAAAAACGGAAAGGCTATGGCCTTAGATTTTTTTCAAAAATCGGGTCAGAATTTTCGATGTCAAAAACCGGTTAAAACCGGTTGTGGCGGTTCGGTAGGAGGCAGAAACCGGTCATAACCGGTTTGAAACTGGAATATTCCCGCGAAAACCCACCGAAAACCGGATTTTTCTTCGATTTTTTGACCCCCCAAAATCGAAAAAACGGAAAGGTTCATAGCATTAGGTTTTTTCAAAAATCGGGTCAAAATTTTCGATTTCAAAAACCCGTTAAAACCGGTGTGGAGGTTCGGTAGGAGGCAGAAACCGGTCATAACCGGTTTGAAACTGGAATATTCCCGCGAAAACCCACCGAAAACCGGATTTTTCTTCGATTTTTTTGACCCCCCAAAATCGAAACAACGGAAAGGCTATAGCCTTAGTTTTTCTTCACAAATCGGGTCAAAATTTTCGATTTCGAAAACCCGTTAAAACCGGTTTGGAGGTTCGGTAGGAGGCAGAAACCGGTCATAACCAGTTTGAAACTGGAATATTCCCGCGAAAACCCACCGAAAAGCGAATTTTTCTTCGATTTTTTGTCCCCCAAAAACTGAAAAAACGGAAAGGCTATAGCCTTAGGTTTTCTTCACAAATCGGGTCAAAATTTTCGATTTCAAAAACCCGTTAAAACCGGTTTGGAGGTTCGGTAGGAGGCACAAACCGGTCATAACCGGTTTGAAACAGGAATATTCCCGCGAAAACCCACCGAAAACCGGATTTTTCTTCGATTTTTTGACCCCCCAAAATCGAAACAACGGAAAGGCTATAGCCTTAGGTTTTTTTCACAATTCGGGTCAAAATTTTCGATTTCAAAAACCGGTTAAAACCGGTTTGAAGGTTCGGTAGGAGGCAGAAACTGGTCATAACCGGATTGAAACTGGAATTTTTCGATTTCAAAAACCGGTTAAAATTTTTGATTTCAAAAACCGGTTAAAACCGGTTTGAAGGTTCGGTAGGAGGCAGAAACCGGTCATAACCGGTTTGAAACTGGAATATTCCCGCCAAAACCCACTGAAAACCGGATTTTTCTTCGATTTTTTGACCCCCCAAAATCGAAAAAACGGAAAGGCTATAGCTTTAGGTTTTTTTCAAAAGTCGGGTCAAAAATTTCGATTTCAAAAACCGGTTAAAACCGGTTTGGAGGTTCGGTAGGAGGCAGAAACCGGTCATAACCGGTTTGAAACTGGAATATTCCCGCGAAAACCCACCGAAAACCGGATTTTTCTTCGATTTTTTGACCCCCCAAAATCGAAAAGACGGAAAGGTTCATAGCATTAGGTTTTTTCAAAAATCGGGTCAAAATTTTCGATTTCAAAAACCCGTTAAAACCGGTGTGGAGGTTCGGTAGGAGGCAGAAACCGGTCATAACCGGTTTGAAACTGGAATATTCATGCGAAAACCCACCGAAAACCGGATTTTACTTCGATTTTTTGACCCCCCAAAATCGAAACAACGGAAAGGCTATAGCCTTAGGTTTTTTTCAAAAATCGGGTCAAAATTTTCGATTTCAAAAACCGGTTAAAACCGGTTGTGGAGGTTCGGTAGGAGGCAGAAACCGGTCATAACCGGTTTGAAACTGGAATATTCCCGCGAAAACCCACCGAAAACCGGATTTTTCTTCGATTTTTTTGACCCCCCAAAATCGAAACAACGGAAAGGCTATAGCCTTAGTTTTTCTTCACAAATCGGGTCAAAATTTTCGATTTCAAAAACCCGTTAAAACCGGTTTGGAGGTTCGGTAGGAGGCAGAAACCGGTCATAATCGGTTTGAAACAGAAATATTCCCGCGAACACCCACCGAAAACCGGATTTTTCTTCACTTTTGTGTCCCCCAAAAATCGAAAAAACGGAAAGGCTATGGCCTTAGATTTTTTCAAAAATCGGGTCAGAATTTTCGATGTCAAAAACCGGTTAAAACCGGTTGTGGAGGTTCGGTAGGAGGCAGAAACCGGTCATAACCGGTTTGAAACTGGAATATTCCCGCGAAAACCCACCGAAAACCGGATTTTTCTTCGATTTTTTGACCCCCAAAATCGAAAAAACGGAAAGGTTCATAGCATTAGGTTTTTTCAAAAATCGGGTCAAAATTTTCGATTTCAAAAACCCGTTAAAACAGGTGTGGAGGTTCGGTAGGAGGCAGAAACCGGTCATAACATGTTTGAAACTGGAATATTCATGCGAAAACCCACCGAAAACCGGATTTTACTTCGATTTTTTGACCCCCCAAAATCGAAACAACGGAAAGGCTATAGCCTTAGGTTTATATCAAAAATCGGGTCAAAATTTTCGATTTCAAAAACCGGTTAAAACCGGTTGTGGAGGTTCGGTAGGAGGCAGAAACCGGTCATAACCGGTTTGAAACTGGAATATTCCCGCGAAAACCCACCGAAAACCGGATTTTTCTTCGATTTTTTTGACCCCCCAAAATCGAAACAACGGAAAGGCTATAGCCTTAGTTTTTCTTCACAAATCGGGTCAAAATTTTCGATTTCGAAAACCCGTTAAAACCGGTTTGGAGGTTCGGTAGGAGGCAGAAACCGGTCATAACCAGTTTGAAACTGGAATATTCCCGCGAAAACCCACTGAAAAGCGAATTTTTCTTCGATTTTTTGTCCCCCAAAAACTGAAAAAACGGAAAGGCTATAGCCTTAGGTTTTCTTCACAAATCGGGTCAAAATTTTCGATTTTAAAAACCGGTTAAAACCGGTTTGGAGGTTCGGTAGGAGGCAGAAACCGGTCATAACCGGTTTGTAACTGGAATATTTCCACAAAAACCGGATTTTTCTTCGATTTTTTGACCGCCAAAAATCGAAAAAACGGAAAGGCTATAGCCTTAGGTTTTTTTCACAATTCGGGTCAAAATTTTCGATTTCAAAAACCGGTTAACACCGGTTTGAAGGTTCGGTAGGAGGCAGAAACCGGTCATAACCGCTTTGAAACTGGAATTTTTCTATTTCAAAAACCGGTTAAAATTTTCGATTTCAAAAACCGGTTAAAACCGGCTTGGAGGTTCGGTAGGAGGCAGAAACCGGTCATAATCGGTTTGAAACAGAAATATTCCCGCGAAAACCCACCGAAAACCGGATTTTTCTTCACTTTTGTGTCCCCCAAAAATCGAAAAAACGGAAAGGCTATGGCCTTAGATTTTTTTCAAAAATCGGGTCAGAATTTTCGATGTCAAAAACCGGTTAAAACCGGTTTGGAGGTTCGGTAGGAGGCAGAAACCGGTCATAATCGGTTTGAAACAGAAATATTCCCGCGAAAACCCACCGAAAACCGGATTTTTCTTCACTTTTGTGTCCCCCAAAAATCGAAAAAACGGAAAGGCTATGGCCTTAGATTTTTTTCAAAAATCGGGTCAGAATTTTCGATGTCAAAAACCGGTTAAAACCGGTTGTGGCGGTTCGGTAGGAGGCAGAAACCGGTCATAACCGGTTTGAAACTGGAATATTCCCGCGAAAACCCACCGAAAACCGGATTTTTCTTCGATTTTTTGACCCCCCAAAATCGAAAAAACGGAAAGGTTCATAGCATTAGGTTTTTTCAAAAATCGGGTCAAAATTTTCGATTTCAAAAACCCGTTAAAACCGGTGTGGAGGTTCGGTAGGAGGCAGAAACCGGTCATAACCGGTTTGAAACTGGAATATTCATGCGAAAACCCACCGAAAACCGGATTTTACTTCGATTTTTTGACCCCCCAAAATCGAAACAACGGAAAGGCTATAGCCTTAGGTTTTTTTCAAAAATCGGGTCAAAATTTTCGATTTCAAAAACCGGTTAAAACCGGTTGTGGAGGTTCGGTAGGAGGCAGAAACCGGTCATAACCGGTTTGAAACTGGAATATTCCCGCGAAAACCCACCGAAAACCGGATTTTTCTTCGATTTTTTTGACCCCCCAAAATCGAAACAACGGAAAGGCTATAGCCTTAGTTTTTCTTCACAAATCGGGTCAAAATTTTCGATTTCGAAAACCCGTTAAAACCGGCTTGGAGGTTCGGTAGGAGGCAGAAACCGGTCATAACCGCTTTGAAACTGGAATATTCCCGCGAAAACCCACTGAAAACCGGATTTTTCTTCGATTTTTTTGACCCCCCAAAATCGAAAAAACGGAAAGGCTATGGCCTTAGATTTTTTTCAAAAATCGGGTCAGAATTTTCGATGTCAAAAACCGGTTAAAACCGGTTGTGGAGGTTCGGTAGGAGGCAGAAACCGGTCATAACCGGTTTGAAACTGGAATATTCCCGCGAAAACCCACCGAAAACCGGATTTTTCTTCACTTTTGTGTCCCCCAAAAATCGAAAAAACGGAAAGGCTATGGCCTTAGATTTTTTTCAAAAATCGGGTCAGAATTTTCGATGTCAAAAACCGGTTAAAACCGGTTGTGGAGGTTCGGTAGGAGGCAGAAACCGGTCATAACCGGTTTGAAACTGGAATATTCCCGCGAAAACCCACCGAAAACCGGATTTTTCTTCGATTTTTTGACCCCCCAAAATCGAAAAAACGGAAAGGTTCATAGCATTAGGTTTTTTCAAAAATCGGGTCAAAATTTTCGATTTCAAAAACCCGTTAAAACCGGTGTGGAGGTTCGGTAGGAGGCAGAAACCGGTCATAACCGGTTTGAAACTGGAATATTCATGCGAAAACCCACCGAAAACCGGATTTTACTTCGATTTTTTGACCCCCCAAAATCGAAACAACGGAAAGGCTATAGCCTTAGGTTTTTTTCAAAAATCGGGTCAACATTTTCGATTTCAAAAACCGGTTAAAACCGGTTGTGGAGGTTCGGTAGGAGGCAGAAACCGGTCATAACCGGTTTGAAACTGGAATATTCCCGCGAAAACCCACCGAAAACCGGATTTTTCTTCGATTTTTTTGACCCCCCAAAATCGAAACAACGGAAAGGCTATAGCCTTAGTTTTTCTTCACAAATCGGGTCAAAATTTTCGATTTCGAAAACCCGTTAAAACCGGCTTGGAGGTTCGGTAGGAGGCAGAAACCGGTCATAACCGCTTTGAAACTGGAATATTCCCGCGAAAACCCACTGAAAACCGGATTTTTCTTCGATTTTTTTGACCCCCTAAAATCGAAAAAACGGAAAGGCTATAGCTTTAGGTTTTTTTCAAAAGTCGGGTCAAAAATTTCGATTTCAAAAACCGGTTAAAACCGGTTTGGAGGTTCGGTAGGAGGCAGAAACCGGTCATAACCGGTTTGAAACAGAAATATTCCCGCGAAAACCCACCGAAAACCGGATTTTTCTTCACTTTTGTGTCCCCCAAAAATCGAAAAAACGGAAAGGCTATGGCCTTAGATTTTTTTCAAAAATCGGGTCAGAATTTTCGATGTCAAAAACCGGTTAAAACCGGTTGTGGCGGTTCGGTAGGAGGCAGAAACCGGTCATAACCGGTTTGAAACTGGAATATTCCCGCGAAAACCCACCGAAAACCGGATTTTTCTTCGATTTTTTGACCCCCCAAAATCGAAAAAACGGAAAGGTTCATAGCATTAGGTTTTTTCAAAAATCGGGTCAAAATTTTCGATTTCAAAAACCCGTTAAAACCGGTGTGGAGGTTCGGTAGGAGGCAGAAACCGGTCATAACCGGTTTGAAACTGGAATATTCATGCGAAAACCCACCGAAAACCGGATTTTACTTCGATTTTTTGACCCCCCAAAATCGAAACAACGGAAAGGCTATAGCCTTAGGTTTTTTTCAAAAATCGGGTCAAAATTTTCGATTTCAAAAACCGGTTAAAACCGGTTGTGGAGGTTCGGTAGGAGGCAGAAACCGGTCATAACCGGTTTGAAACTGGAATATTCCCGCGAAAACCCACCGAAAACCGGATTTTTCTTCGATTTTTTTGACCCCCCAAAATCGAAACAACGGAAAGGCTATAGCCTTAGTTTTTCTTCACAAATCGGGTCAAAATTTTCGATTTCGAAAACCCGTTAAAACCGGTTTGGAGGTTCGGTAGGAGGCAGAAACCGGTCATAACCAGTTTGAAACTGGAATATTCCCGCGAAAACCCACCGAAAAGCGAATTTTTCTTCGATTTTTTGTCCCCCAAAAACTGAAAAAACGGAAAGGCTATAGCCTTAGGTTTTCTTCACAAATCGGGTCAAAATTTTCGATTTCAAAAACCCGTTAAAACCGGTTTGGAGGTTCGGTAGGAGGCACAAACCGGTCATAACCGGTTTGAAACAGGAATATTCCCGCGAAAACCCACCGAAAACCGGATTTTTCTTCGATTTTTTGACCCCCCAAAATCGAAACAACGGAAAGGCTATAGCCTTAGGTTTTTTTCACAATTCGGGTCAAAATTTTCGATTTCAAAAACCGGTTAAAACCGGTTTGAAGGTTCGGTAGGAGGCAGAAACTGGTCATAACCGGATTGAAACTGGAATTTTTCGATTTCAAAAACCGGTTAAAATTTTTGATTTCAAAAACCGGTTAAAACCGGTTTGAAGGTTCGGTAGGAGGCAGAAACCGGTCATAACCGGTTTGAAACTGGAATATTCCCGCCAAAACCCACTGAAAACCGGATTTTTCTTCGATTTTTTGACCCCCCAAAATCGAAAAAACGGAAAGGCTATAGCTTTAGGTTTTTTTCAAAAGTCGGGTCAAAAATTTCGATTTCAAAAACCGGTTAAAACCGGTTTGGAGGTTCGGTAGGAGGCAGAAACCGGTCATAACCGGTTTGAAACTGGAATATTCCCGCGAAAACCCACCGAAAACCAGATTTTTCGTCGCTTTTGTGACCCCCCAAAATCGAAAAAACGGAAAGGCTATAGCCTTAGGTTTTTTTCAAAAATCGGGTCAAAATTTTCGATTTCAAAAACCGGTTAAAACCGGTTTTGGAGGTTCGGTAGGAGGCAGAAACCGGTCATAACCGATTTGAAACTGGAATATTCCCGCGAAAACCCACAAAAAAACCGGATTTTTCTTCGATTTTTTTGACCCCCCAAAATCGAAACAACGGAAAGGCTATAGCCTTAGGTTTTTTTCACAATTCGGGTCAAAATTTTCGATTTCAAAAACCGGTTAAAACCGGTTTGAAGGTTCGGTAGGAGGCAGAAACTGGTCATAACCGGATTGAAACTGGAATTTTTCGATTTCAAAAACCGGTTAAAATTTTTGATTTCAAAAACCGGTTAAAACCGGTTTGAAGGTTCGGTAGGAGGCAGAAACCGGTCATAACCGGTTTGAAACTGGAATATTCCCGCCAAAACCCACTGAAAACCGGATTTTTCTTCGATTTTTTGACCCCCCAAAATCGAAAAAACGGAAAGGCTATAGCTTTAGGTTTTTTTCAAAAGTCGGGTCAAAAATTTCGATTTCAAAAACCGGTTAAAACCGGTTTGGAGGTTCGGTAGGAGGCAGAAACCGGTCATAACCGGTTTGAAACTGGAATATTCCCGCGAAAACCCACCGAAAACCAGATTTTTCGTCGCTTTTGTGACCCCCCAAAATCGAAAAAACGGAAAGGCTATAGCCTTAGGTTTTTTTCAAAAATCGGGTCAAAATTTTCGATTTCAAAAACCGGTTAAAACCGGTTTTGGAGGTTCGGTAGGAGGCAGAAACCGGTCATAACCGATTTGAAACTGGAATATTCCCGCGAAAACCCACAAAAAAACCGGATTTTTCTTCGATTTTTTTGACCCCCCAAAATCGAAACAACGGAAAGGCTATAGCCTTAGGTTTTTTTTACAATTCGGGTCAAAATTTTCGATTTCAAAAACCGGTTAAAACCGGTTTGGAGGTTCGGTAGGAGGCAGAAACCGGTCATAACCGGTTTGAAACAGGAATATTCCCGCGAAAACCCACCGAAAACCGGATTTTTCTTCGATTTTTTTGACCCCCCAAAATCGAAACAACGGAAAGGCTATAGCCTTAGTTTTTCTTCACAAATCGGGTCAAAATTTTCGATTTCGAAAACCCGTTAAAACCGGTTTGGAGGTTCGGTAGGAGGCAGAAACCGGTCATAACCGCTTTGAAACTGGAATATTCCCGCGAAAACCCACCGAAAAGCGAATTTTTCTTCGATTTTTTGTCCCCCAAAAACTGAAAAAACGGAAAGGCTATAGCCTTAGGTTTTCTTCACAAATCGGGTCAAAATTTTCGATTTCAAAAACCCGTTAAAATCGGTTTGGAGGTTCGGTAGGAGGCACAAACCGGTCATAACCGGATTGAAACTGGAATTTTTCGATTTCAAAAACCGGTTAAAATTTTTGATTTCAAAAACCGGTTAAAACCGGTTTGGAGGTTCGGTAGGAGGCAGAAACCGGTCATAACCGCTTTGAAACTGGAATATTCCCGCGAAAACCCACTGAAAACCGGATTTTTCTTCGATTTTTTGACCCCCCAAAATCGAAAAAACGGAAAGGCTATAGCTTTAGTTTTTTTCAAAAGTCGGGTCAAAAATTTCGATTTCAAAAACCGGTTAAAACCGGTTTGGAGGTTCGGTAGGTGGCAGAAACCGGTCATAACCGGTTTGAAACTGGAATATTCCCGCGAAAACCCACCGAAAACCAGATTTTTCGTCGCTTTTGTGACCCCCTTAAATCGAAAAAACGGAAAGGCTATAGCCTTAGGTTTTTTTCAAAAATCGGGTCAAAATTTTCGATTTCAAAAACCGGTTAAAACAGGTTTTGGAGGTTCGGTAGGAGGCAGAAACCGGTCATAACCGGTTTGAAACTGGAATATTCCCGCGAAAACCCACCGAAAACCGGATTTTTCTTCGATTTTTTTGACCCCCCATAATCGAAACAACGGAAAGGCTATAGCCTTAGGTTTTTTTCACAATTCGGGTCAAAATTTTCGATTTCAAAAACCGGTTAAAACCGGTTTGGAGGTTCGGTAGGAGGAAGAAACCGGTCATAACCGGTTTGAAACAGGAATATTCCCGCGAAAACCCACCGAAAACCGGATTTTTCTTCGATTTTTTTGACCCCCCAAAATCGAAACAACGGAAAGGCTATAGCCTTAGTTTTTCTTCACAAATCGGGTCAAAATTTTCGATTTCGAAAACCCGTTAAAACCGGTTTGGAGGTTCGGTAGGAGGCAGAAACCGGTCATAACCGGTTTGAAACTGGAATATTCCCGCGAAAACCCACCGAAAACCAGATTTTTCGTCGCTTTTGTGACCCCCCAAAATCGAAAAAACGGAAAGGCTATAGCCTTAGGTTTTTTTCAAAAATCGGGTCAAAATTTTCGATTTCAAAAACCGGTTAAAACCGGTTTTGGAGGTTCGGTAGGAGGCAGAAACCGGTCATAACCGATTTGAAACTGGAATATTCCCGCGAAAACCCACAAAAAAACCGGATTTTTCTTCGATTTTTTTGACCCCCCAAAATCGAAACAACGGAAAGGCTATAGCCTTAGGTTTTTTTCACAATTCGGGTCAAAATTTTCGATTTCAAAAACCGGTTAAAACCGGTTTGAAGGTTCGGTAGGAGGCAGAAACTGGTCATAACCGGATTGAAACTGGAATTTTTCGATTTCAAAAACCGGTTAAAATTTTTGATTTCAAAAACCGGTTAAAACCGGTTTGAAGGTTCGGTAGGAGGCAGAAACCGGTCATAACCGGTTTGAAACTGGAATATTCCCGCCAAAACCCACTGAAAACCGGATTTTTCTTCGATTTTTTGACCCCCCAAAATCGAAAAAACGGAAAGGCTATAGCTTTAGGTTTTTTTCAAAAGTCGGGTCAAAAATTTCGATTTCAAAAACCGGTTAAAACCGGTTTGGAGGTTCGGTAGGAGGCAGAAACCGGTCATAACCGGTTTGAAACTGGAATATTCCCGCGAAAACCCACCGAAAACCAGATTTTTCGTCGCTTTTGTGACCCCCCAAAATCGAAAAAACGGAAAGGCTATAGCCTTAGGTTTTTTTCAAAAATCGGGTCAAAATTTTCGATTTCAAAAACCGGTTAAAACCGGTTTTGGAGGTTCGGTAGGAGGCAGAAACCGGTCATAACCGATTTGAAACTGGAATATTCCCGCGAAAACCCACAAAAAAACCGGATTTTTCTTCGATTTTTTTGACCCCCCAAAATCGAAACAACGGAAAGGCTATAGCCTTAGGTTTTTTTTACAATTCGGGTCAAAATTTTCGATTTCAAAAACCGGTTAAAACCGGTTTGGAGGTTCGGTAGGAGGCAGAAACCGGTCATAACCGGTTTGAAACAGGAATATTCCCGCGAAAACCCACCGAAAACCGGATTTTTCTTCGATTTTTTTGACCCCCCAAAATCGAAACAACGGAAAGGCTATAGCCTTAGTTTTTCTTCACAAATCGGGTCAAAATTTTCGATTTCGAAAACCCGTTAAAACCGGTTTGGAGGTTCGGTAGGAGGCAGAAACCGGTCATAACCGCTTTGAAACTGGAATATTCCCGCGAAAACCCACCGAAAAGCGAATTTTTCTTCGATTTTTTGTCCCCCAAAAACTGAAAAAACGGAAAGGCTATAGCCTTAGGTTTTCTTCACAAATCGGGTCAAAATTTTCGATTTCAAAAACCCGTTAAAATCGGTTTGGAGGTTCGGTAGGAGGCACAAACCGGTCATAACCGGATTGAAACTGGAATTTTTCGATTTCAAAAACCGGTTAAAATTTTTGATTTCAAAAACCGGTTAAAACCGGTTTGGAGGTTCGGTAGGAGGCAGAAACCGGTCATAACCGCTTTGAAACTGGAATATTCCCGCGAAAACCCACTGAAAACCGGATTTTTCTTCGATTTTTTGACCCCCCAAAATCGAAAAAACGGAAAGGCTATAGCTTTAGTTTTTTTCAAAAGTCGGGTCAAAAATTTCGATTTCAAAAACCGGTTAAAACCGGTTTGGAGGTTCGGTAGGTGGCAGAAACCGGTCATAACCGGTTTGAAACTGGAATATTCCCGCGAAAACCCACCGAAAACCAGATTTTTCGTCGCTTTTGTGACCCCCTTAAATCGAAAAAACGGAAAGGCTATAGCCTTAGGTTTTTTTCAAAAATCGGGTCAAAATTTTCGATTTCAAAAACCGGTTAAAACAGGTTTTGGAGGTTCGGTAGGAGGCAGAAACCGGTCATAACCGGTTTGAAACTGGAATATTCCCGCGAAAACCCACCGAAAACCGGATTTTTCTTCGATTTTTTTGACCCCCCATAATCGAAACAACGGAAAGGCTATAGCCTTAGGTTTTTTTCACAATTCGGGTCAAAATTTTCGATTTCAAAAACCGGTTAAAACCGGTTTGGAGGTTCGGTAGGAGGAAGAAACCGGTCATAACCGGTTTGAAACAGGAATATTCCCGCGAAAACCCACCGAAAACCGGATTTTTCTTCGATTTTTTTGACCCCCCAAAATCGAAACAACGGAAAGGCTATAGCCTTAGTTTTTCTTCACAAATCGGGTCAAAATTTTCGATTTCGAAAACCCGTTAAAACCGGTTTGGAGGTTCGGTAGGAGGCAGAAACCGGTCATAACCGGTTTGAAACTGGAATATTCCCGCGAAAACCCACCGAAAACCGGATTTTTCTTCGATTTTGTGACCCCCAAAATCGAAGGTTTTTTTCACAATTCGGGTCAAAATTTTCGATTTCAAAAACCGGTTGAAACCTGTTTGAAGGTTCGGTAGGTGGCAGAAACCGGTCATAACCGGTTTGTAACTGGAATATTTCCACGAAAACCGGATTTTTCTTCGATTTTTTGACCCCAAAAATTGAAAAAACGGAAAGGCTAGAGCCTTAGGTTTTTTTCAGAAATCGGGTCAAAATTTTCGATTTCAAAAACCGGTTAAAACCGGTTTGGAGGTTCGGTAGGAGGCAGAAACCGGTCATAACCGGTTTGAAACTGGAATATTCCCGCGAAAACCCACCGAAAACCGGATTTTTCTTCGATTTTTTTGACCCCCCAAAATCGAAACAACGGAAAGGCTATAGCCTTAGGTTTTTTTCAAAAATAGGGTCAAAATTTTCGATTTCAAAAACCGGTTAAAACCTGTTTGGAGGTTCGGTAGGTGGCAGAAACCGGTCATAACCGCTTTGAAACTGGAATATTCCCGCGAAAACCCACTGAAAACCGGATTTTTCTTCGATTTTTTGACCCCCCAAAATCGAAAAAACGGAAAGGCTATAGCTTTAGTTTTTTTCAAAAGTCGGGTCAAAAATTTCGATTTCAAAAACCGGTTAAAACCGGTTTGGAGGTTCGGTAGGTGGCAGAAACCGGTCATAACCGGTTTGAAACTGGAATATTCCCGCGAAAACCCACCGAAAACCAGATTTTTCGTCGCTTTTGTGACCCCCTTAAATCGAAAAAACGGAAAGGCTATAGCCTTAGGTTTTTTTCAAAAATCGGGTCAAAATTTTCGATTTCAAAAACCGGTTAAAACAGGTTTTGGAGGTTCGGTAGGAGGCAGAAACCGGTCATAACCGGTTTGAAACTGGAATATTCCCGCGAAAACCCACCGAAAACCGGATTTTTCTTCGATTTTTTTGACCCCCCATAATCGAAACAACGGAAAGGCTATAGCCTTAGGTTTTTTTCACAATTCGGGTCAAAATTTTCGATTTCAAAAACCGGTTAAAACCGGTTTGGAGGTTCGGTAGGAGGAAGAAACCGGTCATAACCGGTTTGAAACAGGAATATTCCCGCGAAAACCCACCGAAAACCGGATTTTTCTTCGATTTTTTTGACCCCCCAAAATCGAAACAACGGAAAGGCTATAGCCTTAGTTTTTCTTCACAAATCGGGTCAAAATTTTCGATTTCGAAAACCCGTTAAAACCGGTTTGGAGGTTCGGTAGGAGGCAGAAACCGGTCATAACCGGTTTGAAACTGGAATATTCCCGCGAAAACCCACCGAAAACCGGATTTTTCTTCGATTTTGTGACCCCCAAAATCGAAGGTTTTTTTCACAATTCGGGTCAAAATTTTCGATTTCAAAAACCGGTTGAAACCTGTTTGAAGGTTCGGTAGGTGGCAGAAACCGGTCATAACCGGTTTGTAACTGGAATATTTCCACGAAAACCGGATTTTTCTTCGATTTTTTGACCCCAAAAATTGAAAAAACGGAAAGGCTAGAGCCTTAGGTTTTTTTCAGAAATCGGGTCAAAATTTTCGATTTCAAAAACCGGTTAAAACCGGTTTGGAGGTTCGGTAGGAGGCAGAAACCGGTCATAACCGGTTTGAAACTGGAATATTCCCGCGAAAACCCACCGAAAACCGGATTTTTCTTCGATTTTTTTGACCCCCCAAAATCGAAAAAACGGAAAGGCTATAGCCTTAGGTTTTTTTCAAAAATAGGGTCAAAATTTTCGATTTCAAAAACCGGTTAAAACCTGTTTGGAGGTTCGGTAGGTGGCAGAAACCGGTCATAACCGCTTTGAAACTGGAATATTCCCGCGAAAACCCACCGAAAACCGGATTTTTCTTCGCTTTTGTGACCCCCAAAATCGAAAAAACGGAAAGGCTATAGCCTTAGGTTTTTTGAAAAAAATCGGGTCAAAATTTTCGATTTCAAAAACCGGTCAAAACCGGTTTGGAGGTTCGGTAGGAGGCAGAAACCGGTCATAACCGGTTTGAAACAGGAATATTCCCGCGAAAACCCACCGAAAACCGGATTTTTCTTCGCTTTTGTGACCCCCAAAAATTGAAAAAACGGAAAGGCTAGAGCCTTAGATTTTTTTCACAAATCGGGTCAAAATTTTCGATTTCAAAAACCGGTTAAAACCGGTTTGGAGGTTCGGTAGGAGGCAGAAACCGGTCATAACCGGTTTGAAACAGGAATATTCCCGCGAACACCCACCGAAAACCGGATTTTTCTTCGCTTTTGTGACCCCCAAAAATTGAAAAAACGGAAAGGCTAGAGCCTTAGATTTTTTTCAAAAATCGGGTCAAAATTTTCGATTTCTAAAACCGGTTAAAACCGGTTTGGAGGTTCGGTAGGAGGCAGAAACCGGTCATAACCGGTTTGAAACTGGAATATTCCCGCGAACACCCACCGAAAACCGGATTTTTCTTCGCTTTTGTGACCCCTCAAAATCGAAAAAACGGAAAGGCTATAGCCTTAGGTTTTTTTAAAAAAATCGGGTCAAAATTTTCGATTTCAAAAACCGGTTAAAACCGCTTTGGAGGTTCGGTAGGAGGCAGAAACCGGTCATAACCGGTTTGAAACTGGAATATTTCCACGAAAACCCACCAAAAACCGGATTTTTCTTCGCTTTTGTGACCCCCAAAAATTGAAAAAACGGAAAGGCTAGAGCCTTAGATTTTTTTCACAAATCGGGTCAAAATTTTCGATTTCTAAAACCGGTTAAAACCGGTTTGGAGGTTCGGTAGGAGGCAGAATCCGGTCATAACCGGTTTGAAACTGGAATATTCCCGCGAACACCCACCGAAAACCGGATTTTTCTTCGCTTTTGTGACCCCCAAAAATTGAAAAAACGGAAAGGCTAGAGCCTTAGATTTTTTTCAAAAATCGGGTCAAAATTTTCGATTTCTAAAACCGGTTAAAACCGGTTTGGAGGTTCGGTAGGAGGCAGAAACCGGTCATAACCGGTTTGAAACTGGAATATTCCCGCCAAAACCCACTGAAAACCGGATTTTTCTTCGATTTTTTGACCCCCCAAAATCGAAAAAACGGAAAGGCTATAGCTTTAGGTTTTTTTCAAAAGTCGGGTCAAAAATTTCGATTTCAAAAACCGGTTAAAACCGGTTTGGAGGTTCGGTAGGAGGCAGAAACCGGTCATAACCGGTTTGAAACTGGAATATTCCCGCGAAAACCCACCGAAAACCAGATTTTTCGTCGCTTTTGTGACCCCCCAAAATCGAAAAAACGGAAAGGCTATAGCCTTAGGTTTTTTTCAAAAATCGGGTCAAAATTTTCGATTTCAAAAACCGGTTAAAACCGGTTTTGGAGGTTCGGTAGGAGGCAGAAACCGGTCATAACCGATTTGAAACTGGAATATTCCCGCGAAAACCCACAAAAAAAACGGATTTTTCTTCGATTTTTTTGACCCCCCAAAATCGAAACAACGGAAAGGCTATAGCCTTAGTTTTTCTTCACAAATCGGGTCAAAATTTTCGATTTCGAAAACCCGTTAAAACCGGTTTGGAGGTTCGGTAGGAGGCAGAAACCGGTCATAACCGCTTTGAAACTGGAATATTCCCGCGAAAACCCACCGAAAAGCGAATTTTTCTTCGATTTTTTGTCCCCCAAAAACTGAAAAAAAGGAAAGGCTATAGCCTTAGGTTTTCTTCACAAATCGGGTCAAAATTTTCGATTTCAAAAACCCGTTAAAATCGGTTTGGAGGTTCGGTAGGAGGCACAAACCGGTCATAACCGGATTGAAACTGGAATTTTTCGATTTCAAAAACCGGTTAAAATTTTTGATTTCAAAAACCGGTTAAAACCGGTTTGGAGGTTCGGTAGGAGGCAGAAACCGGTCATAACCGCTTTGAAACTGGAATATTCCCGCGAAAACCCACTGAAAACCGGATTTTTCTTCGATTTTTTGACCCCCCAAAATCGAAAAAACGGAAAGGCTATAGCTTTAGTTTTTTTCAAAAGTCGGGTCAAAAATTTCGATTTCAAAAACCGGTTAAAACCGGTTTGGAGGTTCGGTAGGTGGCAGAAACCGGTCATAACCGGTTTGAAACTGGAATATTCCCGCGAAAACCCACCGAAAACCAGATTTTTCGTCGCTTTTGTGACCCCCTTAAATCGAAAAAACGGAAAGGCTATAGCCTTAGGTTTTTTTCAAAAATCGGGTCAAAATTTTCGATTTCAAAAACCGGTTAAAACAGGTTTTGGAGGTTCGGTAGGAGGCAGAAACCGGTCATAACCGGTTTGAAACTGGAATATTCCCGCGAAAACCCACCGAAAACCGGATTTTTCTTCGATTTTTTGTCCCCCAAAATCGAAGGTTTTTTTCACAATTCGGGTCAAAATTTTCGATTTCAAAAACCGGTTGAAACCTGTTTGAAGGTTCGGTAGGTGGCAGAAACCGGTCATAACCGGTTTGTAACTGGAATATTTCCACGAAAACCGGATTTTTCTTCGATTTTTTGACCCCAAAAATTGAAAAAACGGAAAGGCTAGAGCCTTAGGTTTTTTTCAGAAATCGGGTCAAAATTTTCGATTTCAAAAACCGGTTAAAACCGGTTTGGAGGTTCGGTAGGAGGCAGAAACCGGTCATAACCGGTTTGAAACTGGAATATTCCCGCGAAAACCCACCGAAAACCGGATTTTTCTTCGATTTTTTTGACCCCCCAAAATCGAAAAAACGGAAAGGCTATAGCCTTAGGTTTTTTTCAAAAATAGGGTCAAAATTTTCGATTTCAAAAACCGGTTAAAACCTGTTTGGAGGTTCGGTAGGTGGCAGAAACCGGTCATAACCGCTTTGAAACTGGAATATTCCCGCGAAAACCCACCGAAAACCGGATTTTTCTTCGCTTTTGTGACCCCCAAAATCGAAAAAACGGAAAGGCTACAGCCTTAGGTTTTTTGAAAAAAATCGGGTCAAAATTTTCGATTTCAAAAACCGGTCAAAACCGGTTTGGAGGTTCGGTAGGAGGCAGAAACCGGTCATAACCGGTTTGAAACAGGAATATTCCCGCGAAAACCCACCAAAAACCGGATTTTTCTTCGCTTTTGTGACCCCCAAAAATTGAAACAACGGAAAGGCTAGAGCCTTAGATTTTTTTCACAAATCGGGTCAAAATTTTCGATTTCAAAAACCGGTTAAAACCGGTTTGGAGGTTCGGTAGGAGGCAGAAACCGGTCATAACCGGTTTGAAACAGGAATATTCCCGCGAACACCCACCGAAAACCGGATTTTTCTTCGCTTTTGTGACCCCCAAAAATTGAAAAAACGGAAAGGCTAGAGCCTTAGATTTTTTTCAAAAATCGGGTCAAAATTTTCGATTTCTAAAACCGGTTAAAACCGGTTTGGAGGTTCGGTAGGAGGCAGAAACCGGTCATAACCGGTTTGAAACTGGAATATTCCCGCGAACACCCACCGAAAACCGGATTTTTCTTCGCTTTTGTGACCCCTCAAAATCGAAAAAACGGAAAGGCTAGAGCCTTAGATTTTTTTCAAAAATCGGGTCAAAATTTTCGATTTCTAAAACCGGTTAAAACCGGTTTGGAGGTTCGGTAGGAGGCAGAATCCGGTCATAACCGGTTTGAAACTGGAATATTCCCGCGAACACCCACCGAAAACCGGATTTTTCTTCGCTTTTGTGACCCCCAAAAATTGAAAAAACGGAAAGGCTAGAGCCTTAGGTTTTTTTCAAAAATCGGGTCAAAATTTTCGATTTCTAAAACCGGTTAAAACCGGTTTGGAGGTTCGGTAGGAGGCAGAAACCGGTCATAACCGGTTTGAAACTGGAATATTTCCACGAAAACCCACCAAAAACCGGATTTTTCTTCGATTTTTTTGACCCCCAAAAACTGAAAAAACGGAAAGGCTGCAGCCTTAGGTTTTTTTCAAAAATAGGGTCAAAATTTTCGATTTCAAAAACCGGTTAAAACCTGTTTGGAGGTTCGGTAGGAAGCAGAAACCGGTCATAACCGGTTTGAAACTGGAATATTCCCGCGTAATCCGGATTTTTCTTCGATTTTTTTGAACCCACAAAATTGAAAAAACGGAAAGGCCATAGCCTTAGGTTTTTTTCAAAAATCGGAAATTAAATTTGAATAAATGTTTGTTAAATTTTTTGAACCCCAAAAAAACGAATAGCTGTATCTAGCATTTGGCTTTCTTGTAGAAAATGTTCCGTAGCTTTTTTGTTCAAATATTGAATGTTTCGACAGAGTTATAAGCACCATTCTGCTGAGATGATTTTAAGATTTTTCCCAATTCGTTTTTCATTTTGAATCCAAACCGTATCCGGATCCCTCTCGGTTTTGTTTTGTAAAAACGAACTTTACGAAACCAAAATATTACGATGTTGTTCGGTTTTTATATTGTTTCTCTCACTTTTTGTACTAATGCTGTATGCGTGTTCTTTGCACGTCAATGGCGGACATCGGAATTATCAATATAATGTATCGCAAAATTTATGTGTTTGTTTCAAAACAACTAAAAAACCTGAAACTTATTTTCTTGCATTGGCAACTGTCTGTTTTGTAACAAAGCTTAACGGACGCGAAACAAAAAACGAGACATGCTCTTGTAAACATCTGATGCACACAAAACACACATTACACAAAGTTAACATCAAAAGTGATTATACAATTGCACTGGCCCGAACAAAAGATTGCACAATACGCATGTTACGATACCATCATAAATGCACAGTTTAAGATTGAAGGTGTAATATTTCTATGTACAAAACGTCCATTTCATCCGATCAATGCTTGTTACGCCACTGAGTATTGTCCGTCCTGCAACGCATAAAAATGGGCTTGTGTTTAGATATTTGAGAATAAAGTTATTCCAATATTGCGCGTTTAAAGAGGTTGCCAAGTCGTGTACTAAACACATGTGATAAAAGTTATATTTACATAAATTAGCAATGCAAATTAGATAGTCAATGACCTATCTATATCAAAAACAAAAACGTATTTAGACTATATAAGCTTGTATGTGATATCGTATAAACGTTTTTTTAACAATCAATTAGCGTCACTTAAAAGCAAATTAACTTAACTCAAAGCTAAAATAATTCCATTTCTTAGTCATGTGAATTTGGTTAGAAACATGAGAAAGTTTAACAACCATCATTATCAGGCGCCGGAAATTTCGGTAACTATAATTTTAGAGTTACTGATGACCCATCTACAACTGCAGTATTAAGCTAGTTTTTAATACTTACGTCGCCTAAGGCCATCGGGTTATCGAAGCCACCTTTCACTTCGCTCGTTGGTTTGGGGCTCGCTGCGGCACCAGACGAACTCCATGGCATAGTTGGTATACTTGGCATACTCATAGAGGGCATAGACTTTGAGTCGCCCTGGAAGTAATAGACCCCGCCTCCAATTAAAGCAACCAGCGCCAAAACTCCGATGATAATCCCGGCGATGGCACCACCAGATAAACCACCGCCACCACCGACTGGTTCTTTAGATGGTTGTATTGGTTCGCCAGATGGTCCGATAACGGATCCTGTACAATAATGATTTTTTGAGTTTGGTCTAAATGTAGTTAAGGCTTGAAATTGTTGTATTTTATTCGGTTGGTCTGCACCTGTTCGCCATACTTTGCACACAAGCAAGTAGTTTACACCTCGCTACAACTTTATGACACAGCTGCGCACCCTTTGTATTTATCGTTTTTTTTGCGACGCTTCTTTTGGACCTTTTTAACAATATTTTTAGTGACCCAAGTGGTTATAAAGGGGTGTAACTGATGTAGCCCCTCATATCACTGATGATGGCATGAGCATTTGCCGAAACATTTAAATAATATACCATGTCACCTTTTTACGTCCATTTGTCGTTATGTTTGTCATTACTATCGTAAATTTGATCTTAAAATCCAAATTAAGTTGACGAATTTTTATGATCCAAATTAGGTTAGCAAATGTTTTTTAGATTAATTATTTTTCTGTAATTTACATTAACAGTACTAAAAAACCCTGCGCAAGCCAGAAATAATGGATTACCTGATCCAAATTCGTTTTTTATGTTACGGACACAGTAAATAAGTTAGGTACATAAAATATTTTTTACCTTCAGGGTAGAAGCAGCCGCTGAATTGCTCGCTCACATAAGTTTCGTCCCAGCAGCAACCTCTTCTATTCACACAATAATCTTCATCTATTCCATCATAACCACAATCAACTCTTTGTGAAATATGGATGCTGCAACGTGTGTAAGCTGAAAAACAAGAACAAGGTAAATTGAGGGGTCTGCGTTTTCATCATTTGTTGAGTTTTATCTATTCACATCTTGTCTTTTTGATTTCTTCAATAATTAGAAAAACATTTGGAATGGTGCAAATTTGAAAAGTTTGGTCGTGCACAAATCTTACATTGTGGGGCTTTGCAAACGTATCCACGATTTTCGAAACATGAAACATCATTCCACGTTCCGTCCCACGGGTACATTTCTACACACTCTTCATCGTCAAGTCCGTTCGGCTCATTTTCACCCCAGTTGAAGTAATCGGCCCCAGTACCGTCCTTCCACTGCCACCCGTCTGTGTGAACGTCGATTTTTACATTTTTACAACAGGTTCAGCGTGACAAGGGTTAAAATGTAAGAATGTTTTTTCGGGTGCTGTGATTTAATTGCAAAAAATTCACCCTGGTTTAAATAACAGTCAATAGTTGGGAGTTTACAAAAAAAGGAAAAAATGCAGTTTATGCATGGTTTAAATGATCATGAGCCTTTTCAAAATCAGCATTAATAATGGCAACTTCGTCAAGACTGGTCAAAAACACCTAAAAAAGAAATCTTACAGCTAAAAATTGCTGGAAATTTAACAACTGCAACTAAATACACTTCGTAATGAAAAATTTACCAAAACATACCAAACCCGTTGCTTTCGAGTCCAATGAACAGATTATGTGATGGCTTTCCACTAATAGCTTGTATAACGGCCATAACCTCTTCATGACTGTGGAAACTGCTCAGAAGAGCTCCCCGCGACTCACAAGCGAAAGAAGCCTCGTACCATGACCGTGTTGTTTCGTCAGTAAGGCCAAACTGTAAATCAGTAACATGTCACAATCTTTTAGGAGAGATGAAGTCGGAATTGGTTGCATGAAGCCTGGGAAGGCTGGTGTCGTGGGTTCGTATCTGTGCCTTGTCATATGGGAATGCTTGGGGACCGACTGATTCGGTATGACACCTTCAATAGGCCTAGCGTTTTATTATTTTAATAGAAGAAAGTTACACTATTGTAGAACACAAAGTGTAAAGCTGTATAAACTAACTGTGCTTTAAATTTCGGGCTCGAATTCAACCTCCATCCCAATGAGGACTTAATCTTTTTCATAACAAGTGAAACCGCATTGAACGTCAATGATTTGTTGATAGAGCTGTACATTACATATACTTTATCAACAGTAGCCTTTCTGACAAAATTGTTTATTGCAAAGTCAGCTTACCACCTAATAAGCCAAACGAATTTCAGGTTTGAACCTACAGTATATGCCTCGCTTTTAACTCTAAAATAAATAGACAGAACTTGTTGAACAAGTAAAAAGTGTTTGAGTCTGGGTCAGATTAGAAATTCTAAATTAGCCATCGTTGGGCAATGAACTTGGTGGTTTTGTTAACAATTGTTAACAATCAAATGATGATGTAACTGAGGTGGCCTCTATATACCACTGATGATAGCATGAGCATTTGTCGAAAAGTTTACAAAATAAAGCATGTCGCTTTTACGTCTATTTGGGCCGAGTGTTTTAAATGAAAAACTTATAAACATAGGCAAAACAATCTCACCTCAACAAAGTAGCAGTTTTGGTCATAATGGAAGAAACTTGGGTCACATTTACCCTCACCCAAGTCGGGGACAGTGGGTATTTCCCCCATCGTTTTCTTGCACACGAACGACATAGGGGTACCACAAGATGTGCCGCCGGTCATCGGCACAGCAGACCATGTACCGTCCCTAAAACCAACGACAACGTTATATTATAAAAGGAGGCGGCAATGGACACACACGGCGAGAACAGGATTTTAATCGAAAGGGGGCTTTTTGGTTTTCAGATTTTTTACAAAATTTTTATATTTTTACTAATTTTTTTACTTTTTTAATAATTTTTACTAAAGCTCATTGTGAAAGCCCTAATCCCTGTCATTAAATTTTTAAATGTTATAGTAGTTAAATATTACATACATAACTTAAAATTATAGGTTTTGGTTTACCCATTTTAGCTTTAAACTAAAGTTTAAAAATTATGATAAATAGTACTTTGGAACTAAAACAAACTACCCGCTAGGAAGTATATCCTTGGCTCAGTAGAATACAGTTTTGGCAAACATAGCATCCCAAAGCTGCAGTTTTTACTATATTTACCTGTTCATAAGGACACATCCACTTCCAGTATCAATTGCAGCTTGACTTGGTTCGTCTGGTCCCCAGTTGGTGTAAGAATTGGGATAACCATCTGCCCAGGTGAATGTTAACTCCGTTGCTCCGTTTTCGTAAGTCTTAAAATGAAAAAAAAGTTGAGACCCTGTGTGTAGGTAGTTTTAGAAGCATAATTTCTGCAGTAACTGTTTAAACAATGATTAAAAAACAGGCTTACATCGTTATAACAGCCTTAATGGGCCTGGTGTATCAGGTCAAAATCAGGTCGAAATATTTTGTGTGCCATGCTACGAGTTATCTCGTAGATAACATGCTGGTGTAGGGTGTCTCGGTGTTGCCACAACGCATCCACGACGTTAGTTCGAGACGCCAGCTCGTTTTAAGCGCGTTACAATCAAATAAGTCTACTACGAGTATACTCGTATCTGGCAAGCCTGGCTAGATCGGCAACTACGAGATAACTCGTAGTTGGCAGTCAACGTGTTAAATGCCAACTGTCATAAAATGTAAGTTAAATGCGCGCCTGACCCATACATAGACATAAAAAAACCAGATCAGGATTCGTCCTCGGGAGTGTTCTGGGTTCGAACCGCGTGAAAAAAATAGTTAATTGATTTTATTATTCAATACTTCTAATAGGCTATATGTATTACAAACAGTTTTTTATTATTCAATACTTCTGTACGTATTACAAAGTTTTTCGAGGCAGAATTGTTTTGGTAATTATAGCCCAAGCATACAAACGTCCGCATAATTACTTCGGGTTTTAGAGTGTTCGTGTGTTTTACCTTGGTGTCATTTATTTCTGCAACTGCGAAACACATGCAAAACAATAAACTAAAAATGCTTTTGAAAATCTTTACCTGAACTGTAAATTGCATTCCCAGCCACACGGTGTCGCCAGTGATGTCAGTCCAAAACCAGCTTTTGACCAAATCATTGTCGAAAATTTCGTCAATACTAAGAATGTCAATACCACTGCCTGTCAGGAAAAATCAAAGATTATTTGTTAGTTATTATTTCAACAACTTTACAAGAGAAATCCGACAAGAGATGTTAATTTCCCAGCTTGCAATGATACTTAAAAAAGTTTAATTAATTTTTGTAACACAAATTTATTTGTCTTTTTTAGTGTTTTCTTAGGTTTTGACGATTATCTGCTATACTATAGCATATAAGTGTGCATCAAACCAATAGCGTATTTTCAAGTTTAATTAAAACCTTGTAACTAGCTTTTTTGTAAGAAGTGATATTTGGGCTTGTAAAATCTGTGATTCTAGCTAGTCATTTTTACAAAGGTCCGGTCTCGTGTATTTACAACGATTTTCGGACCACCAACTAAGAACTACTAAATTCGTTGAGGTGTCAATTGACAATACCCATATCAACTAAAATACATTTACAAAGGAAAAACTTTTACCTTCACTCTGACAAGCTTGTCTGGCTGCAGTCCAGGACATCGGCGTATCAATGAGCTTGTAGCAACTTTGACATGAAACTAATGATGTATAACCGGATGGGCAGCCTATGGGACTTTCGACTATTGGTTGGGCGGGTAAAGTAGGGTCTTTCTTTATCGAGCAGACATACTGCAGCACATTTGTGCATGGCAAGTCATTCCATGTACCCAAGCCGTCCCCGTTCGCCATGATTTCAACACACCCTTCCTGTCAAAGTAAATTAAAAAAATCAGTTAAATGCCAAATCGGTGTTAAAAAACGTCCCAAATCGTTTAAAAAGTAGTTGTGCCTTCTAAATTTAAATATAAACTGCGTGGTTGAGCATATGTTCCATAGGTCTGTCTATAATTTTAATACTTTTTTCTAATACAACGATTAGGTTGTTTATAATTGAGTCCAAACGGTCGTTTGTCAAAAAAGAACATAAAAAACACTGTACTTTTGCTCATTATCTCTTATTCTGCGTTTTTAATCAAAATATCGGCCTTGGTTTATGCAAAATTAAGTCAAATGTCATAATTTGATTTTCATTTACTATATTAGCGATTTCCGGCAATAGTAACAGGTTAGTTTGGGCCAGAGTTTGGTAAAAATACTGGCTTACCCCTCCAGCGCTCGGTTCACCCTGCGCCCAGTTGGTGTATGCGACCTCAGACTGATCGACCCACACAAACTTGCCATTAGCAAGTTCACGATCCGACAAACCGATCCAGAAGTTGCTTCCTATGTCCCACAGCCAGTAGTTAAGGAATGACTGTAAATTACAAAAACTAATGATTTTTGCTACTGAAAAGAGTGTGTTGATTATAAATTGGCTAAAAATGGAAAAAATGTTACAAAACTACGAGATAAAACTTTGTTGTTTATGTTCAGGAGAATTTTGTCTTTAAACAGGCGAAGTTTTGTAACTCTAAAAAACACAAACAATTGCCAAACATTTTTTTCCGATTAAAGGGAATATGTAACTAACTGTCATATTTCCCTAATAATGATACGATGTATTTAATTGGAATTCAGAAAGATATAAAATGTTTTTTTGCATTTAAACTTATTGCAAAAAAATGGATTCAAACGTACTTGATTTGCAGGAAGAATTTCAGTCGTAAACAAACCATTATCAGAAGTATATTTGTTTAAAACACTACGCCCAAAAAATACTATACTATACATATTACTACAGTTACGATGTAAGTCTGGAAATTATATAAACAGTAAGTAAAATCAAATTTCTACAAAATGCTCTTTGACTGCAGAAGGAAACCTACTTGTTCGTATTCGTTGCTAATAGTAGCTAGATCAGCTGAATTGTTGGTGCACCATTCCCTACCCATGTTCCATGAATAGTAATTATCACCACCAACTATGTAGCAGTAACTTCCATATCCCACATAACCTGAAAATACACAAAGCATTTTTAATAACACTAAAGACCAACCAAACCAAAAATACTTTTTACTATAGATTTGAACAGGTTTATGTACGTTGTAAAAATAACAAAATAACATTTTTTTCCAGTTGTTAATTTCTTTATAAGATTTTGAAATTACATTGTTATTTTTTATCATGAATAAAAGAGTGAATGAAATTTTTACCTGCAGGGCAGTTTCCACTTATTGGTGTAGACGGTGGAACCACGCCTGGAACCGATCCGAGTTCCTTCTCGCATATGTATGGGTACGAAATACTACAACTGTCATCGTTCCAATAACCGTTATTAGGGGTTACTTCAGCACAACCTGTATAAATGAGAAGTATATTTGGGTGGTTTTACGGGTAAAAGGATCTATAGGTTGCTAATTCACACATTTTCCGGTAGCACAGCGAATTTGACAAGAATGTCTGTAGCTTATTATATAGCCACAATCAAGTAGTTTGTATACCAGGGTTGCCATAAAGTTGATAGACGGATTTAAGCCGTTATTTTCGAAAAGTTTTAATTGACGGTTTTCTTTTGTGGCAAATCAATTTGTGTTTTCATAGTAGGCCACAATTCATGGTGGCGAACGTTTGGGGTTAAATAATGTATTGAACGTTGCTGAAACTGACAAATCAAGAATGTAATGTAAAAATAAGAAAAAATATTAAAAATAGGGACCGTATGGCAACCCTGTCCCTGTGTATAACCACATATGTCTAAAGTTGTAATTATACAAGCAAGCATACGAATGTGGACAAGCGGTTTGCTGATACTTTTTCGCTGGTACTTTTTTGCTGATGCTTTGACAGGTGGTTCTGATAAAACTGGTTTATTTGTTTTAAACAAGACAACGTATATGAGCTGTTACTAAATATTTCATACAAAAGACCTAGAAGCAGGACTTGTGTTTAGGCGTATACCTTCACTATCGTAGTAATTGTTTGGTTCCCCATTAGCCCAGTGTTGATAATCCAAAGGCGTTCCGTCAGCCCACGTGAAAGCACGGTCACCAACGTCCTAAAATCAAACAGAAGATGTAGATTGAAAAAGGGCACTATGTTCAAAAAGTATATGAGAAATGATAACACGTCAATAAAACGTTTAATGTAGTTTAATGTTCATCGTCAACGGACAAACGACCAAATGAGCGGGAATTCCGGAAAGACGCCGGTCATGAGTTAGAATTCCACCACACGCTAGATTTTTCTAGCATTTGCATTGTCACTTAATTTGGCGTAACACCTACCATAGGCCTTGTTTAATATGATTTTATTGTTGGTGTGCATGAACGCTTCTGGACTGACTCCAGTCATAAATGCTTTCTCATCTTAAACGACTTTTTTGAAAGCCATACGTAGTCATAAATAAAAAGCTGACAAGCCATATGCTCCATGTCCATAATAACCCAAAAAACCCACCCTAAGTCCAATCCACATTTTTTCCACTTCGAGTCCAATTGTTCTGCTCAGTAAGAAGTTACTTTCATCATCACCGTGAACAGCTACAAGATGACCACCCAATGTAATACAGTCGTTTTCAGCATACTGCCACCCGTACAATCGGTCAGTGATGAACGCATAGCACTTGTCCTCACCGGAGTCGGTTTGGTATCGAATCTGTGTGAAGATTAGAAAGCATATTGTGACGTCGAGTCATGAGTTGTCCAAGAAAAAATGTTGGTGGTGGTAATAATTCTTATCTAGCTCAACAAGATGGGTTGAGCAACCGCTTTGTGCTCCTAAGGTTGTGGGTTCTAATCCAATCTTAACCACTTGTTTCCTTGAGCACGATCGCCATTTCGACCATTAACCAATTAAAATCCTTGTATTGAACTTATGTTTATCTTAACCGATACTTGTCAATCTGGCGATCCTCTACTACGAAGCTGACCTGTGCTTGCGATTTGACTTTTGGCGAACTCACTACTGAGCCTATGTAGCTCAGTTCGTGAAGTTCAACTCCTGGAAACACTCTTGTCGTAGGTTCGAATGCCACCGCAGGCTAGATTTTTCTAGCTTATGCCTTGATAAATGGGAATGCTTGGTGATCGGCTATCGGGTATGATGCCTTCAATGGGCCTGGCGTAGTGTTATTAACGTGTGAGTGTGTTCAAGGCTACATTTTTTAGAAAAGAATTGCTGTTAAGGCGAAGATTTTGTTTTCTAAACTGTGTAAGTTAAAAGAAAACCTATTTTGTTTATCATAACAACCGTTTGTAGTATCTTCATAAGCTTATACAGTAGCATGTAAACCGTAAAGCAAGGTATTAATTATTATTTTACTGCATACCCAATTTTCATCAGACCCACAGGCAATCTGATCCTCGTTTCCCATTGGTGGGATAGCGGCGGGCGGGTCCAGGGGAGTGACTCCTTTTGGAATTTTGCAAATCCAGTTGCGACGATCGTTACAACCCAAGTCGTTCCAACTTAAAAATGAAAAACGTTGCTTAGCAAAAGCAACCTCGATTTTTTGTTTAATTTTGTGAAAATTAAATTACCCGAGATTAGATTTTAATTTTTTGTAACTGACATAAGCGAAAAATAGTGTATTTAGTTTGTTATAGTTATGAGACAGATTTTGACAAAAATCAAACAGAAAATGTTCACAGAGCTTTGTAAATTACCAGTAATTTTACTTTATATAATTTTAATCATTTTTAGAACATTTTTAGAAATTCTATGAAGTAAAAAAATCCCAACGTCCCTACATTAAACAAATTCTACAAATACAAGGTTGAATTTGAAATAAAATCGGGTAATAGTTTGGCCTTCTTACCCGGTTACTACGTCATAAAACTGTCCTTCCGCACAATTTTCTTCTCCATTCCAGTTGTTCGGCTCATCGAGTGCCCAGTTAGTGTAATCGACAGGGCTACCTAAAATGTACATTAAACATCTGTTGACATTTTTCCTCTTTATAAAATTAGGCATAAAATCACTTGGCTTTTATAAAAACCAAATTACCAGCGATACAGAATAAAAAATATTTATTTTATCAAACAAACGTCCGCTTGTACATTATAATCTCACTGATGATGACAATTGTTTTTGTCGAATCGTCTGTTTGATAAAATAAATACGTTTTATTCTACATCGCTGGATATTTGGTTTTTATTAATACTACTATTTAAGTCCGTGTCTTGTGTACCTTCATTAGGCTTTGTTTCAAGCTCAGCTTACTTATAATGTAGTGGCTACATTCAACTATATTTAAGTAACTTTTCAGTGGGAAACTTCACCAAGCTCAAAAAGTGTAATACAAACGCGCAAAGCAGCAAAAACAAGGTACCTAAACTCAATGCAACAAATCTCATAGGTAAACTTTATTACCACTTACCGTCAGTCCACTGGTAACCACCTTCCAAATCAAGGTCGTTCAGTCCAATCCAGAAATAGGTGTACGAGTATATTAACTGTTGTGTAACTACGTTCATGATAGCAGTTTCTTCCTCGTTTGAATGCACGGACACTAAATCTCCTCCCTGTGCTCTACAATGTTCCACTGAATCTGACCATGATCGTCGGAATGCTGCATCGGCGTCCGTGTATTCGTTCGGCTGAAAAGGCGGGAAAAAAATTTAAATTTGGTGTTGTGTTGTGATTGCTATATTTTTGTTATACTTGATTACTGGGCAATAATCCACAAAGACTAAATGTTTCTGTCAAGTTGTTTTTACTGGGCCGTAAGAGTGTTACCGAAAACTATAAATACAATCATCTTAAAAAGGTCATTTAGGCCTTATTCAAATAGAACTACAATTACTCTGGGAATTTTACTGAATGGAAAAACACACAAAAAACAATTTATCTTCACTTTTACATTTAAAATTGGTAACCTAAAGTTGTAAAATTTTCCTGCAAACTGCCAAAATGCCAGAGCAAATGCATGCAAGTCGCATTTAAATAAGCGACTATTGGTAGTTTATTTGAAACAAAACTAGAAGCCTGCCGACGGAATGGTTATATTTCCAAACAATTTTTGAGGTTCGTAACGTTACTACAAGCATAATACATGCGCACCATTCTTTCACTATCACCCATTAACCATACCTGATAACAGTAGGCTGATGATGTGTCACCGTACCAACCCCTGCTGCTGTCACACGTTCCTGCTGTACTTGGTGTTGTTTCGCCAGGTTGTGTATAACCGAGCCTATCCTTTTCACAAACATAGTAACGGTTTTGGCCGCAGATATCAATGTTCCAAAAACCTGTAAGTCAAAGCAAACCTTTTTGGAGCAATGATTCATTTTTATTTAAGTCTCCTATTATATCATGAGCCTAGAGTCGTAAATTAAGATTAATTAAGGGTTTGGTGGGTAAATTAGAATAAGAAAAGTTTGGTTAACCAACGACAGAACTGCAAACTTTCATTAGTATGTTTAACCCAGAACTGGTCAATATAGTTAACCCAGAACAGAACTGGCCAAAAAGGTCTACCTGTTTTATCGTCCAAATAAGTACATCCATATTCATCTCCCGTCCCGCAGTTAATCCATCTTCCTCTGTACTCGGAGTCAATACTACACCAGGGCGTGTTTTCAAGTCTTGCTGGGTGATCCACAGTCGTGCATTCGTAGTAAGTGTTTCCCTTGTATGTGAAGGGAAAGGCACACGAAAATCGGATGTCTAAAATGTGGAAAAAAATCAGTTCAAGCTTATTGCCCCTTGAAAATAGACGGGAGAAGTAAAAAAAGTATATGGTTTCAATGCAGTGCTATGACAAGCAAGCAAATCCATTTTTTCTGAACAAATCATGAAATCTAAATGAATTTTCACTGTTTACTGTTAATTCGATATATGCCGTGTTTGGTACGCTAATAGAAAAGTCAAATTATGCCTTGAAAGCTACGGCTTGAACAGACGTGATGCTTTCAGCGTGCTACAGGCACCTGCTCAAAGATTAGAGGCCTAATTATTCGTTACCGGTCAGTGTTTTCGTTGCGTTGTGACGTGTTTGTGTTTATTTTTTTCCTTTGTTTATCGTGCACTGTACTAGACGCACATTCAGTGATATTTACCCTGATGAAGGCGACCTGTATAGGACGTCGAACTGTGGGAAGAAAAATACCTGTCAGAAGAACTCTACAAACTTGAGGTTATCACTAACCTGGCTGTCCATTATCCCAGTGGGTGTACGTTACTGTCTCTCCACTTTCCCAAGTGTAGTAAAGTCCACCAGAGTCTTGTACTTTAGCGGCAAGTCCAATCCAAGCTGTGTAGCCCAGTCCTGGAGCCAGAGTTCCTGTAACCTGTGATGTAAAAACATCAATGAATAGACCAAATGGAAGGGGTCAAAAAACAACGTTATAGCAAGTCATTTTTAAACGCACTCAAATCAGTTGGAGAAATAGACTAAAATAGATGTGCTCCAATACAAATATTAGTTATTATGATCCGATGCTGCTAAAAAGACCTATGATACATAACGTTTATTGTAAAAATAAGTTTTTAACTAGCAAAATCACAACCCGAGACAATTTTTTTTAAGAGCTATGTAGGATAAACATACAAAGAGCCATCACACGATAAAATTCATTGTGTTGATCTGTAGTTAATGGAATCTAACAGGCTTATGAGGTATTGTTTTCGGCATCTTAACCCAACAAACAGGATTGTCGTAATGTGGCTACATTAAGCTAAACGGTTAAAGTTTTGTGCACTGATGAAACCCATAGGTCGAAACCTAACAGTGTTTATAGTCCGAAGTTTACATATATGAATTGGATTTACCAGTGCATGGATGAATGCTTGCTCTTGATCATTATGAACGCTGGCAAGCTTAGCACCACTTTCTTCGCAAATCCGGTTCGCGTAAATGAACATGAATTCATCCGGACTTGTCATATAACAGGAGGAGCCTTAAAATATACAAGAGAGGCGTTTCCGTTTTAAGCCAAACATCCCTTGCCAATTGGTTCATCAGAAAAATAAACGCTTGTGAAAAAATGAAAAGAGGTATTGGCGTAAACAACCTCAGACTATTTTAAAATTGCCATTTAAACTATTGTACAAATAAAACTTAAACAATCAGTAACTCTTATAAACACACTGTCATCAAAATTCTTGTATTTGGACCACAGATATATTTAAAAACAAAACGGAATCTTTTAGCATTTCGCATTTCTAAATAACCAAAGTTTGACGTAAAACATCAGTACTTTGCCAACTTAAGATTTTCTTTCAACAAACGAGTCCAATAAATTTGCAATGGAATTTTCATATACGAGTAAAAATCGATTTTACATTCAAATAAATAACTATTCGTACACCCTTAATATTTTTTTCAAACCAATATTTAGTTTCACATTATTTTAGAAATTGGATTCGATACCCGGATTCGAATCCTCCCAAACGCTACATTCACCTACCGTAGGCCGACCAACCCGGTTCGCACCCGGAATCGGTTACAACAACACCAGGGTCGAGAGGAGGTAAAAGTTGTTTTTCCTTCTTGCAGAGAAATGCGATTGTTGCGTCACATTCCTTGTCGTTCCAATACCCTTCCAATCGATAAAAGTTAACACAGCGTTCGTGCTAAAATAAAAGAGAAAAAAATGAAACAGCGTCTGGTACCATTAAAGAATATAAAAAGGTAAACGCTTTGAAACACTGTATAAGATACTTTGCTTATTCAAATAGAATTGAACGTTTTGAACGCTGTTTTGGGTATAATCCTTATTTAAATGGGATTAAACGTTTTGGAACGTTGTTCAAGGTACATTTCTTATTCAAATAAAATTAAACGTTTTAGACCCTGTTTAGAGGACATTCCTTATTCGAACAGAATTAAAAGGCTGTGTTGTAGATATTTCTAGTTTCAAATAAAGGATTTTTAATTTAATTGAAGTGAATGCTTTGTTCACATATCCGTATAGCACTGTCCAAATAAACAAGTTTATACAAAATACAAATTTTAATTTAATAACAAGACTTGTACCCCGCCGTTAGGTTCGCCGAACATCCACTTGGTTAGCACCACAGGAGAATCATCGACCCATTCGTAATAGTTCTGGGTACGTAGGTCATTCATTCCGATCCAAATGGCACTGCCAACGTCTGAATAGAAACAAAACTTGTTTTGCCACATAAAAAATCAAAGTCAACTTCTGTGAAAACTGAAGGTCTAGTCTCGAGTCGGCAGATGCAATTGATTGCAATATTGTAAATTTCTCATTACTAGTTCACAAGTATATAAGAGTTATTTTTTGCAAGAGTGTTATTCTTGACAGAGTTGCAATTCAGGCTGGGTTTTAAGGTCAGTTTCGGGCTTAGGGTTGAGTAAAATGGGCTGGAACGGTGCCTAATTTATACTGCGCAATATTCGTGTCGTAATTTCGTTGCCCAATCCAACTTTCGGGCCCAATTAAGGCATTATTTTAACCAAAATTCGGCAGGGTTTTAGGCTTGCACTTTCCGATTCGGGCTCGAAATTTGCGACAACTTTACCAAAATGATTGAAAACCGACAATATCGGACATTTTTCCGGAAAGTTTATAAAGCTCGAAACCCACTTAAAGCCCCAACCATAACAAGAACACAATCAACTTACCAGCCTGTACAGTAAAAGACTCTATGAAGTCATTTTCTCCCTGTGAACTGATAGTGGCTAGGTTAGCACCCATAGTCATGCACTCGGCTTGTGCATCCTGCCAGGTCTTTTGGTAGTTTTTCGGGGACAAATAGTAACAATGATCCCGCCAGGCTTTCCAACCGTCATCACAACGGAAAACTACAAATTTTACAACGTTAGAAGTTGAACATAGGATTTTACATATTTTAGTGAAAATAGTTGCACAACAGTTTTTAGGCAGTTATTTTTTATGGTTTGCTGTACAAATTAAATCCCGTTTTACGCTGACAATTAGTTTTGGGCCCTACATGCGCTAGTTGGAACAAAGAAAATCAGTATTTTCAGAAAAAAGAGAAGGCAAAATGAGGCGTTCATTGTGAACGTTTGGCAACATTTAAAACAGGGCTAGATAAAAAAAAAACGCTTGTAAGGTTTTTTGAGGAAATAGGATTTCACGGTAAGCAGTATGCTAGGGGTCTAAAGATTGTTAATTTCTCGCAGCATAGGTCAGAAAATCAGGAAAACTGTTGCGACACATATGCGATAGTTTGCGAACAAAATAAATGTGTTACGTGTACTCACTGCTGCCGTCGAATTCCATGGACATATGAGACTGGCCAAAGCTGAAAAAACGTTTAACCGATTATGCAATATTTCAACATAAATGTGTAAAATCATTGGGAATGAAATATGACCCGCTTAAATACTATAGTGCAGTACTAGCAAGCGATACCATATTTTTTCATTTAAAAGTAGATCAATGCGCCAGGGGTCTATTTTTTCTGCAGTTTAACAATGCGTTTATAACCACTTGCGTTTGATTTCCCTAGAGGTTGTTAACTCAGTATATGTCTTTTTGGTACAAGCAAAGTAACACAAAATACCTTGTGTCAAACAAATAACACAAAATATATTGTGTTATATAAGGATGTGTAAAATTTCCTCATTGTATTTGGCCAATCGGTGCTAAAGGTTGCACACCTTGATTTAAGTTCTTTTGTTCGACATGCGATATAGGTTTCTAATAACCCACAACACGTAAAAAACTATATGCATATAGTAGGGTACGCAAAACGCATCTATTGCACATAAAGATGATATGATCCAAGGCACGAACACATTTGGACAAATTTAAGATTCTAACATAAAAAACTCACTCTAGCGATGTGATCCCATTGGCGTAGCTTCCTGTGTATGAAACTTGTCCTGTGGTTTTAGAGACGGTTACCTCTCCTCCATGGTTGTTAGTAGCACGACCTGCATGTACAGCCGCAGGGCAGATGGCAGAATGCTGAAACATGATGTATGTATTATAGGGATGGGCCGAGCTGAGCCAGAACCCGAGTACTCCGTATAACGAGCGTCGCTGTTTTTTATGCTCGGCCGAACAGTTGCTCAAACTGACTCGTGTATTCAAATTACATATTCATGCCCTGTTAACATACAAGACTAGTGTTCGAAAGGGTATCCAAGATCAAAAATGACTGTTTTAAATGCGTTAGATGAAGAAAAACGCGTACTTCCGGGGCCTGTACTGCTCAATACACCGCTGGTGACGTAAGGGACCTTGAAAAGCTACAATACACCGCTGGTGACGTAAGGGACCTTGAAAAGCTGGATTGAATCAAGGCTGTTTGTGGCATCACAATACACCAAACGTGGTTGGCCCAGCACCGAGCGTTAACGTGAGATACTTGGTGTTCCGCCAAACAGTTTTTAATCCCTAGTGTTTTGGCCACAAAATTCAACCCACTTGCACAGACGTATATTTTAGTATATTTGCTTTTTATGTTGTTTTAATACTTTGACTGATAAAATAATTTTAGCGTTCTTGCTTTATTTCATATTATTTAGAATTACCTCGGTGTATACAGTCGTGCCGTACACAAGTCCGCCAGAGGCATCTTCTACACAACCAGAAGGACAGTTGATAGTAAATGATGTGTCTTGAAAATCGGTTGCCTTATCTGTAAACAAAATGATTAAAACTACAATCTTTACACACAAAACAACTGAAAACATTTTTGTATCACATATGCTGTTGTTACAACACCATGTGTAGTTTTCGCTTTTTTCGAAATGTACAAACAAACAAATAATCCTTAAAATAGAGCGGGTCCCAACTTGTGCAACGGGATAAACAGTTTAGGTTCATACCGTTCCCTTGTCGTGGTTTTATCTGCAATAGCTACAGCATAGCATACGCTATATAACGCATTTTATTTATGGTACAGAACTTGGCTTAGTATATTTATTTGAAATTGTTGCATTCAGACATAATATATAAACTAAATGATGCAAATGTATTCATTCTAAACATTATGTGTAGATTAGTGCACGGTGTTCCCCCGACCTATTTTTGCAATCCGTTTTAATGTTTTTTTTATGTGTAAGTTCATTTGAATCCTATAAAATCAAAGAAAAGTATTCTTGGATTGCTACTTCAATGCCTAATACATCCACTCACACACCTGAGCAAGATATTCTACTTTCAACGTAGCAGCCGTTGATTTCAAACTGCAAGAGAATGCTTCCCGTCCATTGCTGAGGTTGGATTCGTATAAATTTGGCAGAAATCGGCTCTCGTAAGATGTCGGTGTATTCACTCGCTACACTATCCAGTCCGAAAAACAGCTGTGACACAAAGATGAAGTAATTTTGAAACCTGACGTCAGATTTTTTTGCGCCGTTACGTCATTACGAAATACCGTATAGGCAAACAAGGTAGTCGGGTTTAATTATGAAAAGTTAAAAATGGATACCGTCAAAATTATGTGACGTCAAACAAAAAACTAAAAAAAGACTTTTTACGAAAGTTACATGATTAACGTTGAGACAGCGACAAAGATATTCAAATTTGTAGTTGCAACAATAAAACACATATTTTAAGTGTCCTTTTGTTTCCATATTTGGACATGAAGTCCAAAAATGTATTAATTTTTTACTCACGTGATTACCACCCGATGCGGCCTTATATGTGTCAAAGTTCACACCGTCATCACTGAACAGCAAGTAATATCTCGTGACGTAGTTACTGCTCCCTGTCTTGTACAATGTTATACCCGAGACCTGCGTTCAACGACAAAATATAATTCAGTACGTTTTATTTACATGTACATAATGTTCGTTTAAATTTTAGCATTCATAAGCATACGAATCAACCTATTCCTAACACCACTAGCGTTAAAAAAACACTGTTAAACTTAAAATAGTTTTTGTGCAAAATATATATTGACCGAAATATTCATAAAATACGACATGCTATATTATCAAACGATGCGGCAAATACTTTGGATTTATTAGAATTATAAGCACATCAATGTTTCCAAAATAAATAGTGCTAAACTTTCCAAAAAGTAAAAGGTAAAAAACGAGCTTTTAAACACTATCAAGGTAATAAAGTGGATTAGGAAAAGGTGTACTCAGTAGAAAATAAAATATGTGTAAAATTGAGTCATATTACCTTAAAAAAGTCAGTAAATTGAACTTGGATGTATTGATTCGCGTTCGAAGTGCTTGGGGCCCATCCAGTTGGTGTGTAGGCTGGAAAGTACAAAAAATGCCTATTGTTAAAAAATGGCTATTGTTCATGTATTCGAAACAAAAATCGGACATTATTGATTTACAATTCAAAAATGTATGTCACATAGAACTGCGATTTAGGTTTTGAGTGTCTAAGTTGGTCAAAATTGGTGCAAAACATCCGTAGATAAGACGTAATTATTTACTATCCGTAACTTTTCCAAAAAAATCTCCAAATACACTATTACACCCATAGATCACAAAATAGGTTTCTTTCCAATATATCACAATCTGCTGGAGCTAAATCCAAGGTATGAGACTCACATGGACAAGTTGGTATTGTGCAGTAAGCCCAGGTTACATCAGGGTCGGTTGTGTAACACCAGGGTCCATTTTTGTTGTCGGGATTTCGGCAGTAATTTCTGTTCAACCCAGCGTCAGGATATTTGTCCGAAGTTCTGTATTGAAGAATTGTTTTTAGATTCTGCCTTAAGGTGTCACACTTTGAAAAATATTTCACAAACACTTTTTTTTAATAGTGCTTTGATGGCTCAAGTAATGATTAAAAACAATTTGGCTTTTTTCAAAAACGTTCTGCAATATAAGCTAAGCCATCGTCACAATGACTTAGTGTTATGAACTAGAAGTGGGGTATAAACAGATTCGAGCTTAACAGTCAAAAAATAGAAATTATACTTGGCATACTTTTTAGTCATCGTTCATGCAAGTTTTATTTATCCCGAAAAAGATTACTTACTAAACAAATGTTCTCTAATTATAGCTCAAAGGTTATAACTATTTCACGTTCAAAATTCGCACACAAAACAATAATGTACATAAGAAGCAAAATTTACACAACCATAAATACCACCAAAAAACAGCACAATTACGTTTGATGAGAGTGCGGACTCTGTGAATCCCAGCGCTGACATTCAGTTCCATCTGATGTCTTTGAAATCCAGCCTCTATAACTTGCGCCCTTGTCGTTTCCGGACAAACATTCCGCTGCACGAGAATCAATAAGTCAAGTTAAACTTATGTGCTCTAACGAATTTCAATGAACCAATCCTTGATATGGTATCTGCAGGTATTAGGGCCCACCTATAAACCTTAACATACAGTCAAATAACTAGGTCGCAAATTTTGTAAACTGTTGTTAGTAGCTAAGATGGACAAAAGGTAAAACGCGGTTAAACGTGCTTCGGTTAATCCGGATCTTCGACTAATTCGTACAAAACTTCACGTACAAATGATTTGTAATGTGGTAAGGCTTGAACTAATCGACATCTGTTAATCCGGATCTTCGCCTAATCCGTACAATTTTTTTGATCCAAACGGGTCCGGATTTACCGCAGTTTACTGTACATTTATTACTCAGCCATAGAGCGTCCATGCAGACCAGCATTCACGGCACGATTAAATAGCCTAAATAATTGTACACCAGACCAGTTAAAGGCATTCAACCGAATCAAGTCGGCCTCCCAAGCATTCCTATACGGCAAGGGTGACCAAAAAGTCCCGGAAAGACTCATTTCGTGGGTTCTGGCTTATATCTTGTATAATTTGTCAAAATTTTTATGGGAACATTACAAGCTAGGAACTTTACACCACAATAAGTATTCTTACCTTTATCGACTGGCGGTCTGGCGTCACGCGGGGCTTTCCCTGCGTTGGAACTGGACGCTGTTATCATGGAGTCGGCAATACCGCCAGAGTTCATTCCAAGTTTGTAAAGACATGCTGTGACCAAAATATACAATATTATTTGACCAGAAGCCTGAAGCCTTACTATGGGGGTTTAAAATCAGAATTTTAAGGTTAAAGCAAAGGATATAAGTTGGATTATTATGGTATTTCTCTTATCAGTATAATTTTAACCTTAATATTTTTTATTTTAGAAGCGAAAATGCTATATTTTTTTTACAAAAACGACCACAAGGTATTCATTTTTTTACAGTTTTCATTTATTACTTCGAAACAAACATTTTGCAAGAAAATTCTAACTGCTATATTTAATGGTGAATTTCTCAGCTACGGTTAAGTATATGGTAACGAGTTTCAGATATTTTGTCAAACTGACATGCAGTGCATCCGATATATTCAAGTCTGACTGCTACTTTATCTTTCCATTCAGTTGGGTAACAACGAATATGTCGAGCAATAAGAGGGCGAGGGAACAAGTTTGTTACTTGAGTGTTTTGGTCCGAGTTTGCTGGAAACACCTGTACATAAAAAAGTCATGCATTACTAATAACGTTGGTTGCATCGCCGTGTGTAAGACCAACAAGTGACCTTTTTGTGGCTAAATGTTAATATATTTTCAACGGCGAGAGACCCCGACTTCAATGTTGTGGCAGCCAATACGGCTACTAAGTGTAACCATAGATAGTTAGATGGCCTTTATTAGTGTGATTTCAACAAGTATTGAACACCCCATGGCGCATTCGCCAACAGTACCGAACTGAAAGACAGAAAGATTACAAACCTTGCATAGATGTTGGCTGCACGCTAAAAATAGGGAAGGAAGTATAGTTTGCGTTGTATTCATACAAAAAAAATTACAATTCGTACTATTTGGCTAATAGAAAGTAAAAAATTAGGTTTGCAAAATGTTTAAAAAAATGTGTAATGTTAGTTTGTGTTTTTACTCACAAGAGGTTGATTGTCAGAGTCGGTCAACCATTCCCAACTTGTCACTGCAGCACCAACATTGTTGGGATCCTGGGAGTATTTAATCTTGTATTTGGTTGTCCATTGTCGTTCTGTGTATTGGATGAGACCGTTTCGACCCTGAAAAATAGTTGAAATGTCGTGGACTCAAATCAAAGTAGCGGCTTTCCCACTTGTTAGATAGTAGCTTACAAATACAGTAGTAAAACGTGTGATTTTTGCAAATTATCAAGTGTTTTTTGATGTGTGTTTTTTCGAACTGTTTATGAATTGAATGAAATACAAGAGAATAGAACTGATTTTACCGCCTGCATTTGAAAAGGCCAAACTATAGATTAAATAGGTTTGAACTACAGTTTAATGCCAATTTTTTCACGTCAACCAGTTTATAACTAGATGTTGCTATAAGAATACTAAAAGTAAAAACATTGGCGAGTTATTTGGTTTGGAGTAAAAAAAATCAAACATTGTAGTTAGACGTAATTCAAACCTGTGTTATAATTCCCTTGATTTCCTTGTGAATTTCAAAATCGACTTGAAGCCAGGGTTCGGGGTCACTGTCCTTTGGCATCCAAGCTCCATGTCCTGTTCCGAATTGAACGTTGTCCTAAAACGCAATCAACAGTTTAAAACCAAAACAAAACAAATAAAAAACAAAAAAAGAAATAGTACAGAGCAAATTTAAACATAGCATGAATTAGAATTAGATAGAGACAAGACAAACAAAGAAGCAATAAAGTTTACAAATAAAAAAAATGCTTAGAAAACAAAACACAGTGAACGAAATAAAAAGCACTCATCTTACAATCTAATATTAAGCACAGTTTTCACTGTATACCACTTGATAGACGGTCAGATTGTGTATTTAACTTTTTTGTACTTACAAGTATGATAACATCGGCTGGAGTGTTAAGCCTTCCTCTTGCAGCGGCATAATTATCACTTCGTTCAGTCGATGCTGTCAATACACTGTCATCCAAAGGTCCGCCATACTCAACTCCGAGATGTCTACAAAATCAAGTACACTGCAATTTTTAATTTTTGTTAAATGGCAGTTAAATTGCTTGTGTGAAATCACATATAACACCAAGTTATCAAGGTTACTAGTTCAAATCCCAGCTTGGTCTCTTGTGTTATATAGAGCGATAAAGCCTTAAGGATGGTTCAAAACTAGTTATCCCTCTAATCAAGTAGATTTAAATTCGGCTTAATAAGAAAAATAAAGAGTACAAGGATTACTTCCTGTTAAAACACGTAAAGTATGGGTTAGAATGAGTAGAGTAAACCTCAGTTAATTCGATTAATCCAAAACCTTCACCTAATTCGGACAAAACACGAGGTACAAACGATTTGTAGTGTGGCAAGACTTGAACAAATCGACATATAGGGTTAAACCTGGATATTCGCCTAATTCAACAATTTTTTTGGTCCAAACAGGTTCGGATTAACGGAGGTTTACTGTATATTGTTTTATTATAGCTTAAACAAGGATGGCGTTGCCAAAGGTGCACTCCATTTTAAAAAGCAATGCTGTAACGAAAATTGCTGAAAATTTTAAAATAATAAACATGGCACAGAGCACACCTCTGTTTCAACCATCTCTTATTTTGTGTTACTAGAAAAAATTGATAACCAAAATTACAACTTACTTAAAACAACAAGCCTCGTTGCTTTTGCAGTCTGAGTCGGCGACATCGGTTCCAATAATGCTTGAAGTTTTTCCAGTTTTCTCGCACATATAATGTCTTGGTGAGTAGCAATCGATGTCGTTCCAACTACCAGTTGCCACATAAAATTCCAAACAATCCTCGTCACCAGAGTTATTAGGCTCACCTGGTGAAACGAATTATGGGCAAAGTTTTAACAAAGAAATTTAAAGTGTGTTTGTCCTTTTTTGCAGTAATTACTAGGGATGTGCCAAAACTGCAAATGTTCTGTTTGGTCGAGCACCGAGCATCTCACTTTAATGCTCGGTGCTCGGCCGAGCACGCTCGGTGCATTATGACGTCACAAAAAATCCCCTTTCTACGTTTTAGCTCTACAAGGCCTCTTACGTCACCGGCGGTGTTTTATTAAGCTGTACATGCCCATAAAGTACGCGTTTTCCACCATCTCGTGCATTTGAAAAATCATTCGTTTTTGTTTAAAGACACCCTTTAGAACACTAGTTACATATGTTAGAAGTGCATGAATATGCAAATTTAACGCTCGGGTCAGTTTGTGCAACTGCTCGGCCGAGCACCGAGCATTAAAAACAGCGATGCTCGGTACAGAGTACTCCGGTTCTGGCTCGGCTCGGCGCATCCCTAGTAATTACCATACACCAGTGTTTCTCAACCTTTTTTCCTGTACTGCCTCTTTTAGGTCCACATAATTTATAAACGCCTTCCTTATAAATGACAAAAATTAAAACGATTTTATTTCACGTATACGTTTGCATACAATCAATGCGATAATTGAGAACCCAATCGTTATCAACCTAGATTTTAGCACTTTATAATAAAATTTGCTTATGGTTAATCAACATGATACCACTGCAGACATTGCTCATTTCTTTTTAACTTGGTACCAGGTATGGGCCAAAACTGCTATTGTTCTGTTTAGTTGTGCACCGAGCATGTTACGTTAACTCTCAGTGCATTGTGACGGTCACTCACCTATCCCCTTTACACTCATTTTTATGTTTTTTTTACCTATTTTAATGCTCCCTTTTTAGCCCCCGGGGCTTATTTAATCTACAGACGTCTCTTCTACATAACATGTGAGGCAAGTCAACGCTACATGAAACACCATGAACGTTTTTTAATTAACAACAGCAACTAGTTAAAAACGCTTTTGAGTAGTCACTTTTTTTCTTGCGGACCCTACTTCCGTAAGTCAGCAGTGAACAAACCACACGTTCTATTGTAACGTTGACATACCCGTTAGTGACTTGCCCGTTACATTATTGTGTAATAAACAAGTGATCAATTCGTAGTACGGTTTTGCAGTGATGGTCTAACGCTGCTCGGCTTTGCGCCCCCTTTAAGAACTACTGCCATACACATATCGAAACAGTTTAAAAGTTAAATGACGTTCACCAAAAGTTTATGTATGGATGGAACATAATGTGCCACACATTTGACTTTTTTGTTTCGTTTTTTTTGTCTTCTAATACTGAAATGTTTTTGCGTTGTCAATTGAGAGAGATAACTCCATCAAGCACAGCTGCGTATCATGTCATTGAAAATGAAACACCATTTTTTTAGTTTTACTGCTAATTTCGTTTATTTTTCCAAAAAAAACTTTATATATCTCACATAGCTTTCGCACGCTATGCATTCGTAAGCTTGGTTTCCAATAAAAAGAAAAAAATAATAATTTGGAAACGACAAAAATACGAAAAACATTAGCAAAGATTTCAGCTTACCCGCCTCCCAGTTAAGGAAGTTGAACGGAGATCCATCAGACCACATCCAGCCTTGATCGACAACATTCGCAGTGTCGTGAACCCAATCATTGAAGTCGTTGCCTCCAGTCCAAACATTTGCTATCACCGGTACATTGCCCACCATTACTGTATTCAAAAATCACGTATAAGTGGAATTTTTTGTTCAGTTGAGTTCACTTCACTTGGTGAACAAAAACACAGAATCACAATTGCATTAGAACAACTAGAAGGGTGGCTTAGCACATATTGCCACTGCACAGACACTGTGACCTATTTCTTAACATATATTTACATCCGACACTTATTTTATATTGGGTCCCATATCATCCACTGTCTTTTATAACCTTGGTTGTTTCTGCAAGCAAAAACTCATGGGTCCCCCACACATGCAAAGTTGTAAATAATGTATTTCAAGAGATTACAATGAGAAAGTTTGGCATTGTATCATCAGACACAGTGATCAGTACTGTGCCTAAATAAATATGATTTATGAAGTAAAGACTATTTAAATTCATTCCATTCATACCTTTTTGAAGGTTTTTCTATTTTATGACTATCTGAGAAAAAAGTGTTAAATAGTGAGAAAATAGGCTAAAACACAACAATCAGGTCCTATTAATGGTGAATTGTACATGACTCTAGGAGTCTCGTGGAGTAAATGATAGGTACTACAGAGTTTAACAGAACACCAACACCTACAAATGGTACACTCTACAAACTGTCCAAATTTCATTCAATTCGGACATTGTTTAAAAAATTGAACCAGTTTGGGGCGCTAGTGGGGTAAATATTGGGGCAACAGGGTTGAACACAACATTCTACACCTATAAATGGCACACTCTACAAGCTATGTAAATTTCATTCAATTCTGACATTGTTTACAAAATGGACCCATTTTGGGGGGCTAGTGGGGCAAATGTTGGGGCAACAGGGTTGAACATAGCAAACAACAACTATAAATAGCACACTCTATAAGCTGTCCAAATTTCATCAAATTCTGACAATGTTTAAAAAATTTAACCTTTTTAGGGGACTAGAGGGGTAAATATTGGGGTTACAGGGTTAAATAAAACAATTGACACCTATAAATGACAAATTCTGCAAGTAATTCAAATTTCACTAAATTCTGACACCGTTTAAAAAAACTCACCCATTTTAGGGGGTCAGTGGGGTAACTGATGGGGTTTAACACCCAAAAGTGTAAAATATGAAACCACGATGACCCAATTAACAGTCATGTAAGATTTTATCCAAATCGAACAATGTTTAAGATTCTAACCACTAGAGGTGTTATTGACAACATTCGTCAACGCTTCTGATGTCATAAGGCTGTTAATACCCCTCTGATTGGTATGTCCAAAACGCCTACCAAGTAATGCACAAACACATATACCATATGTACTGGTGCCATTATTATACTATTACACTACAGAAATTTTTCGTTTGTGGTGCGCACCAACATACAAAAACGTTTTACACTTTGGGGGCTAGCGGGGTAAATACTGGGCTTATCAAGTCAAACAAAGCAAATGGCACATCTGCATAAATATATCTACCATCTGTGAAAGTTTCATCCAAATTCATCAAAGATTTCATGCCAAAAGTGCATGGACAAACTTCACCGGAGAAAAAAGAAAAAAAACAAGAAAAAAAAAAGAAAAAAAAAAAACTGAGTGAAATCAAGATGCGTCCCCTTCAGGGAAGGGGACCCATAATTATTAGGCCGGAAATAGCTGCGCAATGTTGAAACGTAATAAAGCGCAAATTAATGAAGGGTACAATTGGTGGATCGAGGCTGAAAGTTCACCGGGAGTAATTTGCGTTTCGTGACTGGCACTCGCACGAAAATTAGGTTGGCCTTTTTCTAACACTGTTTCAAGAATCATTGAACACAAGTAAGGGTATACTCTTTGAAATACAGTTAACAAAAGTCACAACCCGGCATAGGTAAGAATTGTTTACAAGATTAAATACAATTTCTTCTTTATTCAAACACAATAACAATATTCAGCAAAACTTTACGTAAGATGCGATTCAAACAGTCTGTGCAGATAAAGACGAGAAAAAAAAACGATTTTCACGTAAGTTAAACGTCATATTGTCGCATGGGTTTTAAGTCATAACGTTGTACCTCCGTGTGACGTCACGAAAAGCCATTTACGTCACATCAGAGGCATAGCGTTTTAAATGTTTTTCCAGATGTTAAAACTGACACAAGAAAAGCCTATAGAATTTGACACCAAACGTTGCTCACCGTGTAGGAAGTTTTGCTCCTGTGGTGAGTTGATGGACACCAGATCACCTCCAAGAACTTGACAATCGTGTCTTGCATCGAACCATGTGCGAGTTTTAAATGCGTCCACCTGGAATTAGAATCGTTCATGTCACAACAGCACAACACAGTATTGTTAAGTTTTTATTATCAGGTTGGATGAACAAATTTATGTTTCAAAAAACCATTTAACAATGAAAAACTTGTGACAATATAAAAGTAGTAAAACTGTGCTGCAGGGCTTACAATTTATCTGGTTTTTAGCTTAATCCAATAAGTACAGTTTGTGGTTGATAAACGTGTACATCAACCCAACAGTAACCGGTTTCAAATTATTAGTGAAGGACAAAGCTACACCCGCTCGAAAACCCTAATCAGGGCAACCAAGAAAAATAACATCTAATGCTTTCTTCGGGTAGTCTTTTTACACGGTGTTTGAACCCAGAACGCTCCCAAGTACGAATCATGATCAACTTTTTTATGTCACTAAATGAATAAGAGGCTCAGACAATTTTGCCAGTACATATTTCAAATCACAACACAGAGGATGGTATTTATCTTGGTACACACGCTAGGTGGCACCACTGACCCATGGTAACAAACTATGAGAGTTTGTTTGATCGAAAAATTAACCAAACCTTGTAAGTCTGTTGTTTGCACAACCTTTGTAGTCAATAGGCAACAACATAAAACTGATATAAACTAGTCGAATAATTTCGGCCGAATCTAAAAATCCCCTTAGTGATTGACGTTTTCAACTTTTTAACTAAACTTTGTGCTGTTGATGCAAGTAAACTGGTTTATGATATACCAAAATCACTTTTACAATGTACCACACTTTAACAATATTTTGCAGACAACGTGGCTCGTATTTTTAGACAAAACATTGTTGAAAGTTTAGTCCAGTGGTTCTCAACCAGAGCCTATATGCCCCCCTAAGCGAATATTTTCCACACTATTTGTCCATATTGAGGGTTATTTTTAGAAAAAAAAATATCCAGTTGGACCGTGGGCTTTACAATTTAGTTAAGTTTGCTTCTTGCATTTTTTGGTGTGGCCATAGCTCTCACGGGGGTTACTAATAAGAAGCCATGAGACCCGAAAGTTACTTTTAGGAGGCCACGGCGCATGAAAGGTTAAGAACCACTGGTTTAATCACTAACTCCAAGCACTAAGAAAGGTTTCGGCTAACATTTTTCGTACCAAGTAACATTGGTCCGAGGCAGGATCAGAAAACCAACCTCCCCCGCCACATTTCTCAGTGTCGACTGGATCTGAAAACATAACATAAAAGAACTTTAAATGACTATATGAATCTCTTCTGTAGATAAAATGCATAAAGTTTACAACTTTAGTATAATGGACTTAGAGACTGTTATTTGCGAAAAATGTGTTGTAGCTTGGGTCACTGTATGAATTAAATGGAAATCAAACTTACTTCCAGTGGGTGGCGCGATTGTAGACGATGATGTTTGAACTGCAAAGGAAAACAAAATAACTTAAAATCGTTTGAAAAAATGAACAAAGAGTAATAATAAACAAAAGCAAATTATTTGAAATAACATCAGTCTTCCTTAATTTTGGAAGCATACGGCGCATTAGCACATGATTTTTTTCCGAGGCAGACTTTGCAGGCTGCCACACAAATGTTGTGAATATAAAGTTAATTTGCAACTTTATTTCGGTGAGTCAGATGACTTTAAAAAAATAAGAAAAAAATGAGCTTACAAAGGTTGGTATGCATGTCTGTGTTTCATCATTAAGTCCTATAAAACACCAGATAATTTTTCCACTTTAAAATAGCAAACATTTTGCGGCACGTTGAAAATCTCTCAAGGCGCACATGATACAAAGTCCCAAACCGGTTAGCGTATCAAAATTCATTTTTAGGTTCAAAATCACGTGAAACCATAAACGACGTGACTCTGGTACACGTCAACGTGACAGTACAGTCATGCATTTTAAGTTGCATAACAGCACAAACAGGTGACCGCAAACGGGTAAGGTAGTCAGGCCCTAAGCTGCACACAAAGTTTACAGAGAGATCAGCACCACTTGTTTACACAACGACACGTCAGAAACATGTACGCAGCGGTGACTGGTGCATTGTGGGACGCGGGTGCACGTCGCCGACTTACTCCGTTTGCGTTGTGACGTAACAACGGACACAGACTTTGCTCCCCACACCCAACGCCAGAGCTGGGTTAAATAGTAACTGGAAAATGCAAGTGTTACGATGCATAAAATATGTGTTGCAATTTGGCGATGCGAGGTTGGGTTTTATAGGTCACGTGATTTTACGGATCGCTAAACACGACTGATTTATCTAGGATTCTATGTCTACTTTTGTTGAAAGGAAATTCAAGTGACTTAAGTGTAATGCTATATGTATAGTTAAACAATAAATTTTACTTATGTTTGTAATAATAACTGTTTCTTTAAGATGTGAACTTATAAATTAGCTGATTGGTTTCCTATATTTAGTCGTTTTGCTTTCCAGTTGGTAAAGTTTGTTTATCAAATTGTGCTTTTATTTGACACATATGTCACATAGATGCCTCTTTATTGAGATTAAAACGCTTTGATACACCGTTTTATTTTAAGCAAGTTTGGTACTTTCTTCCAAATCGTTTATAAGAACCCATTGCATTTCTAGCATGAGGGATAATCAAAAACAGACTTATCTTTGCATATATACGATTAAATTGTATCATTTTCAATTTACTATTGTCAAACACAGTACTTAACCCCACGACCGTTTAACTAAAGCCACATTTTTGATGCAAGCACCTTTGGTGTTTTCGACAATCACTTTTATAGACACTTTTGAACGTCACATTCACAACATCTGCGGACTTACTTTCAACTTTTTTGCACACATATAATCTTGCAGTGTTACAGCTATCTCCCATCCATGCACCATCTGATTCCTTCATGTAGTTGCATGGCTGATTATTTTGTTGTCCGCTCTCAAAATTTTGGAAGGACACTGTATTTCCGTCAGACCACTTATATCCACTCTGATAGGTTAAACCAATCCAACTGTCCGACTGTATTGTACCTGAAACGGAATGAATCGTTGTGACAAATGTCTTAAGTAGAATAACGTATGAATTATAGTACGCCAGGCCTGTTGAAGGAGTCATATGCTTAGGGAGACTGGTTTGATTCGGTATAACGCCTTCAATAGCCCTGCCGTGCTCGCTGGTCTACATGGATGCTTTAAGGCTGATCCAGTTATGAATGCATGTTCAACTTAGCTGAACGCACGATTTAGATTGTTTTTGTTTTATTAACGTTTCTATTTACAAGAGATCAGTAACATAATACTGTTCTAAAATATCATATTGAAGACCAATGAAACGGGGTACAAATTTGCACTTATAACGATCAAATTTGTTGGTTTAAAATCAGTAAGAAAGTTTATGAAAAGTTTAAGTCCAATTCCAAAAACATTAACTCACATGGATAGTGCTGACGTTTTAACCTAACATTTTCAATAAAATATTTAGCGACCCACCAACAAGGAAACTTTGCTCATCGGCGTTAAGAATGCTTGTGAGTGTGGCTTGGTTCTGCGTGCAGTAAGCAGCGGCGTCGCTCTGGGTCTTTTCGGCTGTCGCTGGTTGATAACACCATCCACGGAAATGTAGCCACCCGTTTTCACATTTTCCTTCGGCTGGTGAAATAAACATTAAAATGTAAGTCATTTGTAATATGGATTAGCTGCAAAATAAATCTATCAATCTTTTGGAAGGTTAGTTAAGTGGATATAAACGGGTGTAACTGATGTAGCCACTCAATTCACTGATGGTGGCATGAGCATTTGCCGAAACGTTTGAACAATAAGGCATGTCGCTTATTACGTCTATTTGGGCCGTTATTTCCATCAATAATACAAATAGTTTTAAAGATTAGTAAATTGATTCTGGGAATCATTTCAAATTCTATAGCAAATCTCAAAACAATTTCTACCTTTTATGTTATATAACTTATCTCAAGTTTGAAAACATTTATTTTCATGGTAAAATCTTGCTCGTATAGCAAACTATATTTGTTCTAAATGAGAAACATAACCGATTTTAACGTAACAATAAATGTTTCCAAACTTGTAGTTTTAAACACCACTTGAAGTACAAGTTATAATATTTTGTCACAAAGCTGCGTAAGCGATCGACTTTGGTAAATTGCAACTTACTGGTTATAACTCCTGCTGGGGGGAGTGTAGACCCTTCAGGTAGTTCACATATAAAAGGTCTTTCATAAAAACAGGTGGTGGTTTCCCAATTAGACTGCCCCTTTCCAGTGTATAGACTGACACAATCTTGTTGACCTGTGGAAAAGTTGAGTTAAAACTAGGGATGTGCCCAAAAATCTTCTGTTTGGTCAAACACCGAGCATCTTACGTTAATTAGCTCGATGGATTTTGACGCCACCAACAATACCAATTCAACACCAGTTTTTGAGGTTTTACAAGGGGTCTTACGTCAACAGCGGTGCATTAAGCTGTACAGGCCCCCATATAACGCGTTTTTCCACCATTTAACGCATTTAAAACAGTCATTTGTATGTTTTTGGATACCCTTTGGATACTAGTTTCGAAAGTTAACAGGGCATAAATATGTAAATTTAATTCTCGGGTCAGTTTGTGCAACTGCTTGGCCGAACACCGAGCATCAAAAACAGCGATGCTCGGTACGGAGTACTCAGGTTCTGGCTCGGCTCGGCCCATCCCTATTTTAAATGTACAAACAAACGGACAAACAGCAAACATAAGAAAACCTACCGACTACAGAAGTTGGCATATTAATATCCCAGTAAGTTTTAACGACAGGCGTAGAATCAGCCCATGCCCACGTCTCGTCTCTAATCATATCAGAGGCACCCAACCATATATTGGTGTATCCAGCTTTAAGGAATTGATTTAAAACACTGCCGATATATTTTTCCTGGTCGTCTCTGCAAACAAAATACATTTCTTTAAAACTTGTTTAAGTTTTGATCTATCATAAAGGGGCTACTGTAAAATACGCAATCTACTAATAAAACTAATGAAGATGTTGACGGTTAGGGCTATTAGGATCAGGGTGAGAGTTAGTAATGCAAATAACTTAATAATTCAATCTCAGATATCCTTTTGAGTCTAATATTTTTACAATGGTTAACAAGCGTTACAATACAGTGTTTAGTACCACTCTCCCTCAATGAAGATACAGAGGTTTGCATATTCAACCTCTCATTATTCGCAAACTATTGAATTTAATATACTAAAAATTTGACACTGACAAACGAGAAAGTTCAATTGAACTCACGTTTCGATTTTGAGCATTGTAGCACCAGCTGCTGCGCACATTTCTTTAGCTGTCGTCCAAGTCTGCAGTCGATTCTCGTTTATCACAATCTCGTAACATTTATCGGCGAGAAGCAGCCAGCCAGGTGGGCAGGTTCCTGTAATATTGAAAATAAATGGTCACACAACGCAAATATACACGACTGTAGTACCCACTGCCAACATATTAAGCTTTAGATAGTTTCTTAGCTCTCCAGGCCTTAAAATCACGTTGGACCAATATAGACTGTTTGTACATCTTACCCAAATTGAACCCTTCAAAGGCCGACTTTGCTTAAGTATAATGCCTCGTGAAGTGACACAGCACTCCAACAACGGGATTTGTTTGTAAAAATAGTTTTGATGAATTATTTCAAACAAGAAATACCCTACAAGGTAGGCTGAGGTGGGATTCGAACCCTCGACTAGCATGTATAAGACAAGTGTCGCAAATTCAATCAACGCAATTTATCATAGCCTACTAGCCTGCAGTATTTTTAACAAGACTACTCCATCAAGAAGGCACCTATAAATTCCACAAGTCAATCGCTAAAGACACCACCGTAACCTTCCCGTTTTGAATTTTCGCATTGATTTTGTGAACTTTTCCCAAATTAAACTTATGTATTTTATGTTTATTCATGCTTGATTGTTTATGTACAGGTGGCAATTGTTTTGACCTCACTTGTTATTAAATTGACTTATGTAAGTTGCTTATGCTTTGTATACTTTGTATATTTTTTAGACAGTTTTTACACATATAGTACAACATTGACTGGTTAAGTTACATGGAGATTAACAAATTTAACAGAGATAGTCGGTATTTCTACCGCTGATTATATTTTTTACCTTGTAAGCCTCTTTCGCAGATGTATCGCAATTCAACGCTGCATTTACTGGCAGTCCAAGTTTGACCATCAGGTGTTATTTCAACACAGGTGCTTCCGAGGTAAGGTAGTCTGCCGAAAAAACAATTTTACAATAAACATTACTCAGCAAATATGATGTGAGTACAGTGGCATTCAACTATGCTTTAGCCCCTTTGACGTGTTAAAACTGGCAATTTTGATTGACGTTATGGGAAACTGTGAAATGAAACATTCAGAAGTCAGGCCATCATAGTACGCCAGGCGTATGGAATGAGTCATACCAAATCAACCGGTCACCAAGCATTGATGTGGCAAGACGTAGGGTAGGAAAATCTAGCCTGCGGTGGGATTCGAACCCATGACAGGAGTCTTTACGGGACTCGTGCTCTGCCAACTGAGCTACACAGGCTCAGTGATAAATCCGGCGAATATTGAATTACAAGCGGGGCTCGCATACTGCACATGTCAGCTTCGTAGTAGGGGATCGCCAGATCGACCAGTGGTCAGTTTAGACATAGATGAATAGCTGGGAAAATCAAACTAAGATGGCCAAAAAACCTGTTATTCCAACGCGGTTTATTCTTATCCTTAGATATCAATTAGTAATTTAAATCAGTCTTACGGTGTAGTCGGTTGTCCACCGCCGAAGTTGTCATAGGATAATGCCTCATGAGTACTCCACTTCAACGTGCCAGGGTTATCCTTTGAAAAAAGTTTATTGTGAAAGGAATTTTTTTCTTATACTAAAGTGCTCTAATTAAAAGCACGCTGCGAGGACAAAGAAAATCGAGAAGAGATAAAACGTAAAGCAAAATTGTGTGAGAAAACATGATGAAGTCCAACCTTATTTAACACTTCAATTTTAAAACAAGTTTAGTTTTGCACTTTTTCACGAAATACGATTTTGAATATTCCCAGTAAGAAACAATAAGTTTTTTTTTGAAACAATAAACATTTCATTACACGAAATACGATTTTGAATATTCCCAGTAAGAAACAATAAGCCAATATTTTTGTGTAAAAAATCATGTTTTTTACATTTATATTTACCAAGGAGTTTTTTAATAAAATATTTATGACTGGACTAGGAGTTTGTTAGGTTTTTTATCTTTACCGTATCAGACAAGCCAATCCAATATGCGTAAGTCGACGTCATCAAAGATTCCACAAATCCCTGCTCTGCTTGTGAGGTGATGGAAACTAGATTGCCGCCCTGAGCTCTGTTAACCGAAGTAATATAATAACAATTAACTTTCTTATGACAAGAAGGTAGAAGAGCACAAAATTGTGTGTAAGAATTAGTAAATCAGTTTTCGCGACCATTTTGAGACGTTTAGTTGGCGAAAATTGGTACACCTTTAACTGAACACACTAGATAGCACAAAATTACAAAACAGTATGACCGTACTACTGCACTATTGGTGTGTAATATTCGCGTCTTTTTAAGTAAGTGTATGGCATCTGGGCATATTTGTTTGCAGCGTACAACTATAGCACAGAAATAAAGCAAACAATCAAGTTTTGGGTGGGGTGGGATTTAAACCCACAAAAACGTTTTAACATTTATGCCCTTTAAAAGTTTAGCCTAACTCACATGTTTGCGCGACACAATTAAAACCAGGAAATCGAACCGGAACTGAACCCGCGAATCGTTTTGAACGGTTTCAAAACCGGTTTGAGCGGTTGAAACCAGAACCGGAGTTGAACCCTGTATTTCGAACCGGAACAAAACCCGAACCCGAAAATAGACATTTTTTTTGTAAACCTGAACCAAACCTGAACATCTTTAGCACAGCATTGAAAACAAGTTTATTATATTTCAATTGGCAGCCTTGAGCAGCATTTTACTTACTTGCACTTAAGGTCTGCTGCGCTCCATTGCTCTGCGCTTTGGACCACTTGGTAACACGAATCGCCGTTTTGCTGCCAACCGGCCAGACAAGATGGGTATTCGCCTATACCGATACAAGGATATCAAATATTATACCTCAAATGGTATATACCAGTGGTTCCCAAACATTTTTAAATATTTTTTTCCAAACGGTCCCCTTGCCATTATTTCGAGGGCTCGCGGTCCTTAAGCCTAAATGTGTATTTCATAAAAACAAAAGTTGATTGCAGGATTTTAGCCAGTTGTGTAAAATTGCGCATAATAATCATCCAAAGACAGCATGTGACATCACAAACAGGACAAAAAACATTACGATTGTGCGCGAACAATTGCAATTATTATAGTTGTCATTCAATAAAGGCCATTGTTTAGCAATGGAGACAGTCGATTCTCAATTCTACTTTGATTTAAACTTATTTAGTGGCACAAACTGGCGCCAAATAAGATTATAGAATTACTTCAATCGCCTCGCGGTCTCCTCAAAATTGCCTCACGGACCCCTAAAGGACCGCGGACCCCAGTTTGGGAACCGCTGGTATATACAGATATAAATGATTTTTGTTATGCCTTTTACGCTTTTTAATAGCCCATGTCGTTTTACGGGTGTAACAAGTGATTTGGCTATTCATATCACTGATAAAAACATGAACATTTGCCGAAACGTTTAAATAATAAAGCATGTCGGTTTTTACGTCTATTTGGGCCGTTGTATTCGTCATTAAACTCATGTCTTTTTGTTTTAAGATAATTTTTCCCGATTTGAAAGAAAATTTGATTAGGTATTAAGTACCTGGAGCTCGTTTGCAGATGAATCTATTGACAATGTCGCATTGGTTGTCATTCCACTGGCCAGTGTACAAGGGTTTTTGAATCCACATCTCAACACAGGACTCTTTACCGGAATTACTGGGTTCCAAGGGCTTCCATCGTCTATAAAGGTACAGTCACATGAAAAGGTTAATTCATACTACATGCTGTACTCCAGAAAATTAAAAGCAAAAAATCCTATATTTTGCTGGGTAAAACTGGGTACATTTGCGTAAAGCGTGATTAAACGAATGTGCACCAAAGATAAAACCCTAAATTTTGACCGTAAACCCCCAAAACGCGACAAAAATAGAAAAAAAGGCAAATCACGGAAACGTATTGTGAACATCAAATACTATTATCGAAGCAAAATGTCACCTAAACACAAATTTGTAGGCGAGCCAAAACCTAAAAGGAAAAGCACAAAATTCGACATTAACATTTAAAAAAAAAAAAATTTACCAACTTTAAATTGTCGCACAAATATGGCCTAGTGTAAGTTAAGCCGAAATCAAGTCTACTTATTTTAGCTAAAGCCCAAATCTAAATCAAAAGTACGGTCTGACTTACAACTCTAACACTTCAGGTATGGAAAAAAACGCTAATTACACTTAGCAACTAGCGATAAAAACGTAAGACAACTTACTCTACAGCAGGGTCGTAAGGCGTGTTATCTGTCCATTTCCAATCATTTTCATTTGAACTATCCGTTAAACCGATCCACCATCTCGTATCATCCTTGTTAACCAGGTAACTATCGTACACCCAATCCTGTACAACACAAAGTTTTTAGTTTTGTATTTTAAACCCGTTTGAGACTGGTAGGTGCAGTATAAATGAAAACTAAATCGTTTGAAAGAAAAACATTGGCACTTCATATCAACATAAAAAATGCATGACAAAACAAACTTATACATCAGTTTCATGTCCATAACTTTTATTGAAAACGATTGCTAAATAGGATGAACGCCGGGCCCATTGGAGCCGTAGATTTTTTAGCCAACGCCTTGCCATATGGGAATGCTTGAAGACCAACTGATTCGGTATGACGCCTTTGATGGGCCTGGCGTTTATAATTTAAGTAAAAACAGTTGACACCAACTTACACGTTCTTCGACAGTCGCAAAACTAGCAAGATGACCGTCATTTCCCTGACACCATGATTCGGCATCTAACCACGTGGTGGGGGGTTGTGGTTCAAGTTCTTGTTCAGAGAAATACCAGCACATGTCGTTGAAACGTAGCCAGCCAGTGGAACATTCCTGTCCGTGCACTACAACGTAAATTAGATTCACCGTCATTTTTTGGCAAGTTTAGTATATTTTTCTCAATGTCAGAAGTCCATAGTGGTTCGTTTTGCAGTGGTGCTACATAAAATCTTGCTAACCCCTTGCCGTAGGTACGTTTTATCGTTACAAGGGCGTCACAAGTTTAACGACTAAGATCTCGAGACTAGAAAATCATCTGCGAATTAAGCGTTGCTGTTGTGAAGATGAAACGTTAGTTTAGTGGTTCTCAAACTTTTTAAGCATGCGGCGTTTTAAGGAATTGAAATTTTCTTCTGCGACGCACTTCGCAGGTAAACATAACAAATGTTGTTCTAAAAATATTAATTTTCAACTTTATTGTGGTGGATAAGGATGCTTTTTATTACCACTAAAAAAATATGAGCTTTGAAACGTCGTGCACACCAGTATTTCGCCATGAAGTCCTAAAACACCAGGAAATGTTTGTACTTTAAAAATAAAGAATATTTTGACGCACAGTTGAAAATCCCCCACGAAACACTAGACAGTTTGAGAATCACTGCGTTAGTTGGACGTATAATGCCATATAGAACTTTTGACTGTGTCCGTTGGTTTAATAAATTAGGCACCATTCTGCGATTGCTTTGTATGGTGTTCGTGTATTAGGAATTTAAACAAGTTATGGTTATGTTGAATTAGTTTAATTATGTGACGAATGTGTGGCAGCTGTAAGCAAAAACGCTTTTTTCCAGGCATATCGAGACAAGAATTACCACTTGCCTTGAAGTGAATGACGAATTTCTTTTTAGTATTTCTGCGCTTATCGTGTCGTTTTTTGCGTTTTTAGCCCTTTTTGTTTTGTTCATTACGCGGTTTTTACCTTTACAGTGTTTCCCTGATAAAGGCGACCTGAATAGGACGTTGAAACGTCGGTTAAAACAAAACATTTGCCACCAGAAAAGCATCATATAGCTCAGATGTTCATACCAGTTAAGCTTTAATCTTATTACCCTGTCGTGGATTTCAATTTCGCTACAACCTTCTGGGTTTTTAACCCTTTGTGTAAACATTTGCTTGCATAACCACTTCGATACTTAAAATGCAGTACGGCAGACTGGGCAAATGCATAATACTGAATTAAAACCGGTTTTGTAAGCATAATCAGGATACAAAACGGCTCTTGTTTAAAGTATATTGGTACGTTTGTTCTTACCCAAACAGAGGCTGGCTGCTAGTGCAAAGAACGCGAAGTACATTGAAGTCATCTTTCTCCGACTATCAGAGGCCAGAGGTAGAATTAATCCGCTTCCCTTGGATAACTCACACCGCTTCAGCCACAGTCCTACTTTATTTCTGCAACTAAAATTTCATTAGTCTGTCAGAAAAGAATCATTTTCGTACCACAAAGACTATTTTTTTCATACATATTAACAGGCTAGAAATGCTTTACCAAAATAACTGACTTATTGCCGTTGTTAAGAGTGTTTTTTGCGCTAAGTAAACAGAACTTTTAACAATTTTCAAGAATCTTTTTGATTCAATTCAAACGCATTCTAATTTTTTAAAACGTTTAACCAGAAATTAGCTAAAATGCTTGTATTCATACTAGGAAGAACGAACAAAAAATCTTATATTGTTTTAACATAATCGCCAATTTGTCACAAGGCAAAGTGACCGTTTTCTTTACCTAACTCGATCTACACCGTATAAAAAAATCCGCACAAATTAGCTGGCAAATGCCTAAACACATGCACGCGACAGCACGTCCAGACGCAGAACATTCTAGAAGCGAGCAATGCCCTTCATAACCCTCTGATATCAGGTGTTAAAACGAAATGTGCGATAATTATTAATTGGTGCCGCGACTGACGACTACGCAAACATGCAGTGTGCCTTGATATCAATCATTCATACGCCACGCACTGGCAGAAACTCATAATTGCCATACCTTGTGTGTGTTACGGGTGCCTAATACAAATAGAATTGTAAGTGGTGGTTGGGGCAGTCCGTATTTGCGCTTGGTACCGTTGGTTAATGCGCATTTTTGGTTCATATTTGCTGACCTATCATATTTGCTACGTGTTGAACTGTCGCAGACATAACGACCAACAACGGTCTGAGCTTCAGCTCAAGATACGAAAGCATATGTCGGGAAACTGGTTTATAACAGCAAATGCCAAGTAGCCTTAATGTAAAGCCAAATTTTAAAAATCTAGGCAAAAATACGCAAAAAAGTTGGGGACTGTACACACAGCAAACCTCGGTTAATCCGGACCTGTTTGAACCAAACAAAATTTGTCAGGATTAGGCGAAGATTCGAATTAACCGAATCCGGTTTACTGTATATTGTCTGAAATACACAATGGTTTTCAATTACCTGTATTAATGTAAACTATTTACTCCTCAAGGCCATATTTCCACAGTGAAATCGTGGACCGTCTTCGTTCATTTGCGATCTGGTATTTCAAAGAACGGACAATCTCCCTCAAGAAGTAGTAGTTAAGTATTCGTGGGCGTAGTTTAAAGTCATACCCGGGACTGGACTTGAAAATTCTTTAGATTACTACTAAATATTGGCATACTGGCTAAGTTAAAAAAAACGGTAACTCATAGTGGAAGACAAAATGTATTGCACTTTATTAGCAACGATATTTCACATGCGAACACGAAACCACATGACAAAATAACAGATTCTGATTGGCTACCAAAGGTCGATTGTCACGTGACGAGATAGATGACGGTGATTGGACGTCGGAGGGATTGGCAAATGTACATGATTACTTCAGGAGTGTCCTCTCTTGTGTAAAAATCAAGCCTCTGCGTCGATTCCCTTTAAAACACAATGCACATAAATGTCAATGTCAGCATTTTTGAAACATTCACACAGGTAATATAGCCTTTTTTGTTGATTAGTCTATTAGGCAGTTGCCTTGTACAGCTTTGTAAAGCTCTTTTAAATGGCCAATAAGAAATGTCGAACACTTTTCGTTTTTTTGTGCTGAAGAAAGTGAAAAACGATTTCTTAAGGTCAATTTGTCAAGTAAGTAAATTTGAAAATACACGATTTCACGAAAAAACATGCCAAGCAAAACTAATTTTAAACTCAATACTTTTACAGAGGGGCACCAAGTTGCAAATTAGTTCGTTTCAAACTGGTCTTATGCTTTTAAAACTGCTGTTAATATCCTAAAGCCCTATGACAGGGATGGCGAACCTTTTTAGTTAAATGGGTCATACATGAAGTCATAACTCAGAAAGAAAACAAAATGGGTCACATATTATTTTACTACATGCCAATGTCAATGAGAAGTTTGTTGCTACATCTTCTCCGCAAGTCCTGCAATCCTAGGAAGTTTTAAGCTTAATATACACGCAGTATCTGAGCTGAGGCGATTCCTGGCACTGGATATTGTAAAATTCATGTGTGACAAGGATTCGCATGAATATGTGGAACCGAACAGCGTCAACAAAGTTAGAACAACTCGTTTTAAGTTGTACGTTTAAATAAACATATCTGTTGCCTCACAATTGACTCAACAATCTGTGTTTTAAGACAATATGCAATCTGGCAAAGGGCTTCAACTTAACTGTTGTGTTGCTTTTTAATCTTGGAAGTCTGGTAACCCTACCTATAGTAATCAGTATAAATTTAAAAAACTACAAGTGGGTCACTAAAATTCAGTGGTTCGCCATCTCTGCCCTATGAGAACAAATAAAATTTGATTTGATACTCTGAAGTTGTAGAGTAGAGATTAGTTTTTATAAGAAGTATTTATCTTACTTGGCTCATTGTCACAACTGGATTATCGAACCCAGCTTCTTTTTGCGGTGTGGCAGTTCCTGTTTCAGCAGAAGAAGCAGAAAACCACGTTTGCGGCATCGCAGGCATAGATGGCATCGACGGCATTTTCATGTCCTTCGTACCTCCCGAACGCCAGCAGTAAAAGATTCCTCCACCCAATAACAGAAGGGCGATCACCCCGATAACTATCCCAGCTACTGCTCCAGCGCTAATACCACCTCCGCCGCCAGTAGGTTCTGTTATAGGGATACCAGAAGGACCAGATCCTATACGAAAACGTGATAGGTTATGAATAAGGCATAATGTTGCTCTTCCAGCAGTTTTTTTGTACATAATCGACATTTCGACGTCCTATACAAGACGCCTTCTTTAGGATTCGTTTAATCAAAGATTTCGAATATTCGCATATTCCGGATTATCGAATATTCCGTTTAATCGAATATTACGTGTGATCAAATATTCCGTTTAATCGAATATTCCGCTTAATCGAATTTTTCGTTTAATCGAATATTCCGTTTAATCAAATATTTCCGGATAGTCGAATGTTCCGGATAATCGAATATTCCGTTTAATCGACCACTTCCGGACAACCGAATATTTTGTTTAATCGAATATTCCGGATTATCGAATATTCCGGATAATTGAATATTTCGTCTTATCGAATATTCCGTTTAATCGAATATTCTGTTTAATCGAATATTCCGTTTAATCGAATATTCCGGATAATCGAATATACTGGATAATCGAATATTCCGTTTAATCGAATATTTCGTTTAATCGAATATTTCCGGATGATTGTTTTAACTTGGAGTTGCTGAGTTAAATTTAGTTCAACTGATTTGGACTAAAGCACCAAAATTTTTAATTTCAGAACTAATAATCTGCAATTAGTGGTACGTTCCACCATCAAACGTAATAAACCATAAACAGATGATCCAAAATGTTTAGCGATAAACCATTATGCAGTGGTCCCACTTCCCAACCAGGGAGGAATTTTTAAACTGTAGGGAAGAAATTTACTTTAATGTTTACATGTGGTTTGTAAATAGACACTTAAGCTATGAAGAATATGTCCTGCGAAGTTAATAAAAGACTCAATTTTAAATTTTCTTTGTATGGTTTAGCATCTACTCATCTACTGTGTAGTAAATTATGAAGGAAAGAATATGTTTTAAACTGTTAAGAAGGGAATTTGTCGAAATAGGTTGGGAACCACTGCATTGTTGCTTAGTTTTCACTGGCAGCAAATACACTTGGTTTTCAACGGCATACCAAACTGACAATTATTTTAAAACAAATGAATAAGTCTGCTTCGAGTTAAAGATAAAAATAGCGTGGTTGCCAGGCATATTTCAGAACCTTTCCTCTTGCTTAACCGGGAAATGTATATGGCAAGATGCTTACCGAATGGGTAGAAGCATCCGGTAAAGTTGGCATTGACGTCAAGTGGATCCCAACAGCATCCCCGTCTCAAACAGATAGACTCGTCAATATCAGTGTAACCACAGTCAACTCTTTCGTTCGGGTCAACTTTTCCACAAGATGAGAATTCTGCAGAAAACGAAGTAAATACATCATGATTGAATTTTTTAGATTTTGTAAAATTTCTTATTTTGTTGCAAGGTTTTTGATCGAGTTTTTTTGGTGAGCAAAAAAGGACAAAAGGGCTTAAAAATATTTTCAAGGATTTGCATGCATAAAATAGCATGAAAAGAAAGCCACAACAATACACCTTAAAACACAACCAGATCCACCATTATTACAATTTTATTGTGAGATTTATATCGATTTCCTTTTGAATAACACGGTATAGCCGTACGTAAAGCGTATAGTTTTACTATGTCGATCAGTTTATCGGAGTCATTTTTCTTTGAGATAGCATTTAGCCGTATTGTCAATGTTGTTTAGTGCTTTTTGATTAGTAACAAAAGTTGGTAACGGAAGGCATGCTACGCAGAAATGGGGTAATAGTTTAAGCTAAAAATGTTCTGAAAGGCCTTTGAAACGTTTAAAAGGTAGGGTAATTCATCAAATGTTTTTGGAAGATCAAATTATCACCTATATACCACCTAATCTTTTGCGCAATAAAATTTCTATTTAGCATTACCGAACTGGTAACAAAATGTACTGTAAGATGAAAGAACACTTAACGTACCTTTAGATTTCTTGCAAATATATCCTCTACCGTCGAAACAATTCACATCGTTCCATCTTCCGTCCCATGGATACATTTCCACACAATCCTCTCCTCTGGTCATTCCGTTCGGTTCACCAGAATTCCAGTTGGTGAAATCAACAGCCGAACCGTCAGTCCATTGCCAGCCATCTTATAAGTATTAATGAAGGTTTTATGTTAAATTTAGCTAGGTCATGTTTCTAGCTTTTAAAATGCAGTTAAAAATTGTCATTGTACATTAGGGAGCTTGTTCGTTACACAGTTATTGGTGTTGGCCAATGACCATCACTGTTTTGAATGCCCGCTGCTAGATCAAGCTTTAGAAACAATAATGCTAAAAACAAACGTTTAAAGAACTCTATACACTACTATGTGCGAATTATTAAATACCTTCTCCCTCAACTTAAAACTGTTCAAAATGATGATGCTAAAAAACAACTTAAAGGCGGTTATATGAAATATGACAAACACCGTTTTCGAATTTTCCGAGTTTCTTAAAACAAACCCAAATTAATAAAATGCAAAAACCTCATTTTTTAACCCTTATTTTAAAACTGTCACAAAACGTTAGCGACAAATTTAAAAATCCAACTAAAAATTTATGGCCCACAACCATCACAAAATATGACGACTCAAAACCAGCACCATGAAAACCAATTGAGCATGGCCGTTTTATTTGTCGACTTAAATGCGACTTATGGTTTTCTCCATCATTTACGTGTATCGTAAGACATTTCAGGGCACCAATTACCGTATGGCAGAATGTGTAGTTTAATAATGCTACCATCCTATCATACAACAATATCTTTCTTACTAAATCCATTGCTTGACAGTCCGATGTACATATTGTGCGAGCCACCCTCAATCGAGTTAATAACAGCGAGGCATTCCTCTTCGCTGTGGAAACTGGCCAGGGAAGCCCCTCTTGCCGCGCATTCGTAACCAGCATCGTGGAATGAGCGATAATCAGATGTATACTGTGCTGTCTGTATGGAAACAAAGTTTTGCCGATATTTTAGGGTTGTAAATTTAAACAGTGCAAAGTCTATGTGCCAGAAAGGTGGTATTTAGAAAATGTCCAATAGCATATAGTTTTATTCAAAGATGTTCACTAAAAACGTTACACAAACATACGTATTTCATTTTGTACTATTACCAGAGATACCATACCGTCTCTATTTAAAAGGTTTGTGTATATTTTGGTTGCCAACTTTTTTTTAAGTATTCCGTTAAATATGGTAGGATTGTGTAATGATTTTGTAATATGTTAAAGATACCGGCCCAAATAGACGAGGCGACATACTTTATTTTTCAAACGTTTCGACAAATGCTTGTGTTATGTTTTTATTTTTGTCAACTATATATGACGTCATAATAAATTTCTATGTCGTGTTCGCTGTAACAAATTGTCGAGAGGAAGTGGCCCCACGCGGCTGAGAAGCCCGCAGTTGGTGTTGAGCGGTGGCTGTGTTGCGTCTGTATATCTGCACTGCTTGTCTTTTTATCGTTTTACTCTTTTAATATTTTAATACAAGTTAATTCGGGTAACGACAGACCGTTATTGCAGCAGAACCGAAAAAAGGCCTAACACTTATGCCATCACCAGTAACATGAAGGGACACACCAGGGCCGGTATCTTCATCATTAAACTTATAAACGGATTTTGTAAAACTTCTCTACATAATTTGGTTTCGAATTTCTCCTTTTTCACCTCAACATAGTAGCAGGACTTTCCGTATGCAACAAAACCGGGATCGCAGTTTCCCTCGCCAGGGTCAGGTGTGGTTGGGATTGGAGTAAGCGCTTGTTTACACACATACGGGAATGATGAAGTAGAACAACTAGTCGAAGTTGACGTCATCCATTTGCCGTCACTGCAAAAATGTCAAAAAACGTTCAATGTTGCCCAGTCACAGCATTGTAACGTAACCTATCTGACGACTGTACCATAAAACTTGTACAAAATGGTTGCATTATCAAAAAAACATTACTTTTTGGAATGGCACTTTTGTATTTACTTTTTTTTAATGACTACTTTTGTATTTAGGATTGCAAATAAAAACAAACTAAATAGGCTGAACAATGTGGCCGAGCCCATAGTGCACAAAAATCTGGTTAAATGCATACGGGTTAATCACATCATATTGTAATTCTGTAGGCTACGGCTATTAATTGTTGAGAAAAAGTTATATAGCTCTTGGTGCATATTTTTTTCAATAGCAAATAGAATATACGATAAACTACATTCGACTGTACAACTTTTTAACAACCGGTTTTCGGTTTAGAAACATCAAAAAAAAAAACATACTGCTAAAATGTACTTCAATACTATAAACTAGTGATGCACCGAACCCGCCTAAAAAGGTTCGGGCCGAAACCGATATTCGGCCATGAGGCCGAATAATTTCGGCCGAATCAGGCCGAACCTAAAATCCCCGTTTTTTGGATGGTTTCAACTGAACCTTGTATTGTTGATGCGAGCGAACTCAATTTTGACAAACTAAAATCGCTTTCACACGTGGTAAACTTTGCTAAACATCTAATATTTTGCAGACAACGTGGCTGGTATTTCATAGATACAACAAAAAGTTAATTAATGATGTTTCGTATGGGCGTAAATGAAATTTAAGGCCTTAATTCCATGCAATAAAAAAGTTCGGTTTCGGCCGAATTTTCAAAAAAGTTCGGGCCGAAACCGAAACATTGGAAAACAGCGGATTCGGCCTAAATGTTTCGGCCAACCGAAACTTCGGTGCATCACTACTATAAACTAAGAAACAAATTAAGCAACCAAAATGGCTCGAAAAACATATTGTTCCCTTTTAAACTGAATGGTATTTACCTTTTCATAATTACACAACCCGATCCGCTGGCCAGAATATCAGTATTAGGTTCGGAAGGTGCCCAGTTTGTGTAATCGACCGGCCATCCGTCATCCCACGTAAAAGTAGTGACCGTGTTGTCGGCGTCAGTCACCTGTAATGTGATATCTTGTATATTGTAAAATACAGACGAAACCGGTTAATCGGAATTGCAATTTGTCAAGCGTTTTGTCCCGATAAAGTGGATTGCTATTTTCCGATTTTTTTCTTAACAAATGATAGGCAACGGTTTTGAGATTCGCAAAACCGTCCCGATTAACCTGTTTTTCCGATTAACGGACGTGCAATAAACCGGTTTCGTCTGTATTAAAATAAAACCGGTTTGTTTTTTTCGTATGTGGTCAAAATTGACAAAAATTTTCGCGTACCAAGAAAGATTACGAATTTTCGAAATACACAACACAGTCTTCTTTTATCACTTTTTTCGCCTAAACCTATCACGATATTCGGTTCTTGTTTGCCCAAATGCTTACTCATTCTTAGTAAATCATAGTACGACAGGCCTCTTAACGCTTCATACCGAATCAGCAGGTCACCAAACATTCCCACATATCGAAAGGCACAGGCTAGAAAAATCTAGTTTACGGTCGGATTCAAACTCAAGACCGTCTGATTCGGCACCAAATAGCCCTGGCGTGCTTTATTATGTATGAATGTATCTTGATCGCTGCAATAACAGTATCCACTTTAAAATAAAGTGTTCAACTTAATATCTTACCTGTTGTGTAAAAGTCATGCCTGTCCACACTCTGTTCGATACGGTGATATCACGTAGAAACCAACTTTTTATCAAATTATTCTCATACGTGTTTGTGACGGTGAGTAGATTTGTACCTACGTATAAAGAAAAATTCTTTTAAATGAGAAAAAGTCAAATAAATAGTTGCAATTTACGCTACACAACCAATGTACATCTCGCTTAAACCGAATTCGGTTCTAAATCTTCGCATAATTCGGACAAATTTTTTGGTCCAAACGGGTCCAGATTAACCGAGGTTTATAGGATTCAACAAAAAAAATCCTGATTCAACAAAACACACAATAATTTTTGAACTAAAGCATGGGTTACTACAATGAAATAATCTTCAGCTATTCAAGAATATACTGGCTTGTTTTTATTCATTAAACAAGGGCGCCGAAAACAAGTTCTCTGGTGTAATATTACCAAGACATTTGTTTAACAGTGTTCAGTATTATGTAGAACTTACCATCTGCTTGACAGGCAGACTTTGCGCTGTCTCTGTTTGCAACTTCATTGACGATTTTATAACATCCGTCAGCCCACAGCTGGTAGCCGCTCTTGCACTGTTCACCAGGTGACGCTGTCGGTTCTGGTAGGGCTGGAGAACGGGTCTTGTAACAGGCAAACGCTTTCAGGTTGTAACAGTTGTTATCATCCCACTGTCCAGCAACCGATGACCCTGAAAGAACTTGCACGCATGCCGTGTCCTAAAAAAGCATAAGTAATCAGGTTAGGCGTTTCAGGAGAAAAACTACATTAGCCCATATCTGTATGGTCCTTACAAAGGCGTTTATAATGCGTTGTTAGGTATTAACTTACATCCCCTATACCAAAGAATATACCCTTCGTAGTCTAGAAATGTATTTGCCTTGTTTGTAATAAGGCTAGGAAAAATTAACGAGTCGAGTAACAGTTTGAAAAACCAGGTGGAAATTTAGATGCTAGTAAGCTTACATGTCAAATTTGACTATACGTTTCTTTAAAATGCGTTTAATACCTAAACTTTAGCGTAGCGTACAAGTATTTGCCGGAAGAAGGCACTTTAATTAACTTACCCCATAACCGTCAGGTTGTCCCAATTTCCAGTTGGTGTAGGTCACGGCTGACTGATCATGCCATACGTAATCACCCGAGATTCGACCACTTAAACCGATCCAAAGGTTTGTCCCGATTTCAGGCAGCTTGCTTGTGATGAACGACTAAAGAATACAGAATATAGTTAAAATCGTTTTTTAAGCAATGTGAGATATCTACTCAATGACAGCGTGTATGAGATTATGGATGATTTGTTTGTAATTTTTAGCTTATTAATATTAAATTTAGATATGTAAGGTAAGAACAATAAAAGTAGTTAAAGTTAGTCCAAAAGAAAATGTAACAAATCGACTAAACCGCCTGATTTGTGCAAATTATATTTTGAAAATACACGTAATGTTTACTGCTAATTGAAAAGTTTTAAGGTTAATTTACTTTGTTAGTGTTTATTTTTTACCTGTTCGTAGGAGTTGACGACGGTAGCAATTTCAGCTGAATTATTGTTACATCTTTCCACAGCAGTGAACCAATCTAACTTGGCATCGTCTCCATAACCACCAAACATCCAGCATTTGTTGCCGTATGCCAGAAAACCTGCCGAAAAAAAAAAAACAGATTAATAAAGAGTTATTGCAGCGGCAACACAAAACCAATTTGAGTCTTTCATCACAGCACTAAGAAGGAAAATATTTTCCTACAGTAACGGTATCGATCGATAAAAATCGTGGAATACACAAAGGGTTTTTTAAGGTTTGGTTTGGGTGACCGCTAAGTAGTTTTACTGCCCAATGCGCCCAAGCTGCCCAATGCGCCCAACAGCGCGGGAAACTATAATAATAATAATAAGTAGTTTTAAGAGACCGCAAGTGTTTCATTTAAATACCAAAAAGTCCAAATGCAGTTGCAAGTCCAAATTTTGGGAAACCGCTGGAGAAATTTGAAAACACCTTAAAAAAAACACTGAATACACATATTACGCCTAGGCATCTTTAGTTCCTTATTCATTACAAAACTTTCATCAACGCACATTTTTCCTAAATTCAGTTACTGAAGGTAAAACCCAAAATAGATTTGCCCTCTTTTCAGAAATACCTAGTAAGTAGGGCACAGTATGAACCAACCAACTTTGTACTAAAACAGTTTTAAAGAGTTTATCATTGACAACAATGGTATGGTAAAGTAGCGCCTAAAGCAGATACGCGTTACATGACTTTTAGAAAACACTGTTTGCCAATTTTTAGATTGAGGCAATTATCTGTTGTTAATATTTATTGTTGTTAATAATTTAAGCTAGATAACTAAGTGATTGTCACAATCCAATACGCTAAATATTGGTCATTAGTCGCCACTGGTTAATCCATTAAAGACATTAAGCTCTTTTTAACAACATGGGTATCGGGAAACTTACCGTCTTCGCAACCTCCCTGTGCCGGTTGTGTCGGTGTGATCGGCACAGAATCGGCGCCGATGTATTTCTCACAAACATATCCCATCGGTACACCGCAATTGTCGTCATTCCAAAGTCCACCAGATGCGTCCATTTCAACACAATCTTGTAGGGTAAAAATATTAAGCATGTTTAAAATGCTGTACTACTAAAGCAGGATAAATTTACCTTTAAGTCTTTTTTTCAGATTAGGAAAATGGACCTTCCTTTTATATAATATTTTTACGTTCGGTTAAAAAAAAGTACAATTTCATGCAGAAAATTTTCACCTAAAATACCCTCACACATATAATTTGATAAATCTAAAACATATTGTTTCGAAATAATAAACCAACGAAGATGCATTTATCGTTATTTCTATCGATATAAGATACGGAAATTCTTTGGTAAAATGCTAAGTTAGCACATAGCGTTTAACTCTACTTTCTAACCTTCCTGGTTATAGTAGTTGTTCGGTTCACCAGATGCCCAGTTCGTGTAGTCAAGTGTGGAATTATCTGACCACTTCAATGTCCGGCCGTCTGCAGTGTTCACTGTCTGTGTGGACAAACAACTTTGTATGTGAAAAATGTCGCACGAAACACTGTTTAAAACGTTGCAATAGGATAAATTATTCTAAACCAAACAGAAACAAAAAAGTATAGGCAAAAAACAACGCGTATTAGGTGATCAATAAGAATACGTATGACTCAATGATCGCCAGACAGAATTTATAAAACACTTTGACGTTTTCCTATGTTAGTAGCATACTTTAATTGTATTAAATAGAATCAAGCACCAAAAAGTGAAACAAACAAGCAACAAATGTACGTTAATCGAGTGATTATACCAGTCGGTCCAAAGGAATAAATGTTAAGATGCCGTCAAGTTTTTTGATAGGGACATCAAAGAGAATCAAAAAGTTTAACTTTGGTAATCATATAACCCAACTTCCTGTAAAGACCAATTACACCATGAATGTTACATATTTTACGCAATGTCTTTAACTATGATTCGATAAATTAAACTTATGGAAACGATCAAAACAGATTGATGTCATGAGTGGAAAAAGTTTTTACCCAAAAATACAGAATAACGCTTCAATCAGAAAAAAATATATTTTATGCATTGTCGACCTTACCAGTAAACCAATCCAAGATGACACAGCGTCCATTCTGGCGACGCGACTTAACAGAAAAGTATTTTCATCTGCACTGTGAATCGCCACAAGATGTCCTCCATACGAGGTGCAGTTCCTTTCTGCCAATGCCCATCCCAAAAGCGGTTGATCAACGAAGAGGTAACACTTGTCCAGTCCGTAACTTGGCATAAAGCGAATCTGTATGGTAAAGTAGTGTGATAGCTGCGATATTATGTTGGCTGGGCCCAAAATCCAGAGGTCGAGGGATCGAAACCATTCTCTGCTACCATTTTTTTGCCTTATTCAAATAGAATCATAAAAATATGATTTATAAACACATTCAAAAAGAGAAATTCAAGAGTTGACATATAAGCACAATAACACTAAATACTAGTAACTAGTTTAATACCAATCCCAACTGAAGACTCACTAAAAGCAAGGTCATGCAAGTTTTAGTTTGCCACTAGAACAAAATTAGTCTTGTATGGAACTCAGTAAGGCACAAAACAACAGCAATTAAATTCAGGTGGGAATAAATTGAATGTTAACAATTTGCACGATATGTCATTTTTACGTAACTTTAAACGTTTCTAAAAATTGGTGTGTGTTTGGCGTCGAAACACCGGTTACTCTACGTATTTTTTCATTTTGTGACCCTTTGTCTCAAACAACGAGTTATGCGCCAAAAATTAAATACAACGATGCTTTAGGACGTTTTCAAAAAGAAAAGACTTGTGTGAAGGGTCATTAACAAGTAAAGGTGCCGAATCCCCTAGTTATAAGACCGTTGCGGTATATAGTGAAAAAACAGCTCTTACCCAATCGCCATCTGTTCCACATTCTGTAGATGGTTGACCACCTGGGGGCGGAAGAGTAGCTGGTAGACTTGGTTGTGTGCCTTTAGGAATTTTACAAATCCAGTTTCGTACAGCGTCACAGTTTATATCGTTCCACCTGTGCAAAATGAACCAGTTTAAATCACGAACATTCCGTTTGGCTGCACAGATTTAAAATTGCCGTGTCAAAAATGTTATAATATAAGAAAAACTTGGTATCAGACCAAAAAACGTCTGCATGGTCGCACAACGGTTAATGGTAAATGTGGCAGTTCTTACATGCCATAGTTAATGAACTGGCTCTCAACACAGGGTTCATTTCCGTTGTGGTCGTTTGGTTCACCGTAATTCCAGTTCGTGTAGCTTACCGGTGTCCCTGTATATAAACACATACTGATTTAAAGAAAGGATAGCTTTGGGTGTTAGGATAGACAATGGCAACCAATTTCTCATAGCAAATTTATTGGCAACACTGTGTATTGTACATGATGTATTAAAAGAAAATTTGCACGTCTTCTTGTCCAACAAACAAAGACAACGCAGTAGACGGGAAAAAGTCGCTTCAAGCATGATCTCTGCACTACAGGTGGCGACCGTTATCACAAAAGGGTAATATGTGTTTAAAAACATATACTCGCGGCCGTACCTTTAATTTGTTGCGTACCAAATACTACAATACTGTATGACTTAACGGCAACAAGTGATTCTAGCCCAGTGGTTCTGGACCAGGGCTCATGCCCCCCCATTATGACTACATAATATTTTTGGTAGGGGCAAGGGTCTTACGGGATTACATAAAGGAGAACGAGGTCCATAAGTTACTTTAGTGGGCCCCGATGCATGAAAGGTTGAGAACCGCTGTTCCAGCCATTGTTGGTTTGCAGAAATATACCAAAAATAGTGACTTAAATCGCCGAAATATTAAATCTTTAAAACACGATAGTACCAACAACAAATCGAAAGTTATAGTGTTAAAAGAGCTTTTATGTTGATGCCTATACAAACCTACCGTCAGTCCACTGGTAGCCTTCGTCAAGGTCAATCGCATTAAGACCGGTCCAAAATGAAACGTAAGTGTAAAGTCCCACTGAATATATCAGGTTGGCAATCTCCTGTTCCTCTTGGTAGCTATGAACTGACACCAGATCTGCTCCCTGCGATCTACAGTGCGTGAGAGCATCCTGCCATGAGACGCGTTCCGCACGATCAGCTTTCTCGTTAATCTGGAAATAATAAAAAGATTGTGCTTGAACGGTGTTTTCTGCTTAAGGTGACCGATGGTAAAACCCAAACACCGGTTTATTCAAAGAAAGTATTGCTCTAAGCAGTGGTTCTTAAATTGTGGTACGAAACTTAATTTGTGCTTTTGGCCATACGTTTTTGCTGCCAACAAAGAATTGTTGTTTTGCTGCTTACGAACAATGCGCACAGTGTTCTTTGTTCCGTCAAATATAACCATTAGTTACAACCTTTCAATGTTTTCAAAAGACCTTCGTCGAACCCTTGAATCAGCCTTGCTGAACCCCTAGGGTTCAAACGAACCCAGGTAAAGAACCACTGCTTTAAACTAAACTTGTTTTCATTTCACCTCAATTTTAAACCTAGTGTAATTCTAACAGCAAAACTGGTAAACTTTTGCAAGAAGAAATTTGACTCATTACAACTTGAATGGATTTTCGTTTTTTATCAATGTAAACGACCTAAACACATTCATCCAATCTTTATAAAAAAGCAACAATAAAAGTTAAAAAAACACGTCCCTGTAGCTTACACAGCAGACATACATTTTCACCTGTAGTAATTACGACCAATTCAATTCAGTTTCGGGCTCGAGGATTCAATTGAATGCAGATTAATTTAAGTAGATCCCCAAACCGCGAATTAAACTGTGCAAGTGACAAACCTGATAACATGCTGCCGTGTTACTGTTGCCCATCCACCCGGTGGCGCAATTTCCCTCTGTGCTAGGTGTCGTTTCCACGGGTTGTGTGTATCCCACTCTGTCCTTCTCACACACGTAGTAACGGTTCTGGCCGCAGATGTCGATTTGCCAATAACCTATAACACAAGACGCCATGCAAAGTATGTCATGCAAAAATGTTAGGTTTCAGGATAAAACAACGTATATTTTTCGTCAAATTGTGGGTTAAATCACACCGAGTTATACCGAATCACCGGTTATCAAGCTTTTTCATATGATAAGGCGTAGGCTAGAAAAATCTAGACTGCGGTGGAATTCGGACCCACGACAGCAGTCTTTCCGGGACTCGCACTCTGCCAACAGAGGTACACAGCCTTAATGGAGAACCCGAAAAAAAGTACCGTTGCCTGCCTCGTATGCTGCACATGTCAGTTTCGTATTAGGGGGGCGCCAAAATGAATGACTATTTTTCCATATAGTGCATCCGCGAATTTAGGTTATTTCGAACGTGCGCCTTTTACAATTCACCTGTTGTATCGTCCATAAAAGTGCATCCATATTCGTATCCAACTCCACAGTTAATCCACCTTCCTTGATAAACAGGATCTATACTGCACCACGGCGCGTCTCCCGCAAAGAGTGGGGGGTCGTACGTCGTGCACTCGTAGAAAGTAATGTCCTGGTACACGAAGGGGAAAGAACAAGAAAAGCGGACCTCTGTAAAGGATATGTAAATTAGGTTATAAACTACTGATATGTAAAGTATTGTTTTCTAAGGTAAACAATGAACGGTTTTAAATGTTCTAAGCGAAAAGATACAAGTATTTGAGTGTAGAACATCACACCGTTTCGACAGTTTCCATTGTAATCGTCAAGTGATGTTTTGCACTTAAATACTGGCTTGTAACTTTTTGCTCAGAACATTGTTCGCTAGCTTTGTGAGTAGCCTTAGTTTCAAAGCCTTAAAGTTTTGTAAACAAGTTGCACTCGAAGATTTAATATAATCATCGTACGCCAGGCCTATAACGGCGTTATTTCGAATCAAGACGGTCTACCAAGCGTTCCTATATGTCAAGGCATAGGCTTAACTTCAAGGATCTGATTTTCTGCGTATAATCAAATCCCAAAAACAGATGCTGCCCAGAAAGGTCGCTTGGGGATGTATTTGTTGACTTCGTACAAGAAAAGGTAGGGTTCGTTTTACTTATATTTTGTATTTTTGCGTTTTTCAAGCCAAAGTGTCATAACAGACAGACAAAGTAAACCTATGCTACAGGATAGTGATCGACGGATTTGTCAGGAATACAATACTAAAAAAATACAAACTTTCCAAATATGCAAAATTGAAATGTAAAAAGTAATTTAGTCAAAAACATAGCTACCAGAGAACCTATGTATATAGCAGTGTCGCAACAGACAACAGTGTACCTCTGCGTCTGTTCAACACCCGAACCATACCTTCGGCTCTTAAATTTTCGTCTTATCTTTCTTTTGGTTACCCTTCTAATCGTCAGTTCTGTGTGCTGTCTGTGACGTCACTCTGCACACCTTGCGTTCACCTTTTTTCCTAAGTGCTTGTATAAACCCAGTTCTAAACAACCTACACTGACGATGACAACAGCGATTTTTGAAACGTCTGCATGAGGTATTGCTGTTTTCTACACTCACAACTAACAAGTACACTGGCAACTATGTTTTTGATTAAATTACAGTGAACCTTGGTTAATTCGGTCCCATTTGAACAAAAAAAAGTTGTCCGGATTAGGCAAAGATCCGGATTAACCGAATCCGGATTGACCGAGGTTTACTGCATTAACTAATTCTTCAATAGTATCAAGGTACGCATAATTCAATAATTTAGTTGATCTAAGGCGAGATAGTTTATACCCTTACCAGGTTCACCCTTATCCCAATGAGTGTAAGTTACTGCTTCCTGAGTTTCCCATTCATAGTAGAGAGAACCGGAATCGGTAGTTTTGGCGGAAAGACCGATCCACGATGTGTAGCCTAACCCAGGTGGTAATGTATTGAGAACCTAAATGAATATACAAATATACATCAAGAAGTTAGAAGATTGGTAAAAAGTTATGGGTTGTCGTTGACGCTAGATAAAGATTCATAACGAAAACGTCGCAGTCACATAACGCCTTATATTACGGTGTAGCTGCAGCGTGTTTAGCCGTCATCCACCAATTATGCCCTTAACTTTTTGCGCTCCATAACGTTTTAACGTTGCGCGGCTATTTCGGCTAGGTTAGCTGATTGTTTTAGTGCAATTGTGTCGCTATATTTTCTATCACCAAGCGAAATAAACCCATCTGTCTCATCTCTCCAGCACACTGGTTCCCAAACTGTGGGCCATGGCCCAGTACTAGGCCACCAAGACATTTTCAATGGGCCACAGAGCCATTTGAACAGATTCTACTGTTTTGTTATACTGTAGATATTATGCGCTTTGTTTTGAAAAACATAATATTTGCAAAGAATTCCGAATCTTGTAGCCAAGTTTCAGGAGTGTGTCTCATTAAAAATAAATTGCTAGAAAATTTCTCCTGTTTTTGAGTTATTTTGTTTGTTTGTGCCCAAATTTCAGCACATGGTGAGCCACGAATTGCTATTAAATAGACATTTGGGCCACAGATCAAAAAAGTTTGGGTACCCCTGCTCTAGCACATTTGCTGTTCAAGTGAAATCCCGAAGGCTTTATACAAATTATTTCCAAGGCAGTGGCTCCCAAACAGTGCGTCCTGGAGTGTAGCAAGGTAACAGCGAGAAAACAGCAACAATGTCTCGAAGTGTGTGTCCTGAAATGCTTGACAAGCTTAGATTGTTGTGTCAAAAATTCAGTTTGGAGAGATTTGCGATTGTTGGCTGGGTTTCTCTGGTTAGCAAGGTACACCCCAAACAAAGTTAGTTTATATTATGATCTTTGAAGTAACCACTGATTTTTCCACATTACTATATAAATATCAATGCTGGTTATGCTGCAGGTGCGACTTGCAGTAAAAAAGTTCGAGAAAGACTGTTCTAAGAAAACCGCTGAAAATCAATATTTTTATGCGATATCGCACAAGTTATGTTAGGATTGAGGTCTTTAATAATGTGAAAAATAGTCTTCTTCTAAAATCAAAAACAAACATAGTGTACGCTTACGATACAGCCATTTGCAATGTAAAATTAACGTTTACTAAAATCTGCAAAAAGGTATTTTTTTACAGCGGGCCGGATAATTTTTTTATGCAGGCGCCTTTTGGTAGAAACGTTTGAAGCGTATTTTTTTAACCTACCAATGAATAGATAAACGATTGTTCGAAATCGTCATGAACCGAAGCAAGTTTTCCACCTTTCTCTTCACAAATCCGGTTAGCGTATATGAACATGAATTCGTCAGTGCTCGCCAGATAACAAGATGAGCCTGAAATTTTAAAAAAGCATAAGCCAAAGATTCGTGCGCATCACAAATCATTTAGCTGTCCCTATTATGAGTTTTGCAGTTCCCTTTTTACTGCTTAAACTTTCTTGTACCATACAATTTTTTTTGATAACAATATTTCTTAAATATTTGCAACACTGTTGAGCCACAAATCAATTTTAAACAAATATTACAGTCACAGTTGAGACAGGTTTGGAAGCCACTGCACTGAAGAAGCAATGCATAAACTTTACAATCAACATACCATAGGCTTTCCAACCAACATCACAACCCTCATCAGCCGGTGGAGGGCCGTCAAGAGGAGGAAGGAGTTGTTTGTTCTTTTTACACATGAAAGGGTGAGTTTCATCACAACTCTTATCATTCCAGTAAGCCTCAAACCGGTATATGTTCACACAATGCTTGTTCTGTAGAAAAGATAACATTGGTAAACACGAAATTAGCTAACTTAGAATGAAATTGACATTTAAGTGTAATAAAAAGAGAAAAGTAAGTGTTTCTTTGTGTTCATTTTTATAAGGTTTGAGTCTAAATAGCGATCGAACACCAGTAATCATTTAATACAAATTTCTTGACAACCGCCTCCTGTAATTGTTTCAAGTGTGATTCTGTGACTTTTCAATCAGTTATCATTTTAAATACTACAACAAAATCTAAAACCACGAATAAAACAGTGATAAGCTTTCATTCAATTATAGATTAAGGATTTTATTTTACGAATGAAATCTGTAACAAATCTCAAAATGTGTTTGCGCGCATTCTACCGAAAAGTCGTATAAGTCGCGTGAAAAAAGTTGAAGGAATTAACCCTTGCTTTTAAAAACGCAAAAATGTCGTCTTAAATCGTTTATCAGAAAGGCGATGAGTTCTTTCTATAGTGTGGACTTTATTTAAAAGGTATACTACATAAAACAATTGTATAAACTCAAGCAGTTTAACACATGAATTGACTCCTGCATCAAATATATACCACAGTAAATACTTAATTAGTTGAAGACTTACGGATTGCTTGGGTTCATCCCAAAACCACTTGGTAATGGTGACCGGACTCCCATCTGACCATTGGTAAAAATTTTCCACGTCTAAATCGTTAAAACCAATCCACACGTCACCTCCAAGATCTAAAGCCAACAGGAGTTATTTAAACATAAAATTCTGTACTAGCTTCTGCAACACCTTAACATGTAACGTAGTCAACAGACCCAACCACTGTTAAGATGGTGATAACGTTTAGTGCGACAGAATTGTATTTAAGATGATTTTGTTGTAAAACCTAAACTAAAACGATATGTAAGCTTAATAATACTAATACTAAGTAAAGTGAATGGCATTTATTACAATATGGTTATGAGTTGGCTATATAGGTATCAGTTGACTCTATTCATCGTGAAAGACCTTATTGATGCATTTACCTTCTTGAATTATTAAACTTAAATCCGTAAACAAAACATTTCCTGACCTGCAGTGTAGACTTGCGATTCGATGAATTTGTTTTCCCCTTCTGTCCATATTGAAGCGAGATCACCACCCATGTTAAGGCAAGATGATCTGGCGTCGTGCCAAGTCTGCTTCACTCCTTTCGGTGATAAATAGTAGCAGTGATCCTGCCATGCGATCCAGTCGTCATCGCATCGCAGCGCTGAAAATTAAAGATAAAAGTCGTGGATTAGATAGCGTGACCGTTATGGTGAAATGTGGTAAGTCGAGCAGGGCTATTAGGCCCTGGTTCTGGTTTATGTTCAAATAAAACGGGCCTGATTCTGACATTACTTCCAACTTATATTCATTTGTGCCGAAATTTTATCTACTTTTGGGCCTGATTCGGCATTGTTTTAAAACAAAACGGGACTTGTGCCAGGTTTTAGGCCCTAATTTCAGGCCTATACTTACAACTCTAGGTTAGCCCTATGTACCAGTCTTCGAAAAAAAGTTAAGCATTTAATCAAACCAAGTTCATAATGCTAATTTTTATGATGTCTTTTAAATCACTTATATCAGGCCCATAAGGGTTTACCACAGTTTATCGCTTGATAACAAGATCACATTTTGTGAAAACTAAAGATTTATTCTACACGCGATTTAGTTGCGATAATTAGCACATTTGGCCAGGCAACCGATTATTGGTTAAGCCTGGCTATCTTCTAACACTAAAAAGGAACGATTTTTAGGTATAACTTACTATTTCCGCTGAACTGAAACGAAGATCCGTATGGTCCAAATCTGTAAGTTTGCAAAAATTACGTTTTCAAAGATGGGATAAAAAAATTTTAACCTTGCAAATTAATAATGTTTTTGACAAACTAAGGTTTACATTTGATTTTAACAAAAATTAGTGTTGTATAAAAATAAAATTAATGAAAAGAAAGCTATTTGAGTTGTCTAATCAGGAGTTCACAATCATAGCATTTCGAAAACTTTTGGCAATCTAATTTTTGTACAATTGGCTTTAAAAACCAACTAAATTCTAAGTCCCAACTATTTGGTGCTGGTAACCACTGTTTTTGTGCTAAATATCAGTCAATATCACAATATTTTTGTAAATGTCTCGAAAACTAATCGGTATGTAGACGGGAAATTTGTGTTGGACATATGTTTGACTTTACAGTTATAACTCAATTCCAAAAACTTCGGTTTAAACTACAGCTTACGATTCTGATGTGATGCCATTCCTGAATATTCCCTGGTAAGCAACTAAACCTTCACTCTGATCGACCGAAATACTTCCACCATGTGAGTTGAGAACTTTACCGGCATGTACAGCTGCTCTACAAACTGATGAGTGCTGAAAATATCGTAATAATAGGAAAACACAAGCCGATATATATGTATATTTCTAAGTCTCGACAAGTGCTGTTGTCAGTCTGAGGATTCCCTGTTTTTAACTGTTTGTTAAAAATACCTCAAGCTCCATACGCTTCATTTAAAGCTTCGTAAAAGTTTATTGAATGTTTTTGTGAGTAGGTACACAGCGCATCTTTTCACCCTTTTTTTATGTAACAATTTTTTTTAAAAAGGGTTTCAAAAACCAGAAAATGCTTTCCACTTTACAAAAATCAAATTTAAATGAAACCATTTGGGCCGTTATTTTGATCAATAAACATATCCGTAAATAGCGTTCTAAACGAACAGATCCGTAATAAAGCGTTCCAAACTAAACCATTTGGATTATTATATCCTAAAGTTTTCCTTACAAAACCGAAACCAACTGAATGTAGTGCCCAACTTCAACAAAAACATTTTTCAATGTGTACTCCCTATTATTAAAAGGATTCTGTTCTAATGCTTAACAAACCTGAGTGTAAATGTCGGTGCCATAAACAGGAGCTTGTTCAAAATCTTCTACACAACCTGGCGGACATTCTGCAGCAATTGCTGTTTGGTCGCTCCACAATGCGGCTGTGTCTGTATTGCATAAAAGCAAGAGGAGATAAAATAATTTGAATGTACAGACAATCCGGCGAATCGCATAACCAGTTTGCATTTCCATGCAATTAAACGAATCATTCGATTAGGCGGTATGCAATTAACTCGATTTGTCTGTATACTGGCTAACTATTCTGAAACTAGACTTTATATATTTTATTAAAGTCATAACTGCCAGAAACTCATGATGATTACAACATGATTCTTGAAACGAATTTTTTTCATATATTTGTTCACTTTCAGCTTTCAGGTAGTTACTTTTTTTTGCAAAACAATTGTTGACAATGTAAGAGCACAGAACCACTACGTGATAAGTAAGCTGGAGACAGTGCATGCAATTTCGACCTGCAAGCTCTCATCAGTGCAGGCGGTTGACAAGAATGTGACTACACTAGCCTATATGTAAAAGTCATTGCCTTGTCACAGCTGCGCTGGTTGGATCTTATAGGTCGAAACCATGTGTACTGTCTCCAGCCTAATTCTTCCTCTCATTTAACAATTTTTAACCAGCATTAAAATTAAGCAATTAATTGTTTTGATTACCAGAACAGGAAAGCAGTCCATCCACATAGCAACCGTTCAATTCAAATTGCATTTTTATTCCTCCGCTCCAGGTTTGGGGCAGAATTCGGACAAACTTTGCTGAGATTGGTTCTCTCAGAATGTCGGTATATTGACTCTGACCGGAGCTGACACCGATAAACATCTGAAGAAGACAAATCAATGAAAACATTTAGATTTAAAATCACATTGTGATTCAAAGATATCCGTTGTATTTGACCAAGTAAAAATTTAGTCAAAAGAGCACAAAACTAAAGAAGGTTATGTTTTTTCAAACTAACTGAAGCACTAATGGACATAAATTTAACGATTATGTTCCTAAACTGATAACCCGATTATCTACATGCAAGCATACACGACTATGCCAAAAAATACAAAGGCTTCCAAATACAAAAAATGTTTATCGTTAATCACTTAAATTACTAAAACCTAAAGGACTAAAAACTTTCTTAGTGAAGAAAAACATTTGTTTTTGATAGATTTGTTAATATCCAGTTGTATCCGAATGAAAACTTTTGTGTTTTGTTAGCTTGCTGTGAATGTAGTCATGGTTAAGTTTTGGTTCTTGTGGAATTGTTAATGCATGAAGCAAACATATAAAGCCTAAGCTGACATTAACCACATGGGGCCTTATTTCTACGACAATTGATAAAGTGGGGTTATAGCAGTTTAAATTGGGCATTCCTGACCTTTGAGCCTTGTCAAACAAACCCTTAACACAACCAACCACCTTTCTCGAACAAATTTACCTCAAACCGTGTGCAAATAATATCTAACCGAGAGCAAATAGGAAAAGTGCGTGGTATCAGGCCCCGACAAAGAGCACATATTGACAAATAGTTGCAACATCATACGAGGTATGAGCTTGTCAACATTTAGTGCCAGGCAGTGGCATGTTAACCACAAGGTCGAAAGCCTTTTTTCACTCTCTTACGCACGTAACAGGGGTGCTCTTTAACCTTTTTTCCTCTCATGCCCCTTTTTGCTGCCATACCTGGTGCAATCGTGACTTGATGTAACAATTAGGGACCGTTTAGACCGGTTTACGAAAATAAAATGAAAACGTTAAGCAGGAAAAACACCAGTGTCAATAGATGTTGTCAAGTGGCATTACGTTTGTTATCATACAAACACTGCAAATTCCTAAGGCCTATACAACTTTTTGGGGTGACCCCTTGTGTACAATTTGGGGTGTACATATACCGTTAAAATAAAACGTCGCTCTATCAAACAGCCGAGTCCAAGCCAAAAACCTAATTTGCGCAACTAATAGCTGGATGGTTACGGCGTAAGTAGGGTCCTTTTTGATCTTTGGCCAGGTTCGGACATCAGTTAAATAAACCGGTCCTGATTTGGGCATACTGCGGATTTTCATGGGGTTTAGGCATTCTCAGTTTCGGCCACCAATTTTATGCCCGATTACAACTGTGGTAAATTCAACTCCGACACACATCAGTGATTTGTACTCACGTGATCTGCGCCACCTGGGTCTTGGTATGTGATGAAATTTGATCCATCATTACTGAAGCTGACTTTGTACGAAGTTACGAGGTTGGAGCCGCTGTTGTACATGGTCACTCCTGATACCTGATTGGTGGAAGAGGAAAGTAAAGTGGGCGTTAAATGGGCGTGACTAGTTACTGACCAAGCGTTCACATTATAGGAAAGTTTTTTACACTTTATTGAGATACTGCGTTTGTGTTTGTAGCGATTAGTGAATTAGCTATAACAATCCAAGTTAATTATAGTTTTAAACGAAATGGTGTCTATTTATTTTACACATTTATGAAAACAATCATCCCAAATTTAACATTTTTTAAGTGTATTGCTGTACCCTGTACACATAATGACCAACCTTGAAATAATCAGCAAATTGCGCTTGCACAAATTGTCCTACATTGGAACCCGAAGGAGTCCAACCGCTTGGGACGTAGCCTAAAGTAAAGCAAACATACAATTTATTGTTGGCAGTAAAACATACCACGGCTTACAAATACCCATTGTAAGTTAAACAAACATTTTACAGGTGCACTGGCTAAAAAAATGCTGATTTGAAAAGTTGTGCTTTAAAAATCAGTCGTATACAGTTGTGTAGGGCAGGGGTCGGCAACCTTTTTTACTGCGAACCGTTTTTGAAACTAAAATTTTTTCTCGGACCGGCCTTCAAAAAAAAAATAACAACAAATATTCACCCCTTTAAACGCCTAAACAGTTTATCAAATCCCGGGATACACGGGCAAAATGTTAGAACATTAAACATAAAAAGTATACGGTCCGGTAACGAGCTCCTTGCAGACCGGCACAGGCCGCGGACCGGTGGTTGCCGACCACTGGTGTAGGGTACATTGATTTAAACGGGTATTGTACAATAGATTTGTACTAAAGGTACCTGGACAAACAGGAACATCACAGTATTCCCATTCTACACTGGTATCAGTTGTATAACACCAGGGTCCATTTCGGTTGTTCGGATTTCGGCAGTGGTTGCTTCGTAAATCAGCGTTCGGGTAATTTTGAGGTGTACTAAAATGTAAAAAGGTATTTGGTCAGCAAATTGAAGGTCTGGCATAAAACAGACAAGTCGATTTACTTGTCTAGCCAGAAACTCTAAAAACGTGAATTGGGTATCTAAGTTTAAAGTTATTTTAATCAACATTGCAACTGTTTCGTTCTTTGAGGTCAGTTTTATTTGTAATCTCTAAAGTAGCAAAACTTGGACTCGAAGTCACAACAAAATATAAATTGAATATTTAAATCGTTGACAGCATCTGCAAGCATCAGCATAACGGGTAAATATTTACTGTTGACATTTTGTTGACAAAAACGCAGACACATATTTTTCTATCTTAGCCTAATCCAACAAATTTTCGAAAATTCCTTCATATGCGTGCAACTGGGGCGTATTGAAAATTCTAAACATTTTCCGTATTTCTGATCTCTTACAAGTCGTGTCTATGAGGGTCCTGAGACGACCACGCTTGGCACGTCAGTCCACTAGTTGTCCTTGCAATCCAGCCTCGGTAATCTGCACCATTGTTTCCAGAATCGGGAAGACATTCCCCTGAAAAAATAACAACTCGTATTTGAACCAAAAGGCACCAGCTAAAAACGTTGCTGGTAATGGCATGGTTGGTTAACCTAAGGCTCAGGCAGAACCTAACCTACAGTGGGATGTGAACTCACGACAGAAAACTTTGTGGTAAAAGCTCTACAAACTTAGCAGCATTGGCTGTTTAATTTTAAAAGCGGGTATAAAATCATCAAAGGCGAGTATATAACTTTGATATTCCTTAACTATTCGCAGAAGACAAAATATTTCTGCCACATTAATCGGTGTTTTGGGGTGATGCAAACACAAGAAAATAACATGGTAAGTCAACTGTTTAGACTGTTTTAGAACGAAGGTTGAGGCAAACTTCGGGACTTCTACAAAAGTTGTTCTGGCCATAAATACCAAAAAAAAGTCAACGTTACCTGTATCTACTGGCGCTCTTGCTTGAGTGCCGTCACCGGATGATGCTGATATCATGTTGTTTGGAATAAAACCGGAATTCATTCCAAGCTTGTGAAGGCAATCTGTTAATAAAAAAATAAACGAATAAAGAGAGAGTCATTATGACGAAGAAATAGCGTCGAAACTACTATGTAATAGGTGTCACCAAATGTCCACCGTGAATGCAGAACAATGTGTTTTCAAAAACTGTGCGAATTCAACTAATCAGGGCAGTGCATGGTTCCAAGGAAAAAATTGAGAGGAGGAATTTGCTTTAATTTGTACATGTGCTTTGTAAATAGACACCTCATCTCTGGGAATATAACTTGCAAAGTTGATAGAAGACCTAATTTTAAATGATCTTTGTATAGTTTAGCATCTAAGTCCATTGGGAGGAACAGTGTTTTTTTAAGGTGTTTTTGGGGGCCGAAACGGTCCCCCAAATTTCTCCAGCGGTTTCCCAAAATTTGGACTTTGGATTTTTTGGTATTTAAATGAAACACTTGCGGTCTCTTAAAACTACTTAGCGGTCACCCAAACCAAACCTTTAAAAAAAAACCTGGGGAGGAATGAAATTTTTTTGAATTGTTCGCTGAGGAATTCGTTAATAAAGGTCGGGTGTATTAGAGCGTAAGTACTTTGTGGACATAATCTTGGGTAACATATAAAAAACAAATTAAACTTGCGAAAACAACACAAATGCGAAATATATATAAAAAGGATTCGAGTATATGCAAACAACTATTTTATGACAAAGCATAAAGCGCCGTATAAACATTACCAAAATATTATTTTCTAGTCGATACAAAAATGAAGCAACATTTGCAATAAAGAATCACGTTTCCCGCTCTGTATACTGCTTACTGGCTTTGCATCCAATGTACTCCAGCCGTAGACAAGGGGCGTCAAACCACGTGACCGGATGACATCTGACGTGGCGTGCGATTACTGGTCGAGGAAATAGATTGGTGACCTGCGTGTTTTGATCCGAATTGCCATCAAAGACCTAGCGAAAAATCCGAAATCATTGAAATGCCTAAAACACGTTACATTTTTCTGTCTGTTTTGAACATAAAATATCAAGTGATTCATAAAAGCAGCAGTGCCGGTAAGTTTTATTATGATCTAGTTTGTTTGTTTTGTTATGTTCCTAGGTTGTCAGTAACATACTCTAATTCTATTTTTACCAACTAACTTAAGCAAAGTTGTGGGGTCAGTCAGCAAAGTGACACTTTCTTAGGTAAAGTTAGAGTCGTTTTTGTTGAGTGCAAGAGTCGGAGTCGAGTTATTTTTGGCGACTGTGACTTCTACTTTTTACTTTATAGAGCTCTTCTGGTAATTGCACTGTATCGTACACTTCACTATTCGCATTTAGTGATATTTACCCAGAAAAAGGCGACCTGTATAGGACGTCGAAACGTTGGTACAAAAAAACAATTGCTAGAAGAGCTCTATAAGGTTGATAAAGGCGTTATGTGTCGGAATAAATTTTTTTAGCCAAATTCCCAATCCTTAATATATGTGTGTTACTACATATATCAACAGAGGGGTGTAGTTGTGTGTCATTCAAGATATACGGTCTATAATTACCACAGGTTGACCATCACTGTCAGAAATAAATTCCCATTTCCCTGCTGCGGCGTCTTGGCTGTATGAAACCTTGTATGTCGTAACCCACTGTCGTTCAGCGTACTGAATAATTCCGTTGCGTCCCTATAACAGAATATGATGTTTCTTCATGTAAAAGATAAAATCAATCAAATTAGATTTTCTACAATAAATAATAAATTTTCGTCCATTTGTCTCAAGTACACACTTTTTAGCGTTTTCTGCCTAAAGGTAAAACTAATAATTATAAACAAAGCAAAAAGAGCTTTTTGGTTAAAGTGATTTGCTTGAGAGCACCTAGCAGAGGTCTAGAAATTACGGCACGTGGGACAAATCCAACCCTCTGAATTATTCTATAAAGCCGCGGTCCAAATCAAAATTAGGAAATAAATTCCGTAAACGAGTCCAAACCTGGCCCTACTTCATAAAAAGATTCAGCAATGTGCCCTCCGTTAGAGACCAACACACTAGTTTCGTATGGGTGTTTTATATGTATTTTTACACTAACCTGGGTTATAATTCCTTTTATTTCAGAGTGATAGGGAAAATCAACTTGCAGCCATGGTTCAGCTTCACCGAGGTTAGGTGACCAAGCACCGTGTCCGTTTCCATACGACACCCCGCCCTCCACTAAAATAGAGTGAATAGGGTATGTAAAAAAGTCAGAACACTTGCATGTTTAGTGCTAGGTTGCTATAAAGGGCGAACCATTAAAACCAAAATTGCATTTCGAAATACCTCACATAAATAAAACACAGTTATGAGAAAATAAAAAAGCTAATAAGTAATAACCTTCTTTAGTGAGATGAACATAAACTCATAACTGGGATAAGCTTAAAAGCGTCTATGCAGACCAGTGACGGCATATTCATGTATAAATCATAGTATGCCAGGATTATTGAAGGCGCCATATTGAATTTGTTCGGCATTCGCATATGTTCGTCTGGAAAAATTTATCCTGCGATGGGATTTAAACCCACGACCGGTTTAACGCCTTCAATCTGCCTAGCGTACTATAGTTACGTTATATAACGTTCTTTAGTGATTAGAACCTAGTGGTTTTATGAAAATAAATTACATGTTATTTAAAAATCATTTCTTCCTCACCGTCAGTAATAATGACGTCAGCAGGAGTGTTAAGGCGCCCCCTATCGGCAGTAAACCACTGGTCTCTTTCGGTTGAAGCCGTGATAGCTGAATCCGGTAGCGGGCCGCCATATTCAATACCCATGTGTCTGTATACAAACGGTCATGCTTGTTTAGAACATCAAACGATTGTATTAGAACTAGATGGAACAAAAGTGAAATATCGAACAACAAACGATACTGTATAAACGGGTAGAGCTGCTAACACCATACCTCATGTCAGTCGAGAAAAATTGCTTATTACCGATAGATGACGCATAAAGCTGAAATATTAATTAACCAGTTTGACAGGGCTAAGCTTAGAAACCAAATTTTGGTAAGTTTTGGGTTGGAAAGTAAGTTTATAAGTTAGTTTCAATGATTTTTTATTACCAAACCCTAACTCAACCGAAACAGCCCTAACCGTCAGCATTTTTACACACATATTATTTAAAATCGATAAAAGGCTCTTTGTGTCACCCATATAAGTTACCTAAAACTAAACGAAGGAAAACCGCATTTAAACACATGTAATTAAAGCGAAGTTAACGCATTAATAAACAACAAGCTTACTGAGAGTGAACAAACGACAGCAAACGAACAAACAATAAAACAATTTTTGAGGTTTTTAATATATAACTTACTTGAAACAACAGGCCTCATTGCTTTTGCAGTTATCATCTGCGATGTCCACCCCCACAATGTTGTCCATATTTCCCACTTTCTCACAAACCGACGGTAAATAAGCGTAACAATCGTTATCATTCCACGTTCCGTCGTGCCATATTTCCATGCAATCTTCTGTGCCTGAGTTATTAGGTTCTCCTGGAAGAAAACAACCCCAATGTTAAGGATTGTTTAGTACAGTGGTTCTCAACATTTCCTGGACCGTGGACCCCATAAAGTAACCCTGTAAAACCTGTGGCCCCCATAAAAATGTAAATGACAATCTCATGTTGGAATTCTGTGCTAATTTCGGCATTGAACAAGTCGAATAGAGTAAATAAGAATCTGCAATCGTGAAAAACCTCAGTATAGACAAATAGTATGTGAAATAGTCGATTAAATTAGGGAATAAAGATAAAAAGAAAATGGCATTTAATGGGTGTTTCTGGTGAATCTACACCCGTGGCACCCCAGAACACAGCTTGTGCCCCCAAAGTGGAAGGCACAATTGGTGGATCATGATTAACGCGCTGCCGCTACAGCTAATTATTGTAACAAGTGCAAAGTCAAAACAGTTTGCTTAAATATCTTGATTAAATAAATAAGCTACTATACTAGTTCTTACTACATATGATTTATACCACAACTATACTACATATGATCGAAAATACCGTCATGCCAGTTGATATAGTTGAATGGAGACCCATCAGCCCATTCCCAACCCTGATCAACCAGTTCAACGTTGTAATTGTTTAAGTCGTTGCCTCCCAACCAGAATCGAGTTTCAGTTGGTATTCCGGCAATCAAAGCTAAAGTATTACATAAAACAATACTTTAGAATCATCTTTTTGTGTAATTTTTAGGAACAACAGTATCTTGCTAGCGATTGAAGGTTTCATGCGTTTAGATTTTTTTACATAAGCTATTGCTACCAGGCATAATGTCAAGTTTAAGGAGAGCTTTTCTGGCAAATGTAATTTTATTAGAGGGCCAATCATTCGTTATCGCGCGGTGTTTTCGTTGCATTGTGACGTGTTTGCGTACCATTTTTCTTCTTCTTTTTATTGTGCACTGTACTAGTCGCATTCAGTGTTAATACCGTGACGAAGACGACCTGCATAGGACGTCAAAATGTCGGAATAAAATTACATTTGCCAGAAGAGCTCTCTTTAAACTAGATTTTTTACGTTTAGAAAAGTTTAATAAAACTTTATTTGAACGAGAAATTTTGCTATTACGATCAAAAAGATATGGGTCAAAACTTAGGTGCAGGGAAAATAGATTCTTTATAAAATGTTGTATATCACCATCAATGTGTGCGTTCTCGGCCGGGGAGCTGATAGCAGCGAGATCACCACCACCACTTTGACAAGCAAATCGAGCATCGGCCCAGTTTCGCAGCTGGATGTTCACCTGACAAATACAGATTGGTATTAATTGGATTATCGTGCTAGAACACACGATATTTGCGTTTCATTGCACGCGAACAAATTTGAAGCATACAAAGAGAAAATATCAATGTTTTTCTTAATTGTTTTGAACATTTTTTGCTTTTACAGCCATTTACCTACATTAAAAAAATTAAATATTGTTTGAGAAAAACTGTTGACGACATTTTTATCTAATGTGGAGAAAAACCATTTTAAAACTTTTGACAGCAGTTTATTTAACTAACCTTGTAACACCTATCACTAGAGGGATCCGAGATCCAGCCGTCTCCACCACATTTATCAAGATCCGGAACTGCAATAAACGTTCACATTTTAAACAATTTAGGAATTTTTGGCAACTGGTTGATATGTCGTTGTTGTGAAACTAACGGCGATCCATTTAGTGATTAAGCAATCGCAAATATCACAAGGTGTTTTTAATTATTACTTGTTTTTATGTTTGTTACTGATGTAGTTGGTGACCCCTGGTTCACAGCGTGATTATGTTCAACCTCTTGTTTTCGATGGGCCTCTAACAATTAACATGGTTTGACCATGGAAATATTGCGTTTCTTTGTTGCTTACTAAACACGCTTACATTTGGATTACAACAAACAGTGAGTGTGAATAGTGCATTACAGAAAACATTGATATTTGGCTGTGATGTGTTACGCTAAAATGTAGAAACTACTCTTCTGAAACCGCGATCTTCCTCTTTTGTGTTACTAATACTGGGTAAGGTAATAAGGTCAAAAGCAGTAGTTAAAACTTACCGTAGGTTGGTGGGGGAATAGTCACGTGATCCACTGGAACTGAAAAGTAAAAAATAACCTTAAAAAAAATTCATAAACAATTTTTTAATTTCTGTTTTATTCAAATAGAATTAATGCTTTTTAAAAAAAAAAAAACATATAGTTTAATGCATTTGAATAACACCGAAACTGACTATGCCTTTTTAATATATATATGCGGAATTAAATTTATGTTTTGAAAATGAAAGATCGAACTGATGCTGATCTTTTTGAGCAATTTTTCGATAATTACTAGCAAGGACAGGTACGTCAATTGTTATTACCTAGTAGCATAGATGAATTCCTCGAGTCTGTCTGTGATTACTGGGATTTTAAGGTTTAAGGCCACGCCTCACCTATTCTGTGCTATGCTACAACTAGGCATAAACCACAAAGGAAACTTGATCACAATGGCCAAGAAGCTGATAGGGAACCAAAGTGGCATCGCACAGAATAGGTGAGACATGGCTTTTAAGCCTGACTGTCTGCAGCTTATCATTTATTGGCTTAATGCTTTTATTGTAACCATCATAAACAAACACATCAACTTACTGTCGTCCTTTTTGCACACAAACCGTGTCATCTGAGTACATGGACCATCTGACCATTCCCCGATTTGGCTTATAGTTACACAATTTCCATCTCCATCCGGTTCGTCGGACTTCCAGTTATACATTGTCGGTGTTTCGTTATCTATCCAAGTCCAGCTGGGATCTGAGCCTTGCAACCCAATCCAACTAGTTGCTCCAAGATTGCCTAAAATTATCAGGTGTTTTTTAATAATGGGCGCTAAATGTACACTTGAAATATGCAGAGGTAAAGAGTTTACGCAAGTGATAATGTACGGTGAATTGAATCAAAAGCCTTAAGTGTGCATTGTAGATTTGTTTTTTTTTTGTTCCTTTTTTACCAGTTTATATCCTGATAACTAACACTCCTGCAATTGTCTAAAACTAGGGATATCATTATATGGCGGCTAAGTCAAAATAACGTATATTAAATTCCCCAAAGAAAAAAAAAACTGGTTCAAGTTTAGTGAAAGCTTCAGTTTTGTAGCATTGTCGCTTGTTTCCGCTGTTCGCCATTCAACCCTTTTGGCAAACATCATCTGAGATGCTGACATGTGGCATTATCAATAAATGATAACTTATACTCAAGCTAAACTTTCTAGTATTAGGTTTGATTTTGACGAGTTAAGAGTAAATCGTCAGTAGTTAGTATACTAACGAAAAAAACTGGTTTATTGACAAATACGGTGTTTGTAATTTATAGCATGAGTGTGTAGCCTTTAACATTGATGATGCAAAAACAATTACATTGATCAGACCGCCGGCCGCACCTTTATATAACAACTATTTTCCGTTTTGTGCAAAAACCACGCTTACGTTTAGTTACAACTGCCGGTGAATTATGCAATTGATATCAGTCCCATTAAAAGGTCGCAGTTACAATAACAGTGAACGATTTAATTTGCTTACAAACAAAAAGATTAAGATTAGGAGTAGCTCGCTAGCACTGCATTGAAATAGTTTGGTGAGCGGTACAAACATTCGAAAACATCAGGTTTGTATAGGTTGTACCCAGTGGTAGGATTCAGCCGGTTCGCACCGGTTCTATAGAACCGTCTTACAAAATTTTATGAGATCAGTGTACCGGTTGGCATTACTAGTTGCTGTCAATGGATTTTTGCATCTTATCTGATACACCAATTTTTGAGATCCGGCTGAAAAATATGAATTTTGTGATAGAACTGGCCGACAAAACATTTAAATCCCACCACTGGTTGTACCCTCCCTGGTACATAAAATGAAACCATTAATCAGCAAATAGTATTAAAAGATATTATACAGCAATTATTTGTTCATGTAAAATATTGGACATTTACCACGAAACAGAAAAATGTCGAAAATCCTAATTGCTAGACTACTATGGTTATGCCAATCTACAAATGTTCTGTTTGGTCGAGCACCGAGCATCTCACTTCAATGCTCGGTGCTCGGCCGAACACGCTCGGTGCATTATTCTACGTTTTAGCTCTACAAGGCCTCTTACGTCACCAGCGGCGTTTTATTAAGCTGTACATGCTCATAAAGTACGCGTTTTTCCACCATCTAGTGCAGGGGCGTGCAACTGTTTATCGCAGTGGGCCACAACATACAGTTAAAATAATGCTGAGGGCCAGACAATTAAGCAACATATACATTTTTTCAACAGTTTATTTAATAGCAAGGGGCACACAATCAAGTAACTCTTTGAATACTCTTTGATCATTGGGATATGTGCTAACCGTTTCGTAGAATAAATCTCAATATATTTACTGCACCTATAAATCTTGTTACTGAATCATTAAAGGCTGTTCTTTCATAATGCACACGATGATGCAACAACGGGAATATGTCGTCACAGTGGATAAAACCTTATAAGGGTGTGACGTTGTACAAAGTCAAAAATGCCAGTGCTGGTGTACAAATGGCAACATTCCATGCTCTAACAGTAAAAAGTATTCATAATTTATAGAGTAATTTGAAGTCTGCGCGGGCCACGAAAATAGGTGCCGCGGGCCGGACACTGGCCCGCAGGCCGTATGTTGCACGCCTCTGATCTAGTGCATTTGAAAAATCATTCGTTTTTGTTCATAGACACCTTTAATGCTCGGGTCAGTTGTGCAACTATTAAAGGCAAATTTAATGCTCGGGTCAGTTTGTGCAACTGCTCGGCCGAGCACCGAGCATTAAAAACAGCGATGCTAGGTACCGAGTACTCGGGTTCTAGCTCGGCTCGGCTCGGCTCGGCCCATCCCTATAGACTACACATAAAAAACACTTTTATGCAGAAAGATCGTTCACAAAACAAAATTTAGTAGCACACTTACCAACAATAAATGACAATTCATTGTCGCTTAATATGCTGGTAAGATGAGCACTCTCTCCTATGCAGTAATTCTCAGCATCGTCGCGTGTCATCTCAGCCTGGCCAAAGAAATAACACTTTCCGTTGAGATGACGCCATCCGCTCTGACACTTGCCTTCCACTGCGCATGCGCAAAAATATTTGTTTAGTTAAGAAAGAATGCAAAATCAGTTTACCCCGCTACTGTAGGAAACATAAAAGTAAAGCAATAGTTCAAAAAATGTATTAAAAGTTAAAAAAGTTTACCATTTTAAAATAAGATTGACCTCTATGTACAGAAAACACATTGTACATTGGGCCAAAAAAATGCTCGACCAAGTTCAGAATATTTATTTAGTAAAAACGTATGGTAATAATGTTATGTTATTACTATGTTATTTATATTGATGCTTGGTTTTCCCACCTTAAAGCATTAGTCTTTCGAAGGTAAAGCGAGTTTTAACATTATTATTTCACATACACTTTCTGTAGCACTTTTAATTTAAATTTCGACCAGGTGATGAAACAAATATAAATCAGCAATCGATTATTTTCAGATTTTTAAGCGAACTCGAAAGCGAAAGTACAAGCCCAACTCGAATTAGGCCAAAACGTTGGTAAAATTGTGGCACGAATAAGGCTGCGTGTTGAGCCAGGCCCGAGTCTAGCCCGTTTTATCAAAGCTGAAGCCCAAATCCGGCCGGACTTACAACTCTTGTTTTCGGCACAAAATATTACTTACATTTTCTGGGCTGCTATTAAACCCCTGACGTACCTGTAATGACCGGTGCTGAGGGTAGACCCTGTCCTTCAGGTAGTTCGCAAATATACGCACGCATTTCAAAACAGGTAGCGGTTTCCCAGTTATTGCTCGACTTTCCAGTATAAAGTGCCAAACAGTCTTCTCTTCCTGTGTAACAAAAAAACACCTCTGCATTATTTCGCGGTTAGTTTTAACTTAATTGAGCAGGTTTCAACAAACCAAAAAGGCACATTTTTGCCAAATGACAAGGAAAAGTGAAAGTCCTGAATTTGATGCGTATTTAGGCCAACAATCACGACATATTTTGTACAAATTTCTTAAAATGAAGACAAGATTGTTTAAGTTGTTTGAGTATGTATGGCCACACAATGCCAAAGAGAATTAAAGTCAAAAATTGTTTTATGAAGTCAAAATATTTACTTGATAGCACACCGCACAAAAACGGTGAAACGTAACATATCGCGGCCCACAACTGAATAATTACAGTAAATGCAAAATGTTCGCCATAGCTGAATAATAGTTTGTTAGATATTTTGGTGGTGTGAGCTTACCGCTCACAGGTTGGGGCATTGATGGTCCCCAGTAATAATCCTGAATTGTTGTCTGGTCCCACCACATAAAAGAGTCATCGTGACCCACGTCTGAGCCCCCTAACCAAATCAGGGGATGTCCCACCCCTGAGTAAGATTCCAACACACTCCCAATGAAGGTTTCCTCGTCTTTGCTACAAAATAAATAAAATTTATTTCTTTTTAGGTTAAAACTTTAGGTTGTAAAAATGTTGTCACTAAATGTTTCGTAAAATCTTTACATCTATCATGCTTTAATTTTGTTTCGAATGCAAAGCTGTCGTAGTTAGTTAACCATGAAGAGTTGTAAACGGGTCCATGCCTGTCTCGAACCCGAAAGTACAAGCCCAAAACCCAAACCCAAATCGTTTTCAAAAGGCGGCTTAGGCCCGAAAATTTAATTGACAGCCATATAGAAAGATGTCTTCGAAAAGACAAAGACAAAAAACACAATAGGAAATGGTACTAAACATGGTGTTTTTGGTCTGTTGGACATTAGGTTACGTCCAGCAACTGGCTACTTAGCTAGTTAAGTTAAATTGAAAAAAAAACTGACGTAGAGTGTGAAGAAACGGGTCCCGATTCAAGCCCGTTTGTTCAAACCGGTTTCCCAAGCATCAGCGGGTGGCAATGCATAGGCTAGTAGAAGCAGTTACCCTCTGGTGGTATTCAATCCCACAACATAGAGGCTGTTAGCAAAGCATTCCTCTGGACTCGAGTCAACAAACACTAAGCATCAAACTTGAATCGAGTTTTTGTGGTATAGGTATCTAATGGCTAGTGACTAATGACTTATGTAAAGGGGCGGTGCTAATTGCATCTTACCTTTGAATTTTAAGCATTCCACCTCCGTATCCTTGACAGAGAAGCTTTGCACTGGACCAGGTTAGAAGTCGATCAGGGTTGATAACAAACTCGTAACATTTCCCACTTGCACTGGAATATAGCCAGGTCGGAGGGCATTCAGCTGAAAACGTTTGAAGATTACTACAACGTTTAATGGGCGATTAAACAAAGGGTTGCTTGATTGTACATTGGTCCTAGTGGTTCCCAACCGGGGAGGAATTTCTTCCAAGGGAAGATTTTTAAACTTCAGTGCAGGAATTTACTTTTATTTGTACATGTGGTTTGAAAATAAACACTTCAGATCTGGGAATATAACCCCCTGAAGTCTGAAGTTAATAAAATACTCAATTTTAAATGATCGTCGTATGGTGTTTACTATGTGGTCTATTGGGGAGAAATAAAAGTGAATTTTTAATGAAGTAATTCGTCGATAAAGGTTAAGGACCACTGGCACAGAAAATCAAGTCAACTAATATCTTGTTTGTTGGTCAGGAAAGCTGTTGTGAAAAGAAAAACAATTTAGATACCTTTTGGTCCCCGTTCACAAATAAACCGCCTTTCCTCGGAACATTTTACGGTGTTCCACTGGTAGTTCAGACCCTGGTTCATTTCGGTACAAGTGCTTCCATAGTACGGTAAACTGTACGGCGAATGTTCTCGTTAAAACCACATTATTAAGGTACAATACACAATAAATACATAAAAACTTACGGGTTTGCAGGCTGACCCGACGCCCAGTTGTCGTAACCTATAGCCGAAATAGGGTCAGTCCACGCTAAAATGCCAGGAGTTGACTGAAAAGTGGGTAGAGTTAATGCATCGGCGTAAGGTAAAGTGACAAATTGGGACTTACAGTATCAGAAAGGCCGATCCAAGCACTTGTGTATTGTGGACTCGTGATGGACTGGACGAATTGTCGCTCGCTATCCGATGTGATGGAAACCAGATTGGCACCTTGCATTCTGCGGCAAATTTATGTGGACAGGTTAAAAACGTATACAGCAATTCAAATAATGGGGGAATGCAAGGTTGTAAACGGGTCTAAAATTGGAACTCAAAACCGCCAGGAACCCGAATTTCTGAAAAAATAAAGCGAAGTGCGAGACCCGACCCAAATCAAGCGTGTTTTAGTTAACTGAATCCCATGCAAACATCGGCATTCAATGTTAAACATGAACGAAAACTACAAAGGTCAGCAGATATACAAGTTGCAGTAAAACATTTAATAGAACTAGAATAGTGGTTTTCCTATATATTGCCAGTTCATATGTACTACATCATATTTAATGATGCATCACATATACCATTTACAATATTTATAATGGATATATATTTGGCACCTACATTTCATTGGGTCCCTATCTTTTTTCCTGGCACTTTATAACATAATTGTTTCTGCAAGCATAATCTAATGGGTGCCCACACATATGCATATGCGATTTGGTAACAGTAAAAATAGGGCACAATCATTGTTAGATATTTACCAATTTACTATACACATCATTTGATCTACACATATGATTGTTTTTGCAAGCAAAAACGATTGGGTCCCCACACGCGCGTTTTTGCGGATTTATGGTAAACAAACATCCTGGTTATTTTTAGATTCTTAAGGAAAAACTTAACACAACTTTAAAAGTTTTGTCTGTATTCTTTTTGCATCATTATTGTCATATAATTACAAAAAACAGTAAATAAGAACAGGAAAAACACTTTCAATTTAATCTCATGCTTTGACCTTGATACTGTCGTTCAAGGCCAGTTGTTAAACACAATTTTCCAAAACTGAAATGATAACTTAATAATATATGAGCTTGATAACTTAATAAAACGACATAGCATGACTGCGCAAAAACAGCTGATTTCTAATCACCAACACGACTGTCTCGTAAAATGTCCGCCCGGACGTCAAGCTGAGCACTCCCGCTGTATTCACCCGCCTTAATCGTAAAAGTGAATTACTATCTTGAGAGTTGAGACTTCTATCTGACTGACAGTGTACACATATTATGGACTGTAAAAGTAACTATTTGGCCGATTAAGGCAAATTTCTAAATACTAAACGAATAACCTACTGCAAACAATTGTTTAACATTTCAGCACATTAGGGCTTATATTTCCGGCCTAAAACTTATTATTTTTGGGGTTTAAGGGGTAAACATGGGTGAATCCAATAAAAAGTTACAAAATTCTTTAGAATAGCTTACATTGCACCAACCAACAAAGCACGAAACTCTCAGATTATGTACTTGGTTCAGTACAGCCGTTTTTAAATTTTTTTCGTTTTGGGGGCCTGTGGGTGAACCGCTGGGTCGTTTGGGGTCAAACTTTATGAGGATCAAATTCGGGACAATAACTAACATCTGTGCAAATTTGAATAAATTTAAAGCACTCTTTCTTGACCAAACGCATTTAACAAACCAGCGTTAGACAGAAACGAATATTTTGGGGTTTTAAGGGGTGAAAATGGGTAAAATATTTTTTAAGGAACAAAATTCTTTGAAATGCCTTATATTGCACCAAACAACAAAGCATATAAATCCTAAATGAAGTACTTAAGCAAGTATAGCCGTTTCAAAAAAATTACGTTTTGGGGGGCTGTGGGTGAACCAAGGGATCAAACGGGTTAAAAATTCACATGGACCATCTTTAGACCAATATCTATAATGTGTGTAAATTTGTAAAAGTTTGAACCATTCTTTCTTGACCAAACGTGGGAACAAATCTGCGTTAGAAAGAAAAAATTCAGGGAAGGGGACCCATAATTATCAAAAAAGACTAAATGTGTTTGAATAGGTTTTATTTTTTCAAAAGCAGGCGTGTTTTTCTGGCCGTTAGCTGTTTAGTACAGTGCCACAGTCAGCAATTTTTGATGACCAAAAAACAAACGGTGGTTGTTTGACATCATTTTGTTTAAAAAAATCCGCATCTAATCTGTGTTGGTTGTGTAAGCCATGGCGTGTGTTTCCTGTGAGGCCAGTAATAAAATTTTGACAGACTGATACTCCGCAGCATATACGAATAGCCTATTGTGCTTTTTTGCGTACTTGCATTCTTGCTGGGCATCAAGCCATTGTGAGGCACCACTAGACAACATGTAACATCTATTGTTGTTTTCTTGGTAGTTACTAGGACAGGACGCAAAAGTACCTGCACAAAAAGTCACCAAAAGATTCAAAAGTATAAATGCTAAAATGTTAAGGGTAAAAGACACAAGCAATGGTTTTAAACCTATGCTGCACCACTGAAATGTTGATGATAAACCAAAAGTATTAAACCCTTAAGACTTTTTGTCTGCAATTTACAGATTATACCACACCTATAACATCTCTTACAGAAGTTTGCTGTAACAAACGAAACGAATTTCTCCAATCCAACCACGCATAATGTCTAAAAATTGTCATCGAACACGATTGAGTACCTGTATCGCGTTTGCAAATATATCCGTTAAGCCCGTCGCAGTTACGGTCATTCCACTGTTTGTCGTTCACTGGAGGGAAATCGTTATCAATCCAGATTTCCACACAGTTTTCCAAATAGGCGTTGTTTGGTTCAAGCGGTTTCCAATTCCTAAGTAACAGTGAGCTATAATGTTTACCGGTACACCCTAAAGCGGATTTAGAGACCATGTTGGTGCATTCAACCGTGGCTGTATTATATTTTTACAGAAGCGTCCTAATGTATATCAGATTTTGATTTTTTTAGCACAGCATATCTATTGCCGTTAGGCGAACTACGTTCCCTTTAAATTCCAAACGCATTTCTACAGTATATTCCATAAAAAAATATATTTTCACTCAATTAATATGCTCACGGTTATGGCTGTTAGGGTTGGTCTGAGGTTTCATAATAATAAAAACAATAAAATCAACCTAAAAACCCAGTTCTTCATGTTCAACTTAGTTTCTAAACCTCAGTCTCACAGATAATTCAAATAGCAGCGCCCTTTACGCCATCCTTCGGTATTTAGCAAACCTTGCGTGCTATGAGTTTCTGTGTTAGTAGCTCTACCATTTATTACATATTTTATTACATGCTTTATCATGTTAAACTTTTTGCACAGGAAAAATTTCGTTTTGTTCACTTACGAGACGGCAGGGTCATAGGGAGTTCCATCACTCCACACAAACGTTTCTTCTACTTGGATATCATTGAGCCCAATCCACCAACGCGTAAGGTCCTTTCTCTTTAGGTTTTTGTCAACCACCCAATCCTAAAAAAAACGTTAATGTATGTTACTAGCAGTTCCATTATGCTTTCCAAAATAATAGACAAAAATATTTTTTTACAGCAGGTTGTAATTTGGAAACTAAATGGACTTTTTTTGTTTGGTTCGTTATATTATAAGAATGCGATGTGTCTGCCAGACTGTTGATTTCTTAGGATTGGTAACAACAATTTTCGTCCAACTTATACCACAGGAATACAGTTAAGTCGCTTAAGTTTCTTGCTTAGGAAAACATATGTAGCCGAACCGGGATCAGAACAGAGAAACACGTGAGGACAAGGCGGCTGCGTCAACTATTTTTGTTTTAAAGCTTGGAACAAAATTTGTGCATTCGAAAACCCACCCGTTCTTCAACTGTTGCAAAACTTGCAAGGTGCCCGTTGTTTTGTTGACACATCGATTCTGCCGCAGTCCAACTAAGTGCTGGTTGTAAGTCGGAGAAAAACCAACATTTGTTGTCATTAAGCACCCAACCAGAAGGACAATCAGCTTGTGAAGACACTGAAAAATATACACAAGCGGTCAACATTTGCCTGACATTCCTTCACGTACTCAAGACGCCAGACATTATGAATTTTTAAAACAAAACTTGTTTTGCTGTAAAAAATACCAGGAAGGATTTAACGCAAGTTTGTTAATTCAAGAAGCACAAATTTAACGATGTCCACATACACGAAAGCAGTAAAAGTACTAGATACATTTTGCTGGTGTGGCAGGTGAGATTTCAACTATGTTAAGTTTAAACACATCATGCTATTATTTTGTTACTGTTTTTGCTTACCTGTATGCAAAAATGCCACGATAAAGAGAAAAACGGTTCGCAAAAGGCGACCCATGGTTGCAATTCTTAACCTCCAGGCAACCAGTTTAACTAAACTAATCAACGAAAAACTAACCATGAAATACAATAAAATCCACAAACATAAAGTCGTGTAAAAACAATTTCAACTTATTGACAGCAATATATTTAAAAACTATCCTGAAATTGGCCCGACTGCATTTTCGCAGGTTTCCTAACATCTGCAATACGGATCAGAACTACAGGAATGCATAAACGTTTGTATCTGCGTTAATCATTAGATATGATCCAAAAACAATAAAGATAACGAGGAAGATTGGCGGAAAACAACGCCATAAAACTGGCTGTGCATGCATAAACTGCCATAGTTTACGACTTGCAATACACGGAGTTTGCAACGTAACATAATTCGAGCCAGGAACGCGTTGCCCCATTGAGTGTTGTGCGACAGTGTTGTTTTTGTCAACATTTTACGACCATAACGCAGATTTCGCAACGTAAAATGTGAATTTGCAGAGTGGGAGCTGATTTCCACGTTTTTAAAGTTGTTGTTAAGCATTGCAATAAACATTTACAAAAATGGAGTTCTTTCAACACCATTGAAAAGTCGCACATTACTATCGCTTCGTAATACTTATGCTCTTGTTTGGTTGAATTTTTCCATAGCTTGGTTGATCAACGTCTTATTTTTTTCTTGTTCCTAAAGGTTACGCAATTCATTTATGGTAGGAGTCGGGACAAAAAGTCAAGGTTAAACTGCATATTGTTTGTATGCTAACCACATTTAGCGGTACAGTGCCGCTGCGTTTATAAAACATTTGGAATTGGGATAAAAGAATAACTTGTTTCGCCACTACTACAACAGTCGTGTGTATCCAAAGTATTTTTAGCAAGTACTAACTTACTAGCGCCGTCAAGCGGATGCAAATATAACAGTTATATTTTGCCATTGCACCTAAACTATAGCATATTTTAAAACGTTAATATATTCCCCACACTTATTTTATACGGGTCCCATATTATTCATCTGCTTTTATAACCTTAGTTGTTTTTGCAGGCAAAAATTCATGAGTTCCCACACATGCAAAGTTGAAAATAATGCATTTTAATACCATCAGTAAGTTTGGGGTTGTAAGGTAAAACACAGTGGTCAGTACCTGGCTTCAATAATTAAGCTATGAAAGTACAACTATTACTTCAGACATTGTTTGAAGTTTGTTCTATTTAATGTTCTATGGCAAAGGAAAGCAGTAAATAGAAGCAAAATAAAGTGAAACACAACAATCGACAACTGCAAATGGCAAATTTTACAAAATTTTTATTTAACTTAAACATTGTTAAAAAAATTTTAGGGGCCAGTGGGGTAAGCATGGAACTACTACCATCTGTGAAAGTTTCACCTAAATCCACCAACCATTTCATGGCAAAATAGGGTGGACAAAATTCAGAAAAGAAAAAAAAAATCGAGTAAAATCCACATGTGCCCCCTTCAGAAAAGGGGACCAATCATAAGCACAAGTAAGGCAAAAAGAAGAACATTTAAATGCAGTATTTACCTGTAATACCCTCATTATCTTTCTTTGATTTATGCTTGCCGAGTAGTCACTCTCACACCTGACACACCAAGAATCACATTGTTAGAAAAATCCATGAGTCCATGAGACTCCTAAAACTATTAAAACCTACTTATAAGTAGGACATGTTGCTTCCATATGCACACTTGTTACAAACGACTCATTTTTGTTCGGTTTTCCACATTTTAATATTTCACCCAAATTAGTTCTTCACTAGTAAGGTCAGGTTACTGCATGTTTCACTATAATCCTGCAGATTTATAGTGTCACTGAAAGTGTTATCTTGTAAGCAAACCATATTTGTTTGCTTCTTAGCTGAATAACTTATGGTATTGCAAATGCAGTGAAAAGGGCACTAAGATAAAGACACAAATTTGCAGGAAAATATTGTTTAATGCAAGTGCACAGCTTCAAAAAATTCAACCTACTTCATTCTAAACATGAAAAACATCTGAAATAAAAGAAAATAATTTATGTTGATAATTCTTCAAGAGACACAAGCTATGTCATTCTGTCAGTGCTATGTATTTTGACACAATTTTGTTTTTTAAACTGATAATGGTTCAAACTTGCATGAAAACCTTAATTTGATTAACCCAGTCAACATTTACAAAGCATCAAAGCTGCTGATTACTAAAAAATTAAATGTTCAGTGATATAGCCAACCGAGCAACAGCCTTTTGTGCCAATAAGATAAATTATGCTTTCTGGTTAAGATTTGGAAAAAACATTGTAATCATTTGTTTGGCTGCTCTCAGTGCATTCAAAATTGTGAATGGCGACATATGCAACAGCAACACTTGGTCTAGTGTTTTTGATCAAAAACGTCTGTTTTAACACAAATTAATCCACATTTAATTAAATTTGCGTGGTTTAGAAGTGGGTATTAGGTTCAAATTCCGTTACACTTTTCAGCAAAAATCTTTTTGTAAAAAATTCACTTACCTGAACCAATGCTGTTTTTTAACAAGCACAAGCGCTACTTCGTTGCTTTCTGTTATTTTACTGTTCTGCTAACGTTAGCTAGGATTGATACAATTGAGACTCAGACAACAGAGGCAAAAACAGAAATATTTTGCCGCCGTTTTCACCTAGAATATTTTCTGCTCAATCCGTCACAGACATCACACTTCGCAGTAGTTTTTTTTTTAATGGGGTGAACTAATTTTACAAAGACTTGTTTCAAAGAAAACTTAAAATCAATATTGCTTCGAAAATTGCACTAACAACATTGATTACAATTAAAAAAAACGTATGATTTATTCCAATTAAAACAAAAGTGCACTTTTTTTAGGAATTAACTTTATTGCGTTTATTTTTGTTTTATTGCATTTATTTTTGTTAAGCATGAGTAAGCTATGTCGCCCCAGTACTTTGCCCATGAAACAGGTGTGGAGCCCTTTGCAAGCTTGTAACCTCCAAAGAGAGTTAATGCTAGAATTACACATGCAGAAAATGCAGCCTCTCGTTGCATTCTTATAAAAACAGGATTCGTTTTAAACATCTCTTCTACAATATTGCCGCGTACATTTTTATGTGGAAATGGATCTTTAGGGACTTCCACACCCAGAAATTCACACAACGGCTCCCATCCATCTTTTACGCAGTACACAAGAAGTTTGTCCTTGGGAGCATTCTAAAACAAAAGATTGTGTTGATTGATAAACTTTTCACACATTGTCTAAACACAACTACACTTTCATTCTGGGTGGTATTTGTTTTCTCCCAAGTTAAGTACACAGATTCGCCACACTTGATTCTAAAATTATGCACACTAAGTATGGCTTGCCAAAATTTGTGTATGAAAGCATTTCAGCTGAAAACTAATCAAAAAGAATTTGTATATAATGACCCAAAGAGAACAGACATAAAACGATAAGCTTTATTTTGAGATGAGGTGATGAAATTAAGGTAATCAGAAACATGCCACATGCTACGAAGCTAGTTCAGTCAGTTCATTTTGACTAGATGATGTGACTGTATTTAGTAAACTACCTGCAAGACATGTGCATTATGTCTTCGGTATGTCATCCTGATCAGAAGTTCATTTAATGGTGATGTACCAAACAATGACAAAGGTGGGCTTTCCCAACCATACACAGCAACAGCTTTATGGCAAAAAAACAAATGTGGTTATGTTTGGGGGCCTATGAGTAGATATAATGTTTCCATTCATTACTGCACATTATGAGTTTACCACATGTATTGCAAAACACAGTTTAGACTCAGACCATTTGTCATACCTTTGAACAAAGTGGATTCTTAGCATCATGAAGGTATATGTGTTGCTAGTTGCAACTTATTGATGCCGTTACCAATCGCATATACTTGTACAAACAATCATGTTGTTTAATGCCAGAAAGATAGACCCAATCGTAATTAGGCAAATAATGTACACCTGTATGTGATGCTTGTAATTAAATAATAAACAGAACATAGCATACAATTAGCAAGATATATATATAGGAAAGCCGCCTTTGTAGTTGTTGACAATGTTTAGAAAAAATTGAAACTACATTTGATACTACGATTGTGGATCCAAAGCCTATTATTTAAAAATTACAAACAAAAACAAGATCTTACCTAATCTTCGGCCAAAAGTACCTAGTCCCCTTAGCGTGGGTGAAAGAAAAGTGGTAAGTCGGTAGGAAAATGATGTTAAAGTTTTGTTTTGGGCTTCAATACTTGACCACCAAGTATCCTCATCAGGTCTTAACATCAAAATAATCTAAACGAAGATTGTTCAAGTTGCATAGAAAAACTAATTGAGATAATTCCAATTAATAGAACCATAAATGGTCAACCTTTTTACGCAATTTACCACATTGTACCAACAAACAAATGATGTAAAAGCATCAAGACAATAAATGATAAGCTGCAGATGAATAATAAACAAATGATTTTCTTGACAAATGAATATGGTTAGGCTCTTCTATCCATTTTTCATCAAAAGGATTATGTGCTGACTGATATGCAACTAACCAGATTTGACTTCATTGTCATTTACCTTCGATTCTGGAAAAGCTTTGTGAATTTCATCCCAAAAGTATGCGGCTGGTATGTCAGTGACAGCATCAACATTTTCGTACATTCGTCTAAAATCCTCAGTTGTGCTTCCATTTTTAAATATACGTTCCCAGTCATCTCCAAGAATGGTGTAGTTTTCCAGGAAGTCATACACTTCATAGCCAAGCATTTGCAAAGCTAATTGCATGGTCTTTGTCCCAGTTTTGCTCATGCCAGCACAAATGACTTTCATTTTGACACTGTTGTTACTTGTTAGCAATAACAAACTAATTATACAACAATCTGTAAGTAATGTGATAAATGTACCATGAACTGCATTGCTTGTACCATTATCAAACATTAACTAGAATAGTGGTTTTCCTATATATTGCCAGTTTATATATACTACATCATATGTAACGATGTATCACATATACCATTTACTATATTTATAATGGATATATATTTGGCACCTACATTTCATTGGGTCCCTATCTTTTTCCTGGCACTTTATAACAGTGGTTCTTAACCTTTTTTCTGTTGTTACCCACAAAATGTTTTCATGGATATCAATTACCCCTTTTTAGAAAAACATCACCTAATATAGCTTGCATTCCAAAAAAACCACAGAAAAACAAAGTCATTATTTATTGTACATTCAAAGGTTCATTTCAAATGCAGTTAATGGAAGGTTGATACTGCTTTTTAGCTACTAAGCGTGCAAATCTAGGCTGAGTGCAGGAGAGACAACATCACATATCATTATCAATCTGAAGCATAAATCTATGTTACCCCTTACAAAATGCCAAATTACCCCTTTGGGGGTAATTACACACAGGTTAAGAACCACTGCTTTATAACATAATTGTTTCTGCAAGCATAATCTAATTGGTCCCCACACATATGCATATGCGATTTGGTAACAGTAAAAATAGGGCACAATCATTGTTAGATATTTACCAATTTACCATACACATCACTTGATCTACACATATGATTGTTTTTGCAAGCAAAAACAAATGGGTCCCTACATGCGCGTTTATGCGGATTTATGGTAAACAAACATCCTGGTTATTTTTAGATTCTTAAGGAAAAACTTAAACAATTTTAGCCTTAACCCAACTTTAAAAGTTTTGTCTGTATTCTTTTTGCATCATTATTGTCATATAATTACAAAAAACAGTAAATAAGAACAGGAAAAACACTTTCAATTTAATCTCATGCTTTGACCTTAATATTATCGTTCAAGGTCAGTTTTTAAACACAATTTTCCAAAACTGAAAATGAGCTTGATAACTTAATAAAACGACATAGCATGGCTGCGCAAAAACAGCTGATTTCTAATCACCAACACGACTGTCTCCTAAAACGTCCGTCTGGACGTCAAGCTGAGCACTCCCGCTGCATTCACCCGCCTTAATCGTAAACAAGTGAATTCTGAGCACTCCCGCTGTATTCACCCGCCTTAATCGTAAACAAGTGAATTACTACTTTGAGAGTTGAGACTTCTATCTGACTGACAGTGTACACATATTACTGCAAACAATTGTTTAACATTTCAGCACATTAGGGCTTGTATTTCTGGCCTAAAACTTATTATTTTGGGGTTTAAGGGGTAAACATGGGTGAATCCAATAAAAAGTTACAAAATTCTTTAGAATAGCCTACATTGCACCAACCAACAAAGCATGAAACCCTCAGATTATGTACTTGGGTCAGTACAGCCGTTTTTAATTTTTTTCGTTTTGGGGGCCTGTGGGTGAACCGCTGGGTCGTTTGGGGTCAAACTTTGGGAGGCTCAAATTCGGAACAATAACTAACATCTGTGCAAATTTGAATAAATTTAAAGCACTCATTCTCGACCAAACGCATTTAACAAACCAGCGTTAGACAGAAACGAATATTTTCGGGTTTAAGGGGTGAAAATGGGTAAATATTTTTTAAGGTACAAAATTCTTTGAAATACCTTATATTGCACCAAACAACAAAGCATATAAATCCTAAATGAAGTACTTTAGCAAGTATGGCCATTTTAAAAATTTCACGTTTTGGGGGGCTGTGGGTGAACCGAGAGATCAAACGGGGTCAAAATTCACATGGACTATCTTTAGACAGATATCTATAATGTGTGTAAATTTGAAAAAGTTTGAACCATTCTTTCTTGACCAAAACGTGGGAACAAATCCGCGTTAGAAAGAAAAAAATATAGACAAAAACAATATGTGTCCCCTTCAGGGAAGGGGACCCATAATTTTCAGTCTGACACAAGCAATTAAAACCACCAAATTACATGTTTTACTGTGGAAGTTAGTTTTCGCTACTAACAAAGAAGTTTATGCAGCCAACTTCCATTACCAATTTAGAAATTTTATAGCATACTTAGTTTTTTTGCTGTAGTACATAATCATATCAAATACACATGGACCAAAGCAGGCTTGTAAAAAGAGACAAAAAACAGCCTTTGCACGTTTTAGCAAGATGACAATTGACGAAAAAACAAACACAATTTCAGTCAGCTGAAAAAGTTTTGTTATTAAGCGAATCTCCCGCAGACAATAAAATGTATAAAAGAAAGATTCTTGCTTCTGATCAGTATAGTATTGGACTGTTTCATAAAAACAGATAAAAGCATAAATCGTTTCTTTTAATAACAGAAATATATATTTCGCCTTAATAAATAGGCATCGTCAGTTTCTGCAAAAAAGCAAACATGTAAGGGGCTGTAGGTAAAAGTAGTAAAAAATAAATAAAATAGTTAAAACACTTATAAAATTTTTAAAAATTTAAAACTGTACAAATTAAACAACTGCGAAGCACAGAGGCAAACCACGACTAGCGAGTGGCCACAAGCGACACGAGAAAAGGCAAGAAAAAAGAGACGTGATAAACTGATAAGCCATTACAGAACACGGTGGGAAGTAAATAAACCTCTAGGCGTGAAGAAACAAAACATTAAGGGGTAGAAACACAAAGATGGGATTACCTCACGCGCGGCAGAATCATTTTTTGTATGTTAATTTCGGCCTTGATTTTGTTCAGCCATTTATCTTCAAAAATATCTAAAAGATTGGGTGAAGGCATTTGCACAAACACAACAAAAAAACACAGGTGGATGTGCGGTTTACGCTTTAATATCGCACTATGGTTCTCCGCGTAGTGGCGCAGTAGCGCAGCTCGGTCATTGTTTGCCGAGCAATCGAACGTTTTCCAAGTGGCGCGATGGGTATTCCACCGTGTGGAGAACTTGTTCTTGGTTTGACCAACATATTGCTTGCCACACTTGCGGCAAGTGGCCACATAAATGCCGTAGTTGCGACATGTTAGATTTTGGCAAAGTTGGATACTGCCTGTGGGCGTTTTTAAAACGGTGGTATGGTACACCATAGTTTGGTGACTACCAAAATTACCACATAGTGCGCATTTTCCGCATGGACTTGAAGAGCCTGTGCCGTTGTCTTTGCCTGCCTTACCGATGGACAAAACTTTGAAGTTGGATAGAAAGTGTGCCAGCGTGGGTGGCCTTTTGTATGTAATGGAAGCCAAAGGTTCCATAGCTTTCTCTTTTTGAGTTAATAAAACACAAGCAGGGAATGCCGTAGCCCAAACAATTCGATTTTGAGGTCTATTTTTGTCTTCCGGCCCAAACCTTTCTTTCCAACCCTCTGCGATGTGTAGCATGTCTTCCGTCATTCCTTGATGAAAACCAGAGAGCAAGCACTTCTCCCTGAGTCTGTTAAGACTGTTACGGTAATCTTGGTCTAGTTCGTTTAATCGACGCATGCGAATCGCTTCGCCAAAAACTATCGATTTAAAAACCGACGGCGGGTGGTGGGAATGACCGTTTAGAAAACTACGTCCTTTTGCAGTTGGTTTGATGTAGTCCCTTGTTATGAAACCTTTAGGTGAACTTTTTGTTGTGATGTGGTTTACGTCAAGAAACTCCAAAGCCTTGCCTTCCTCCTCAGTTGACACTGCCCTGAACGTAAGTGTCAGCCCGTAGTTTTCAAAACCCTTTTTAAGTGAAGTTTGTACTTGTTTCGTATTTTCGCTCCCGGATGATATCCATAATATGTCATCTATGTACCTTTTGAAAAGATGAACACCACATATCACATCCCTGAGTGACTGAACGATGTAGTGGACGGCAATGTTTGCAACCGAAACTGAATGGTTGTCGCCTGTGACAATGCCGCTAGTTTGCCTATAGTAAGCATCCTTGAACTCAGTCACTACATTACTCAAGCAGAACATAACAAGTTGAGTGAGTAGATTTCTTCCTTTGACGCTAAAATTGGTATGTGTGCTCAAAGCTGAAGATAACGCTTGCTTTACCAATTCGCGGCGAAGGTTTGGATATAGGGCTGTTACATCTGCGGCAACAAGGTGTAATGGTTGCGTTTCTTTCAAACTTGATTCCCATATTGCAAGGCTTTGTAAGTAGTGTTTAGTGTCTTGGCAGTATTCATCCACTACAGATTTGCAGTAGTTCACACTTACAGGTTTAAGGAGATATTCTAGAAATGCTGTTACTCTGGAGGTAGTTATTTGCCCTGCCGCTTGTAGGAGCCGAATAGGAATATCTATTGCTCTGATTGTGTGCAGATGTTCTTGCAGTAGCTTATGCGTCTTAAAAAGTGGGTACGCATAAGCTGTGTTGTAAATGGAGAAATATTTGGCGGACGGTCCAGATATATGTCTATAAATTCCATTTTCAAATTTAATTCCAACAGTATGGGCAAGAAAATCTTCATTAATAACCCCAGCAGCGTGTAACTTTTTTAAAAAACACTCACACTTTAACCTTATATCATTAAGATGTTGTTCAATTGTACCTTGACTGATGTCCATTCTTTCAAATTTTCCCAATTCACGGTTCATGATAAGGTCATAATCCGCGTGGTTAATGACTACAATTTTCCCATCTTTGTCAGCATTGCAAATAACTATTTGTTTGCGTTTCACCAAATTTCTCAACTTGACAAAGCTTTTTCTCATAGCTGGAACCAGGTTGTTCCTGTCGCGGTATTGACGCTTTACACATACGCCGAGGTTTCTCATTTTAGCCATCACTCCTTCGGTATAAGCTATTGTTGTATCGTTTAGCTGGTCTCTTGGGGGTCTAGAGAACTTTTGCAACTTTAACTTTGGTGGAAATTTGTTACTTCGATCTTCTTCATTGTTGCAATCTGCGAAAAAATTAGACCACTCAATCCTTCGGATATGGCTCATTGCGTTCAGCCATTCTTGTGATTCAATGTCTTCTGTCCACCTAGGTGTTGGTGCAAAATTTAGTCCTTTCAACAAAAGAATTTTATCGTCCAAGTTCAGATCAAAGCTGGATTTGTTTAGGATCATACAATGCGCTCGATTGGTAATGTCGAGTTGAGTTTTGTGTCTTTTTCGTTTGCGGTACCTAGTTCTATCACGTATGTTTCTTACTCGTTGTCGTTCTGCCGAACTTAATTGTCTTCGCTTCGCCGTCTGTTTTTCCCTTAGCCACATAAACTTTTTCCAGTATTTTTTGTTTTGTAAGTGTCTTTCTTTAGCTAGTTTGTTGGTAAAAGCCGACTGATATTTCTGTCTGATTTTCTTGACATTGCATATCATGGCTTGCAGCTGAACTTTTATTCGACGTTCCTGCTGAATTAGAAGAAGGTCAAAATCCATACCTTTTCTGTGATTTGATGGCAAAAGTACATGCTGCTTAATGCATTTGCGAAGGAAAGCAAATTTAGCCTCCTGGCAAACGTCTTTGATCGTAAGAGAACACATAATACTGCCAAAAATAGCAGGGATTCGCTTGACGTATCAAATAGCTGAAAAAGTTTTGTTATTAAGCGAATCTCCCGCAGACAATAAAATGTATAAAAGAAAGATTCTTGCTTCTGATCAGTATAGTATTGGACTGTTTCATAAAAACAGATAAAAGCATAAATCGTTTCTTTTAATAACAGAAATATATATTTCGCCTTAATAAATAGGCATCGTCAGTTTCTGCAAAAAAGCAAACATGTAAGGGGCTGTAGGTAAAAGTAGTAAAAAATAAATAAAATAGTTAAAACACTTATAAAATTTTTAAAAATTTAAAACTGTACAAATTAAACAACTGCGAAGCACAGAGGCAAACCACGACTAGCGAGTGGCCACAAGCGACACGAGAAAAGGCAAGAAAAAAGAGACGTGATAAACTGATAAGCCATTACAGAACACGGTGGGAAGTAAATAAACCTCTAGGCGTGAAGAAACAAAACATTAAGGGGTAGAAACACAAAGATGGGATTACCTCACGCGCGGCAGAATCATTTTTTGTATGTTAATTTCGGCCTTGATTTTGTTCAGCCATTTATCTTCAAAAATATCTAAAAGATTGGGTGAAGGCATTTGCACAAACACAACAAAAAAACACAGGTGGATGTGCGGTTTACGCTTTAATATCGCACTATGGTTCTCCGCGTAGTGGCGCAGTAGCGCAGCTCGGTCATTGTTTGCCGAGCAATCGAACGTTTTCCAAGTGGCGCGATGGGTATTCCACCGTGTGGAGAACTTGTTCTTGGTTTGACCAACATATTGCTTGCCACACTTGCGGCAAGTGGCCACATAAATGCCGTAGTTGCGACATGTTAGATTTTGGCAAAGTTGGATACTGCCTGTGGGCGTTTTTAAAACGGTGGTATGGTACACCATAGTTTGGTGACTACCAAAATTACCACATAGTGCGCATTTTCCGCATGGACTTGAAGAGCCTGTGCCGTTGTCTTTGCCTGCCTTACCGATGGACAAAACTTTGAAGTTGGATAGAAAGTGTGCCAGCGTGGGTGGCCTTTTGTATGTAATGGAAGCCAAAGGTTCCATAGCTTTCTCTTTTTGAGTTAATAAAACACAAGCAGGGAATGCCGTAGCCCAAACAATTCGATTTTGAGGTCTATTTTTGTCTTCCGGCCCAAACCTTTCTTTCCAACCCTCTGCGATGTGTAGCATGTCTTCCGTCATTCCTTGATGAAAACCAGAGAGCAAGCACTTCTCCCTGAGTCTGTTAAGACTGTTACGGTAATCTTGGTCTAGTTCGTTTAATCGACGCATGCGAATCGCTTCGCCAAAAACTATCGATTTAAAAACCGACGGCGGGTGGTGGGAATGACCGTTTAGAAAACTACGTCCTTTTGCAGTTGGTTTGATGTAGTCCCTTGTTATGAAACCTTTAGGTGAACTTTTTGTTGTGATGTGGTTTACGTCAAGAAACTCCAAAGCCTTGCCTTCCTCCTCAGTTGACACTGCCCTGAACGTAAGTGTCAGCCCGTAGTTTTCAAAACCCTTTTTAAGTGAAGTTTGTACTTGTTTCGTATTTTCGCTCCCGGATGATATCCATAATATGTCATCTATGTACCTTTTGAAAAGATGAACACCACATATCACATCCCTGAGTGACTGAACGATGTAGTGGACGGCAATGTTTGCAACCGAAACTGAATGGTTGTCGCCTGTGACAATGCCGCTAGTTTGCCTATAGTAAGCATCCTTGAACTCAGTCACTACATTACTCAAGCAGAACATAACAAGTTGAGTGAGTAGATTTCTTCCTTTGACGCTAAAATTGGTATGTGTGCTCAAAGCTGAAGATAACGCTTGCTTTACCAATTCGCGGCGAAGGTTTGGATATAGGGCTGTTACATCTGCGGCAACAAGGTGTAATGGTTGCGTTTCTTTCAAACTTGATTCCCATATTGCAAGGCTTTGTAAGTAGTGTTTAGTGTCTTGGCAGTATTCATCCACTACAGATTTGCAGTAGTTCACACTTACAGGTTTAAGGAGATATTCTAGAAATGCTGTTACTCTGGAGGTAGTTATTTGCCCTGCCGCTTGTAGGAGCCGAATAGGAATATCTATTGCTCTGATTGTGTGCAGATGTTCTTGCAGTAGCTTATGCGTCTTAAAAAGTGGGTACGCATAAGCTGTGTTGTAAATGGAGAAATATTTGGCGGACGGTCCAGATATATGTCTATAAATTCCATTTTCAAATTTAATTCCAACAGTATGGGCAAGAAAATCTTCATTAATAACCCCAGCAGCGTGTAACTTTTTTAAAAAACACTCACACTTTAACCTTATATCATTAAGATGTTGTTCAATTGTACCTTGACTGATGTCCATTCTTTCAAATTTTCCCAATTCACGGTTCATGATAAGGTCATAATCCGCGTGGTTAATGACTACAATTTTCCCATCTTTGTCAGCATTGCAAATAACTATTTGTTTGCGTTTCACCAAATTTCTCAACTTGACAAAGCTTTTTCTCATAGCTGGAACCAGGTTGTTCCTGTCGCGGTATTGACGCTTTACACATACGCCGAGGTTTCTCATTTTAGCCATCACTCCTTCGGTATAAGCTATTGTTGTATCGTTTAGCTGGTCTCTTGGGGGTCTAGAGAACTTTTGCAACTTTAACTTTGGTGGAAATTTGTTACTTCGATCTTCTTCATTGTTGCAATCTGCGAAAAAATTAGACCACTCAATCCTTCGGATATGGCTCATTGCGTTCAGCCATTCTTGTGATTCAATGTCTTCTGTCCACCTAGGTGTTGGTGCAAAATTTAGTCCTTTCAACAAAAGAATTTTATCGTCCAAGTTCAGATCAAAGCTGGATTTGTTTAGGATCATACAATGCGCTCGATTGGTAATGTCGAGTTGAGTTTTGTGTCTTTTTCGTTTGCGGTACCTAGTTCTATCACGTATGTTTCTTACTCGTTGTCGTTCTGCCGAACTTAATTGTCTTCGCTTCGCCGTCTGTTTTTCCCTTAGCCACATAAACTTTTTCCAGTATTTTTTGTTTTGTAAGTGTCTTTCTTTAGCTAGTTTGTTGGTAAAAGCCGACTGATATTTCTGTCTGATTTTCTTGACATTGCATATCATGGCTTGCAGCTGAACTTTTATTCGACGTTCCTGCTGAATTAGAAGAAGGTCAAAATCCATACCTTTTCTGTGATTTGATGGCAAAAGTACATGCTGCTTAATGCATTTGCGAAGGAAAGCAAATTTAGCCTCCTGGCAAACGTCTTTGATCGTAAGAGAACACATAATACTGCCAAAAATAGCAGGGATTCGCTTGACGTATCAAATAGCTGAAAAAGTTTTGTTATTAAGCGAATCTCCCGCAGACAATAAAATGTATAAAAGAAAGATTCTTGCTTCTGATCAGTATAGTATTGGACTGTTTCATAAAAACAGATAAAAGCATAAATCGTTTCTTTTAATAACAGAAATATATATTTCGCCTTAATAAATAGGCATCGTCAGTTTCTGCAAAAAAGCAAACATGTAAGGGGCTGTAGGTAAAAGTAGTAAAAAATAAATAAAATAGTTAAAACACTTATAAAATTTTTAAAAATTTAAAACTGTACAAATTAAACAACTGCGAAGCACAGAGGCAAACCACGACTAGCGAGTGGCCACAAGCGACACGAGAAAAGGCAAGAAAAAAGAGACGTGATAAACTGATAAGCCATTACAGAACACGGTGGGAAGTAAATAAACCTCTAGGCGTGAAGAAACAAAACATTAAGGGGTAGAAACACAAAGATGGGATTACCTCACGCGCGGCAGAATCATTTTTTGTATGTTAATTTCGGCCTTGATTTTGTTCAGCCATTTATCTTCAAAAATATCTAAAAGATTGGGTGAAGGCATTTGCACAAACACAACAAAAAAACACAGGTGGATGTGCGGTTTACGCTTTAATATCGCACTATGGTTCTCCGCGTAGTGGCGCAGTAGCGCAGCTCGGTCATTGTTTGCCGAGCAATCGAACGTTTTCCAAGTGGCGCGATGGGTATTCCACCGTGTGGAGAACTTGTTCTTGGTTTGACCAACATATTGCTTGCCACACTTGCGGCAAGTGGCCACATAAATGCCGTAGTTGCGACATGTTAGATTTTGGCAAAGTTGGATACTGCCTGTGGGCGTTTTTAAAACGGTGGTATGGTACACCATAGTTTGGTGACTACCAAAATTACCACATAGTGCGCATTTTCCGCATGGACTTGAAGAGCCTGTGCCGTTGTCTTTGCCTGCCTTACCGATGGACAAAACTTTGAAGTTGGATAGAAAGTGTGCCAGCGTGGGTGGCCTTTTGTATGTAATGGAAGCCAAAGGTTCCATAGCTTTCTCTTTTTGAGTTAATAAAACACAAGCAGGGAATGCCGTAGCCCAAACAATTCGATTTTGAGGTCTATTTTTGTCTTCCGGCCCAAACCTTTCTTTCCAACCCTCTGCGATGTGTAGCATGTCTTCCGTCATTCCTTGATGAAAACCAGAGAGCAAGCACTTCTCCCTGAGTCTGTTAAGACTGTTACGGTAATCTTGGTCTAGTTCGTTTAATCGACGCATGCGAATCGCTTCGCCAAAAACTATCGATTTAAAAACCGACGGCGGGTGGTGGGAATGACCGTTTAGAAAACTACGTCCTTTTGCAGTTGGTTTGATGTAGTCCCTTGTTATGAAACCTTTAGGTGAACTTTTTGTTGTGATGTGGTTTACGTCAAGAAACTCCAAAGCCTTGCCTTCCTCCTCAGTTGACACTGCCCTGAACGTAAGTGTCAGCCCGTAGTTTTCAAAACCCTTTTTAAGTGAAGTTTGTACTTGTTTCGTATTTTCGCTCCCGGATGATATCCATAATATGTCATCTATGTACCTTTTGAAAAGATGAACACCACATATCACATCCCTGAGTGACTGAACGATGTAGTGGACGGCAATGTTTGCAACCGAAACTGAATGGTTGTCGCCTGTGACAATGCCGCTAGTTTGCCTATAGTAAGCATCCTTGAACTCAGTCACTACATTACTCAAGCAGAACATAACAAGTTGAGTGAGTAGATTTCTTCCTTTGACGCTAAAATTGGTATGTGTGCTCAAAGCTGAAGATAACGCTTGCTTTACCAATTCGCGGCGAAGGTTTGGATATAGGGCTGTTACATCTGCGGCAACAAGGTGTAATGGTTGCGTTTCTTTCAAACTTGATTCCCATATTGCAAGGCTTTGTAAGTAGTGTTTAGTGTCTTGGCAGTATTCATCCACTACAGATTTGCAGTAGTTCACACTTACAGGTTTAAGGAGATATTCTAGAAATGCTGTTACTCTGGAGGTAGTTATTTGCCCTGCCGCTTGTAGGAGCCGAATAGGAATATCTATTGCTCTGATTGTGTGCAGATGTTCTTGCAGTAGCTTATGCGTCTTAAAAAGTGGGTACGCATAAGCTGTGTTGTAAATGGAGAAATATTTGGCGGACGGTCCAGATATATGTCTATAAATTCCATTTTCAAATTTAATTCCAACAGTATGGGCAAGAAAATCTTCATTAATAACCCCAGCAGCGTGTAACTTTTTTAAAAAACACTCACACTTTAACCTTATATCATTAAGATGTTGTTCAATTGTACCTTGACTGATGTCCATTCTTTCAAATTTTCCCAATTCACGGTTCATGATAAGGTCATAATCCGCGTGGTTAATGACTACAATTTTCCCATCTTTGTCAGCATTGCAAATAACTATTTGTTTGCGTTTCACCAAATTTCTCAACTTGACAAAGCTTTTTCTCATAGCTGGAACCAGGTTGTTCCTGTCGCGGTATTGACGCTTTACACATACGCCGAGGTTTCTCATTTTAGCCATCACTCCTTCGGTATAAGCTATTGTTGTATCGTTTAGCTGGTCTCTTGGGGGTCTAGAGAACTTTTGCAACTTTAACTTTGGTGGAAATTTGTTACTTCGATCTTCTTCATTGTTGCAATCTGCGAAAAAATTAGACCACTCAATCCTTCGGATATGGCTCATTGCGTTCAGCCATTCTTGTGATTCAATGTCTTCTGTCCACCTAGGTGTTGGTGCAAAATTTAGTCCTTTCAACAAAAGAATTTTATCGTCCAAGTTCAGATCAAAGCTGGATTTGTTTAGGATCATACAATGCGCTCGATTGGTAATGTCGAGTTGAGTTTTGTGTCTTTTTCGTTTGCGGTACCTAGTTCTATCACGTATGTTTCTTACTCGTTGTCGTTCTGCCGAACTTAATTGTCTTCGCTTCGCCGTCTGTTTTTCCCTTAGCCACATAAACTTTTTCCAGTATTTTTTGTTTTGTAAGTGTCTTTCTTTAGCTAGTTTGTTGGTAAAAGCCGACTGATATTTCTGTCTGATTTTCTTGACATTGCATATCATGGCTTGCAGCTGAACTTTTATTCGACGTTCCTGCTGAATTAGAAGAAGGTCAAAATCCATACCTTTTCTGTGATTTGATGGCAAAAGTACATGCTGCTTAATGCATTTGCGAAGGAAAGCAAATTTAGCCTCCTGGCAAACGTCTTTGATCGTAAGAGAACACATAATACTGCCAAAAATAGCAGGGATTCGCTTGACGTATCAAATAGCTGAAAAAGTTTTGTTATTAAGCGAATCTCCCGCAGACAATAAAATGTATAAAAGAAAGATTCTTGCTTCTGATCAGTATAGTATTGGACTGTTTCATAAAAACAGATAAAAGCATAAATCGTTTCTTTTAATAACAGAAATATATATTTCGCCTTAATAAATAGGCATCGTCAGTTTCTGCAAAAAAGCAAACATGTAAGGGGCTGTAGGTAAAAGTAGTAAAAAATAAATAAAATAGTTAAAACACTTATAAAATTTTTAAAAATTTAAAACTGTACAAATTAAACAACTGCGAAGCACAGAGGCAAACCACGACTAGCGAGTGGCCACAAGCGACACGAGAAAAGGCAAGAAAAAAGAGACGTGATAAACTGATAAGCCATTACAGAACACGGTGGGAAGTAAATAAACCTCTAGGCGTGAAGAAACAAAACATTAAGGGGTAGAAACACAAAGATGGGATTACCTCACGCGCGGCAGAATCATTTTTTGTATGTTAATTTCGGCCTTGATTTTGTTCAGCCATTTATCTTCAAAAATATCTAAAAGATTGGGTGAAGGCATTTGCACAAACACAACAAAAAAACACAGGTGGATGTGCGGTTTACGCTTTAATATCGCACTATGGTTCTCCGCGTAGTGGCGCAGTAGCGCAGCTCGGTCATTGTTTGCCGAGCAATCGAACGTTTTCCAAGTGGCGCGATGGGTATTCCACCGTGTGGAGAACTTGTTCTTGGTTTGACCAACATATTGCTTGCCACACTTGCGGCAAGTGGCCACATAAATGCCGTAGTTGCGACATGTTAGATTTTGGCAAAGTTGGATACTGCCTGTGGGCGTTTTTAAAACGGTGGTATGGTACACCATAGTTTGGTGACTACCAAAATTACCACATAGTGCGCATTTTCCGCATGGACTTGAAGAGCCTGTGCCGTTGTCTTTGCCTGCCTTACCGATGGACAAAACTTTGAAGTTGGATAGAAAGTGTGCCAGCGTGGGTGGCCTTTTGTATGTAATGGAAGCCAAAGGTTCCATAGCTTTCTCTTTTTGAGTTAATAAAACACAAGCAGGGAATGCCGTAGCCCAAACAATTCGATTTTGAGGTCTATTTTTGTCTTCCGGCCCAAACCTTTCTTTCCAACCCTCTGCGATGTGTAGCATGTCTTCCGTCATTCCTTGATGAAAACCAGAGAGCAAGCACTTCTCCCTGAGTCTGTTAAGACTGTTACGGTAATCTTGGTCTAGTTCGTTTAATCGACGCATGCGAATCGCTTCGCCAAAAACTATCGATTTAAAAACCGACGGCGGGTGGTGGGAATGACCGTTTAGAAAACTACGTCCTTTTGCAGTTGGTTTGATGTAGTCCCTTGTTATGAAACCTTTAGGTGAACTTTTTGTTGTGATGTGGTTTACGTCAAGAAACTCCAAAGCCTTGCCTTCCTCCTCAGTTGACACTGCCCTGAACGTAAGTGTCAGCCCGTAGTTTTCAAAACCCTTTTTAAGTGAAGTTTGTACTTGTTTCGTATTTTCGCTCCCGGATGATATCCATAATATGTCATCTATGTACCTTTTGAAAAGATGAACACCACATATCACATCCCTGAGTGACTGAACGATGTAGTGGACGGCAATGTTTGCAACCGAAACTGAATGGTTGTCGCCTGTGACAATGCCGCTAGTTTGCCTATAGTAAGCATCCTTGAACTCAGTCACTACATTACTCAAGCAGAACATAACAAGTTGAGTGAGTAGATTTCTTCCTTTGACGCTAAAATTGGTATGTGTGCTCAAAGCTGAAGATAACGCTTGCTTTACCAATTCGCGGCGAAGGTTTGGATATAGGGCTGTTACATCTGCGGCAACAAGGTGTAATGGTTGCGTTTCTTTCAAACTTGATTCCCATATTGCAAGGCTTTGTAAGTAGTGTTTAGTGTCTTGGCAGTATTCATCCACTACAGATTTGCAGTAGTTCACACTTACAGGTTTAAGGAGATATTCTAGAAATGCTGTTACTCTGGAGGTAGTTATTTGCCCTGCCGCTTGTAGGAGCCGAATAGGAATATCTATTGCTCTGATTGTGTGCAGATGTTCTTGCAGTAGCTTATGCGTCTTAAAAAGTGGGTACGCATAAGCTGTGTTGTAAATGGAGAAATATTTGGCGGACGGTCCAGATATATGTCTATAAATTCCATTTTCAAATTTAATTCCAACAGTATGGGCAAGAAAATCTTCATTAATAACCCCAGCAGCGTGTAACTTTTTTAAAAAACACTCACACTTTAACCTTATATCATTAAGATGTTGTTCAATTGTACCTTGACTGATGTCCATTCTTTCAAATTTTCCCAATTCACGGTTCATGATAAGGTCATAATCCGCGTGGTTAATGACTACAATTTTCCCATCTTTGTCAGCATTGCAAATAACTATTTGTTTGCGTTTCACCAAATTTCTCAACTTGACAAAGCTTTTTCTCATAGCTGGAACCAGGTTGTTCCTGTCGCGGTATTGACGCTTTACACATACGCCGAGGTTTCTCATTTTAGCCATCACTCCTTCGGTATAAGCTATTGTTGTATCGTTTAGCTGGTCTCTTGGGGGTCTAGAGAACTTTTGCAACTTTAACTTTGGTGGAAATTTGTTACTTCGATCTTCTTCATTGTTGCAATCTGCGAAAAAATTAGACCACTCAATCCTTCGGATATGGCTCATTGCGTTCAGCCATTCTTGTGATTCAATGTCTTCTGTCCACCTAGGTGTTGGTGCAAAATTTAGTCCTTTCAACAAAAGAATTTTATCGTCCAAGTTCAGATCAAAGCTGGATTTGTTTAGGATCATACAATGCGCTCGATTGGTAATGTCGAGTTGAGTTTTGTGTCTTTTTCGTTTGCGGTACCTAGTTCTATCACGTATGTTTCTTACTCGTTGTCGTTCTGCCGAACTTAATTGTCTTCGCTTCGCCGTCTGTTTTTCCCTTAGCCACATAAACTTTTTCCAGTATTTTTTGTTTTGTAAGTGTCTTTCTTTAGCTAGTTTGTTGGTAAAAGCCGACTGATATTTCTGTCTGATTTTCTTGACATTGCATATCATGGCTTGCAGCTGAACTTTTATTCGACGTTCCTGCTGAATTAGAAGAAGGTCAAAATCCATACCTTTTCTGTGATTTGATGGCAAAAGTACATGCTGCTTAATGCATTTGCGAAGGAAAGCAAATTTAGCCTCCTGGCAAACGTCTTTGATCGTAAGAGAACACATAATACTGCCAAAAATAGCAGGGATTCGCTTGACGTATCAAATAGCTGAAAAAGTTTTGTTATTAAGCGAATCTCCCGCAGACAATAAAATGTATAAAAGAAAGATTCTTGCTTCTGATCAGTATAGTATTGGACTGTTTCATAAAAACAGATAAAAGCATAAATCGTTTCTTTTAATAACAGAAATATATATTTCGCCTTAATAAATAGGCATCGTCAGTTTCTGCAAAAAAGCAAACATGTAAGGGGCTGTAGGTAAAAGTAGTAAAAAATAAATAAAATAGTTAAAACACTTATAAAATTTTTAAAAATTTAAAACTGTACAAATTAAACAACTGCGAAGCACAGAGGCAAACCACGACTAGCGAGTGGCCACAAGCGACACGAGAAAAGGCAAGAAAAAAGAGACGTGATAAACTGATAAGCCATTACAGAACACGGTGGGAAGTAAATAAACCTCTAGGCGTGAAGAAACAAAACATTAAGGGGTAGAAACACAAAGATGGGATTACCTCACGCGCGGCAGAATCATTTTTTGTATGTTAATTTCGGCCTTGATTTTGTTCAGCCATTTATCTTCAAAAATATCTAAAAGATTGGGTGAAGGCATTTGCACAAACACAACAAAAAAACACAGGTGGATGTGCGGTTTACGCTTTAATATCGCACTATGGTTCTCCGCGTAGTGGCGCAGTAGCGCAGCTCGGTCATTGTTTGCCGAGCAATCGAACGTTTTCCAAGTGGCGCGATGGGTATTCCACCGTGTGGAGAACTTGTTCTTGGTTTGACCAACATATTGCTTGCCACACTTGCGGCAAGTGGCCACATAAATGCCGTAGTTGCGACATGTTAGATTTTGGCAAAGTTGGATACTGCCTGTGGGCGTTTTTAAAACGGTGGTATGGTACACCATAGTTTGGTGACTACCAAAATTACCACATAGTGCGCATTTTCCGCATGGACTTGAAGAGCCTGTGCCGTTGTCTTTGCCTGCCTTACCGATGGACAAAACTTTGAAGTTGGATAGAAAGTGTGCCAGCGTGGGTGGCCTTTTGTATGTAATGGAAGCCAAAGGTTCCATAGCTTTCTCTTTTTGAGTTAATAAAACACAAGCAGGGAATGCCGTAGCCCAAACAATTCGATTTTGAGGTCTATTTTTGTCTTCCGGCCCAAACCTTTCTTTCCAACCCTCTGCGATGTGTAGCATGTCTTCCGTCATTCCTTGATGAAAACCAGAGAGCAAGCACTTCTCCCTGAGTCTGTTAAGACTGTTACGGTAATCTTGGTCTAGTTCGTTTAATCGACGCATGCGAATCGCTTCGCCAAAAACTATCGATTTAAAAACCGACGGCGGGTGGTGGGAATGACCGTTTAGAAAACTACGTCCTTTTGCAGTTGGTTTGATGTAGTCCCTTGTTATGAAACCTTTAGGTGAACTTTTTGTTGTGATGTGGTTTACGTCAAGAAACTCCAAAGCCTTGCCTTCCTCCTCAGTTGACACTGCCCTGAACGTAAGTGTCAGCCCGTAGTTTTCAAAACCCTTTTTAAGTGAAGTTTGTACTTGTTTCGTATTTTCGCTCCCGGATGATATCCATAATATGTCATCTATGTACCTTTTGAAAAGATGAACACCACATATCACATCCCTGAGTGACTGAACGATGTAGTGGACGGCAATGTTTGCAACCGAAACTGAATGGTTGTCGCCTGTGACAATGCCGCTAGTTTGCCTATAGTAAGCATCCTTGAACTCAGTCACTACATTACTCAAGCAGAACATAACAAGTTGAGTGAGTAGATTTCTTCCTTTGACGCTAAAATTGGTATGTGTGCTCAAAGCTGAAGATAACGCTTGCTTTACCAATTCGCGGCGAAGGTTTGGATATAGGGCTGTTACATCTGCGGCAACAAGGTGTAATGGTTGCGTTTCTTTCAAACTTGATTCCCATATTGCAAGGCTTTGTAAGTAGTGTTTAGTGTCTTGGCAGTATTCATCCACTACAGATTTGCAGTAGTTCACACTTACAGGTTTAAGGAGATATTCTAGAAATGCTGTTACTCTGGAGGTAGTTATTTGCCCTGCCGCTTGTAGGAGCCGAATAGGAATATCTATTGCTCTGATTGTGTGCAGATGTTCTTGCAGTAGCTTATGCGTCTTAAAAAGTGGGTACGCATAAGCTGTGTTGTAAATGGAGA